>NC_090265.1:1593333362-1593933362 GCF_040414725.1 Anabrus simplex
ATAAGACCTATCTGTGTCGGTGCGACGTAAAGCAACTTGGAAAAGATATATTAAAAGGTCATTCAAGATTTGTAATTACGTGTTAGATGGTCGAAGACAGACTCACGTATTATTAATAATGGCACAAACTTATTATCGACTATCGCTGTTTACTATGTATGGTATGTAATGCAGGAAGCGTCATGAGAGATTGCAGGGTGATATCTTACGTGTTAAGTGGGCCCAGCTCTGAAGCCATAATTCAGCATTATGTTACACACTCGTCGTCCGGCTATCTGCCCCATCTCATCTCATCCATGCTCTGGTATACGATGTTCCCTTACTATACTCCTACTTGCAATCACGCGAACGTCCGCGTGCAGGCCACCCACTGGGGAAAATCCGCCGATGACATCAGGGAGAAAACCGTTGGTACCACGCCTGCCAACCTTGAGTTGAATGAACACTTTCTGTTTCAATGGAATCGCTGCGAGACTTCACTGCCTTGCGTGACGTTCATGAACGTTAGATCTATGAACTTCCTTTATCCATCAAGCGGCACTACGAATTTATTAATACTGTGCTTGGTAATTATTAGCACTGTATATTTTAGAACTAAATATCGATAGTGAAGCGTTTGACACCGTGGCTGAATGGCCAGTTCAGCGGGTCGCGGGCTTGATTCCTGGCAGGGCCTAGGATTTTAACTACGTATTGTTAATTCGTCTTGCTCGGGGACTGAGTATTTGTATTTGTCTTAATACACCTCTCTTCGCCTAAGTACATAAACCCACTACACTACCAACCACCACAGGAACGTGCAATCGTGAATACATCACTCCAGATAAGGTTGGCGTCAGGAAGGGTTTAAAAAAAGTCCAAATCCACATGAAGTGCCGATTTCAATATGTTGAAAAAATTACCAAGAAGAAAAAATTGGTGAAGTCCACCCCCCTCCCTCCTGAAATTGTGGCCAATGAGGTCAAGATCTACCATTCTTATCCTCAGATATATTTTCTTGCTCATGCTCATTGACAGGCACAAAAGACATCGCAAGATTATTGCAATACAGTACCTGTCAAATGTTTAGGACCACATAAAGAAATCACGAAATGTTATCTAGAACCTACAATTGTGCCACTAGACCTCTGTAATTTTCTTTCTGAGCTCTCACATCTAATAGGATATATGTTGCCTGATTTAATTGAGTTAGTTGTAATACTGTGGAATTTATGAATTTTTAACTCTTCGAAGGTCGCACCAAAAAATCAAAAATTTTGTTAATATAATGTACTGTATACCCTAATTGGTTGCAAGTATCAACACCAAGATTTTTCTGTAGACTTAGAAATAGGTGGGGGCCGTTTTAGTATAAATATAAAAATTCCGAAAATATGCGGCACCGGTTTTTTTGCGTGTTTTATTTTTTTGAACCAGGGCCAAAATTGTTGATTTTTCTTTGCCCTTGTCATGTATGGCCCGAGGTCTCAGGGTGAGCTAACGGCGTCAAACTTATCTGCCCTGATAGTTTCATTTGCACTCTGAGGATGGCATCCAAGAATACGTTTCTGATGCCGATAGTTCACACTGAGACCTGTGACAAGAACAAGGGAAAATTGACTATTTTAGCACTGGTTTGAAAAAAATAAACGCACAAAAATGGGTGCCGCATTTTTTCGGAATTTTCATATTTATACTAAAATGACCCCTAACTATTGCTAAGTCTCTACAATAATCTTGGTGGTGATACTTGAAACCAATTAGAGGATACAGTACATAATATTTCCAAAAATGTTGACTTTCTGATGTGACCTTATAACATTTAAAATTGTATAACTTATACAATACTTGGCATAAATCACTGAAATCAGGCGATGAATATCATATTAGATGTAAGAGCTCAGGAAAAAAAATACAGAGGTCTAGTAGCAAAATTATAGGTTCTAGATGGAACTTCATGATTTTTCAATGTGGTCCTAAATTTTGACCGGTACTGTAAGTTGTTTGATGATGACCCACAGCCTGCGCCATGGCCTTAGAGTCTAGCAGTCCTCGATCCAGCGATCCTTAAGGAAAAGGTAGAACGTACGGTGAAAATGCTACAGAACCGGAAAGCACCAGGCCAAGATGGTATCACTGCTGAGGACGTACACCATCACGATGGATGGTCCAAATCAAGAGGCTGACAGTTGTGGGCCTGCAGCGAACAAGTTACCATGCCCAGAACAGAGAATGATGGAGACAGGTCGTCATGGGGATTACTTTGTGATGCCACTACCACTCTTACATAGGGTTGGACTGATAGAAGTCGGCTGTAAAGATGCTCTATCTACGAAGGTTCCTTTTTATCAAATGTTTTACAATATTGAAGTTTGTTGCTGATATTTTAGGATGAAGTAAACGTTTACCATTGACAACATCAACAGCTCACTTCAGCTTTAAAAACAAGACGAGCAAAAAAAAAAAAAAAAGAAGAAGAAAACTCTACTGTCTATTGAAAGGAGAGGCACGTCTAATCTCATAAAATGTTTTATGTTGGCTATTATTTCAGTGGCATTGCTTACCATTTAATGATCGGGTTTGTTCTTCTGTACGGGAGGCCGAATAGCGCGTGGCATTTAATTGCTTTCTATGTTATGGCGTTTAAGCTCCATACGCAACATACTGCTTTCCGTGGGAACCAGTTTATAGGCTGTCGTTTTTCACATTGAATACCTCTCTACGCTTTCGGGAATTTTAACTGCGACCTCGTGGGAAAGAAGCAATAGCTATCTGTAAAATATCCTTTAGATGTTCTTCTGCAAACGTTCATAATTTTCTAAAAACAAATCCACTGGTATCTCGGTAACCTAATAAGTTACTACGTTGTAATTTTAATTTTTTAAATCTTTAAAATTAAACTACCTATTTTTATTGTAGGCTGAGTGAACCGAGGGGGTCTCTATTCTTCAGAAGTGTGTCTCGTTTCTGGAATAGAACACTTCCATACTCTAGTTCCTGATCACCCAAAACGGGATAGAGAACATTTATTTATTGCAATCCGTGTATTTGATACTTCAGTAAATTATGTTTGTTACATCTACAGTATTTATTATTTATTTCGACTTTCCCCAACTGGAGATTGCTCTCGAGGACAAAGTATGCAAAACGACTAGGGCTGTGCCTTAATTCAGGCCACGGCCGCTACCTTCTCAACCTAGCCATTTCCCATCCTTGTGTCGCCGAAAACCTTTGATGTGTAAGTGCAACGTTCAGCCAGTAGCAAAGAATAAATAAATGCATACTATAACAGATTATAATGTGAGAATTATTCAGTACGGTACAATATCCACAGTCCGGCCGTAAGTAGTCCAACACGTCCAGTAACCCTGCCTTTTCTCTGCCTGGAGTACTATGTTGAAACATCTGGATTGGAAAGGAGATTACAAGAAAATCCTTTAGAACACCTCTTCAAGTAAAAAAGAAAACCACAATCGACAGCTTTCTTACTGAAAATAACAATGAAAGTTACTTTGCTCTCCCAGACTACAGTTTGGAATGTTACGTTTGTTCCCGAGGTTTGTAGATCTCTAAAATGTCTTAATTCAAGTGTGTATTTTTGGGCTATTACCCGAAATACTACCGGTATATAAATATCATAGAGTGCATACAATATTAAATGAATTCTTCATAAATTAACCTCTTTGAATATGTGCAATATATATTAACGAACAATACGTCTATAGTTTTGTAGAGAGGGAGGACCCTTGTACGTAGTAACAAGAATCTTACCGCGGTATGACGACATGGGGTAATGCAGTACCGCCGTCGTCTTAAGGTACTAAAATTGCCCAAGCCGCTCGGCTAACAGTTAGTGTAGCTTTGGACCCTGGCGTGGTAGCCGTCGTGTGAACTGTCGTTTAATTCGTCTAAGTGAATTCTACAAGTATACGATGAAAAAAAAATAGAGAACTGAAAAAAAAATGCGAGGAAGTGCGAACAAATTCTTTCTTTCGTAAAACGTCGTGAAATATGGATAATAAATGACTTCAAAATTACTGAAAAAATTCTAGTTGATATAGCGGCTTGTCAGAATTCCAAGAAGTCAAATATCACTAATGACCAGCGTCAGAAGACTTAACAGGAGCGTCTGGAAACGAAGCGTCATAAGGCGTGTTCCAGTGGTGGAAACGTTTCAAACCGTTGCTTTATTTGGACAGTACTTATCATGTGGTACGTATGCTACGTTAGTACTTGTGGCAATGTCCACTGAAATAGCCCCGTTTGATTATAGTTTCTTTCTCTATAAAACCAGATGTTATAGTGTGTAAAATCCAATATTGCGGTTTTGCCAGTTATGCGACACCCCTCCGGTACCGAGAAGGGCAGATTACGGAAGACTGTATTGGATATATTTGTAGGTAAATGCACAATCGATGGACAAGCTCTCCGAGATTCAATTGTCAAGATTTCATATTATTGTCCGATCGCGAAACTTAGGCGCGAAAATGGCTTGAGAAGAGCTTGTCACCGACTAGAGTAGGTTTCGTCTTAACACCCTTGCATCTCAAAATTCGGGAGGTGGAGGAGCAGGTGCCCGCCGTCTGCTGTCCTGCGAGTAGTTTCCCATAGCTTTCAATTCTCCTGCACTAAGGCGAATGCCAGGACAAGACCTTCCCTGGGCCACGGCCGCTACCCGCTCACCTTAAATAAAAAAAAGTTTGTGCATAAAGCTTGAGCGGAGCTTATTCCTGTTATTCCACATGTGGATTCTACAGCAGTAAGTTCAATGTGCGCTATGGTTTGTAGAATTTAAATACGAGGGCTGTAAATAAAGTTGAGGCAACGTAGTCCGGACACTCTCAGAAAATCGGACATGTGCAAATAGGATATGGGAGCGGTCAGGTGGTGCTGTTGTCGATGTGTAGGCCTAATATACATTTGACGAGCATTGGTCATGGTTTTCACATAAATACGCCGGGCTGAGTGGCTCAGACGGTTAAGGCGCTGGCCTTCTGACCCCAACTTGGCAGGTTCGATCCTGGCTCAGTCCGGTGGTATTTGAAGGTGCTCAAATACGTCAGCCTCGTGTCGGTAGATTTACTGGCACCTAAAAGAACTCCAGCGGGACTAAATTCCGGCACCTCGGCGTCTCCGAAAACCGTAAAAGAGTAGTTAGTGGGACGTAAAACAAATAACATTATTATTATTTATTATCACATAAATACGCTGGGACTATTTGCTTTTGCTTAAAAAGGCTAATCTAAACATCAGCAAAATTTGACTGGTATTTTACCGTCGTTGAAGTTTTATAGTTTCACTCGCATACTGAGTGTACGTGCATCAGCGACAAACGAGGGAAAATATTTGTCACGACGTATAACACACGTTATATTAATGAAGAATGCCACAGAAATCACCTGTAAAGCAAGAGGAACACTACAAAAATTCACTATATACCACCATCACAGACAACCATTCGCGCATAACTCTGTGTGCATGCTGGGCAACCTAAATATTTTTCTGCAGCTATTGGAACACATACTCTACACTTGCCATCAATGAGTTACTCGAAAAAACTGTATACATGCCGAAACCCAAGACTAAAATATATTCTTCTATATTACAATTGATTTCATATACTGGCTCTATTTTTATCAGCAAGACGATGTGCAAGCGGCTATACTGTTAAGATGTTGATATTTTTCTTGCAGTCTCTAGTGTGTGGCGCTGATGACTTCGAGTGTCAAGTATTAAAACTAACACCCCTTACCTAAGCTAGTTGGCCTGTCGCCGTAAATTACTTTCGACTTGCTGACAGGGAATCGAACTCATTTCCTTCTCAGTGAACACACAATATATTCACCATCTCGGTTTGAGAACCCCCTTTCCACAGTAATAATAACACATTAAGAAATATCGAGTGTGTTGGCCATGCGGTTAGGGTCGCGCAGCTGTGAGCTTGCATTCCGGAAATAGTATATTCGAACCCCACTGTCGACAGCCCTGAAGATAATTTTGAGTGATTTTCCCATTTTCACACCAGGGAAATGCTGGGTTGTTCTTTAATGAGGACCACGGCCGCTTCCTCCCCACTCCTAGCCCTAGCCCTTTCCTATCCCATCGTCGTCATAAAACCTGTGCCGGAGCGACCTAAAGCAAATTGTAATTTGTAAAAAAAGGAAGAATGCGAGTACTGGTAATTCGTTGGGAGTATACAAATGTATTTAAAATGGCTCCATTAAAGTAGCACTGGTTTTTAAAGTAATTTACCTGAAGTAAATCCCTCTCCGAGAGCTGCTCGGTAAAGATACGAGAATTTATTCATCTCAAAATGGGAGATAGATACGAGCTTTTGAGTTCCCTCTGACAAGCAAGCCTGTCTGGTTGTTGCAGTGAAATGCCTTGCAGGCAGGCAGGGCTTGTTCTGCCGAGAATGACGTACGGGAAGTTTGTTTCCGCAATTGTGTTGCCACTTTGCGTGCGGGGGCGGGAGAGGGAACGAGAAATTGAGTTCACGCTCGATTTCATTTTCAGGTGTTTATTCACTTCTCATGTTTCTCTCAAGAAAAATATAAGCCGATAGTGAGAAGTTTCCCAACATTCACTGAATTGCTTCTGTTATTGAATTTTAAACCTTAGTGTGTGGAAAACTTGAGCACTACAGTTCAGTTTCATAAAGCAGACAGAAACATGTGGGAAGTAATCGGGGGATGCATAGTACACCCCGAAACAACACAAAAAATCACGAGAGTTGAGGGTATCTCGGTAGATGAACTAATGCGTGTGTGTTAGGTCATCAGCCCAAAGGCTGGTTGGATCCTCAATTAGCACCATCAAAAGCTATGCAGTTATAGGAAAACCACAAAAACTAATGGCAGTACCAAAATGAGACGTACTAGGCAAGATGAGGAGTGAGGTAGTTTGCCTTGGCTAGCCTCACTGGGGCAGACAATGCTATTGCAGCACGACTAACCCTATGAACAACACCTTTCATAACACACAGACGCACTGGCTGTACTATGAAAGCCATTACTCAGCACAAGCCATACACCAACAGCTTCCATATTGTCACAGCCATTGATGAGATTGGGACTTCAGTGAAGCTACGCTTTTCTCTGGCCTGTGCCAAGAGATGGATGCAAAAGTACTGCATCTATCAAGAAATGACAGCAGGCATAGGAATGAAAATTTCCTTAGATGAAGCCAGAAATGTATAGATGCAGGTGGAAGACATTTTCAACACATTCTGTGACAAGCTGAGAAATTATCCCTTTACTGCATACCGTTGCCCTCAGGCAACATATAACTTTTTACCTGTATAAATTGATACAGATTGTGGACAGAGGTAGTTTTACGGCACACCTTCAACTGTACAGTCAATTAAAGGCATATAACAGTGACGCCTTGTGTTTTTTTTTTTTTGTACATAACATAAGACAAAAGAGCCCTACAACCAAAGGTACTCCTTCCACCCCGTCAACATCCATGCGTACCAACCATCGTTTATTTTACGTGGGCCCTCCCCATCACATTACCACAGGCTTCAGGAGTACCTCTGGCTCAACCTCAGAGACATTACCGGCCTATGGTCGTTCAAGTTATACTTCCGCCTTGCAGTACGTACCCATGGCCAGTAGGTAATAATGTTCGGTCTTTGAATGTTAAAATCTTAGCGTGAAATCGCGAAAAATCGTATATATACCCCGTTATGGCAATCCACATCACATACGAGTGTTAAGCTATTAGCCGCAGTTAAAAATTGCTGGTAAATCTAAAACACTGAACCTAAGTTGAACATTGAAGTTGAAATTTTCTTAACCAAACGGAAACGAAAAATAATTCATGCAGTAAAGGGTTATTTAACTTCAATTATGCGTTATTATGTGTGCTTGTTATTTACATGCGATTCACAAGGGCGCTCTGCCGGCCCTAAGCTCAGGGAGTTGCCATGTGCTCGTCTGTCCAGCTCGCCCATCTACCCGCTGCCCTGCGCCGGCCCATCGGCCGGCCCAACTTTGAGTGAAAGATCCTGTACTTCCCGCCCATATTCAGGTAGGCTGTTTTACTGGGGACGCAACAGTAATCCCATCTAACGGAGATGAGCGGCAGTAGAAGAGACAAAGCACATCCCAACAAACAATGGTCAATGTAATGTTATTGTTGATCAACATCATGAGCTTTGTAGGCCTTCATTTAGTTTTCTTCCTCCTTTCACGACTCCCTCTTGACTATTCTTGAAGCGATCGTTATTCTTCAAGGGATCATTTTACGATTTTTTCTCATTTTTATAATCATCTTCACAATTTTCCTTGCCGACATGGACCAATGGCAACGCGGTTTTACACCTTAAGACAATCATGACAAAAACCATCGTCAGTTAACACAATTGTTGAACAATATTTCCATGTTAGCAATACTCGGCGCTGATATGGATTGAGCGAAAAAGTCTAAATTCATGAATTCTGTTATCATAGTCGGCACGGTAAAACTGTATTAAGACATACATGATCGTAAATTGTATTCTCTATAACTTTTCTTATGTGCAGTAGTATTTTTCGATGGGACCATTGGCATAGGTATTTAAAAAATAAATATTAGGCCCCTTCCCCTAAAACGATCATTTCATGCAGCGAGAATAAAATTATTTATAGCTTAGATCAGTGCCTCTCAAACGCCCAAAATCTCACGCGTGCAGACAGTGGCGCAGAGTTCCTGTGCACAGTGCATCGGTCCCGCTCGGCTCGGCTTAGACCAACGCTTCGTCTCTGGGCTACTCGGCTAAGCTCGGCTCAACTCGGCTCTGATTTAGAGCGCTACGGAGCAAGTGTGGAAGAAGGGAGACAGGGGGAGCGAGCTAGACAGGCGTGGGGAAAGAGAGAGACAGCGCTATTGCTCCAAATCGGGGAGGGGGGTCTGCACTCTGGTCAACCAAGCGAAGACGTCTTTTGCACCGTGCACAGTGCGTGCACCCTGAGAGGTCCTGGCCTTGATTGCAGTGCCTTATTCCCCGATTTTACATACCAATTTTCATTACATTCTCTTTCTCGTGATGCCCGTACATACATACATACATACAGGCAGCCAAACAGGTAGACAGACAGACACGACGGAAAACTAAAAAGCACATTTCCTTGTTACTGTGGGCACGACTGAGGCAAACGTACCATTCTTTCTAAATTTTGAGCAATGTACTGACAACACTCTTATACAGAAGAAGTGTATCAACTTCGTTAACGTACATTTATTGTTGCACTCGTGAAGGAGATACCGCTGTAAGAATTTATAGACAGACTAAAGATTTTTCTCGGTACATGTAATGTTTTTGGAACACAATTTAGTTTCAATCAAGCCGCTAGTGTGTACTTAAGGCGAGGGAATTTGTTCGCTTTACCATTGCTACGTATCACATTGAATTCTATTCACCGGTTAAGTATGCACTACATGTTGAAATGCTATTGAAGCTGCATGTTCACGGTTCGTGTTCTCCTCGATTTGAGGTTTTTAACCTCGGATCAGGGTAAGCCCAGGTCAAGTGCACTCAGCAAAGAGTTCATTTGGCTAGAAATTGTTTTCCTGAGCATGCAGGGCACTCCAGTGCGCGCTCCTCAGTAGTCAGTACATACGAGTGTATTCGCTTCGATCTCTCCGATCTTTCGTTCACCACTGCTGAAATATTCCGTGCTGCAGAACTTCTGAGGGAGGAGATTTCATAGTACTATCTGCCATTCTCTTTGCATTTATGAGCTGTTTGTAAAGAATGTCAAAATAGTATACAGAATGTTTTAAAAGCCCATGCTCTAAAAGGGGGGAGACCCACCTTAACAAAGGAAAAAGAAAGGTTAATATTCATTCGATTGTTAAATATTCTACAATTGTTGTTGACAATTGGTGCACATATCCCAGTATTGGCATGCTTCCTGGCAACCAGAAACAACTTCAATGATGTCAAAATTCTAATAATTATAATATTTTAAAACAAAATGTTCAAAATTTCCCACCTTTTTAACAGTATATCACCGTTTCCCTTATAAATTCCAAGTTTAGAAGAATTTTCGTACTTTTCCTTTCTTAAAGTGTGTATCAAACCTCCACGTACAAAATGGACCTCAATCACTAACATAGACTGTGATTTAGATATTTTTGTCGGGTTTTTATTCCGAGCACCTGAAAATATTAATATTCTTGTAAATAAATATGTTATATAAAATCTAATTATAAATCCTATTGATCTGAATGAAGTACAGATTGTAGTACAACACTATCGGAGGAAACCCTGGAAAAGTCATAATTATCCGTCAAACAGTAAGATAGTTATGAAGGAAACCGTGATGTATTGTTAAAAAAGGCGGAAAAGTTTGAACATTTTATTTAAAATTGTTATAATTAGAATTTTGACATTATTGAAGTTGCTTCTGATGTCTAGGAAGCATGCCAATACTGGGATATGTGCAGCATTTGTCAACAACGTTTGTAGCATATTTAATAATCGAATGAATATTGGCCTATTTTCCCCGTGTTAAGCTGGGTCTCCCCCCTTTTAATCAAAGGAGGTGGCAGAAGAGCGCAGAACAAGCAGGGGGGGGGGCATAAACAATGTATTGAGATGGACAGCAGACAATGATATGAATGCAAATGTGTTGTATGATGCACCAAGAGGAAAAGTCCTCTCAGTTTTAATTATCGTGTTGATGGGGTGATGGTACCTCATGGGGAACAATGTAAGTACCTAGGTGTTAATATAAGGAATGATCTTCATTGGGTAATTAATTATATCAACGAGGTAGTTAAGAAAGGTTACAGTTCCCTCTCTCTTTACATGGTTATGAGAGTATTTAGGGGTCGTAGTAAGGATGTAAAGGAGATAGCGTATAAGTCTCTGGTAAGACCGCAGTTAGAGTATGGCTCCAGTGTATGGAACCCTCATCAGGACTACTTGATACGAGAACTAGAAAATATTCAAAGGAAAGTAGCACGATTTGTTCTGGGTGATTTCCGACAAATGAGCAGTGTTATTAGGCTAATATGTTTCAAACTTTGGGCTGGGAAGACTTGGGAGTAAGGAGACGAGATGCTCGACTATGCGGTATGTTTCGAGCTGTCAATAGAGAGTTGGAGTGGAATGACATAAGTAGAAGAATAAGCTTGAGTTGAGGTTTTAAAAGTAGGGAGGATCGTATATGAAGATAAATTCGGAATTCAAGAGGATAGATTGGGTCAAATATTCATTTATAGTACGAGGAGTAAGTTATCAGCGGAAATCTTTGATAAATTTCCAAGTTCGTTGATAGTATTTAAGAGAAAAAGGTAAACAATTATAAATACATGTACATGTGAGGTAATCAGCCTCCGTGGCTCAGGCGGCAACGCGCCGGTCTCTAACTGCTGGATCCCGTGCTTCAAATCCCGGTCACTCCATGTGAGATTTGTGCTGGACAAAGCGGAGGCGGGACAGGTTTTTCTCCGGGTACTCCGATTTTCCCTGTCATCTTTCATTCCAGCAACATTCTCCATTAACATTTCATCTGTCAGTCATTAATCATTGCCCCAGAGGAGTGCGAGAGGCTTCGGCAACCGGCACATTTCCTATCCTTGCCGCTAAATGGGGGCTTCGTTCATTCCATTCCTGACCCGGTCAATGACTGTAAACAGGCTGCGGATTTTCAGTTCATGAGGTAAACAATTGATAGGGAATCTGCCACCTGGGCGACAGCCCTAAATGCAGATCATCGACGACTGATTGATTGAGTGAACAAGTACTTTTGTCATGCAACGTAAGTCACTGCCACCGCACTGAAGTTCAGAGCGCCACCTCGCATGAGTGAGGCTATTTCTAGCCGGGTGCAGCCCTTGTAAGGCAGACCCTCCGATGAGGGTGGGCGGCATCTGCGTGTTATTGTGTTGGAGGATAGTGTTATGTGAGTTGCAGGTATGTCGGGGACACTACAATCACCAAGCCCCCGAGGGAATAGAATTAACCAATGAAGGTTAAAATCGCCGACCCAGCCAGGGATCGAACCCGGGACCCTCTGAACCAAAGGCCAGTACGCTGACCATTCAGCCAACGAGTCAGTCAGTGAGCGAATTGACGATGCGAGTCATGTAAAGTTGCGGCCACCAAATCAGGCGGATCAGAGAAATTACGCTATTGCCAAGGTAATGTAGCAACTGGCGAATAAACATCTAATTGAACACATCATTTCGGAGCGCGAGGAGCTTCTGATGTTACCTCCTACAATGTTGCAAAACAAATTACACTACAAGCTTCAGGAAAGGCTGCTGATTTCAGAGGTATAACTATTTTTCCACACAATCATTAAAATAATTATTAAGAATAAAAAACATGAGCAAGTGAATTTAAATCCGTAAAATCATGTATTGACATTTTCAGCGAGTGGCCATGCTTTTGTTTGTTCCACAAATAAAATGTTGACTGCGGGATATATGTAGAAAATTTTCTAACTTATTTTTTAAAATCGGGAACATGTTTCCATGGGTCCTTAAGATTTCCTGGAAAATGGCCGGGAAGTGGCCATATGAATGTTGCTAGCTGAGGTGGTTTGGGTCGCGCGCGCCAGCGCATGACACAGGACACGGTAAGTACTCGTACTTTCGGATTACGCATTACTCTCGATCAGTTTTATTAAAATGTTTTTATTTGTTTATGTTTCACAATATAACTTTAAATATATGTATATATTGAACTGCGTAATATGGAAAAGAGAACTGCTTTAAGGAATATTTGATCTGACCCTCGATTAGACAGCACTGCACTGTCAGCGTTGCCAATCCGTGCTCAGAGGTAAGCGACTTGATCTGTCGCTTCCGCCGTTCTCATATCTGACAACAGCACAGTTTTCTTCACCCGCCTAGTTCGGTGGCCGCAGGTTTAGTTTGTAAGCTTACATTCAGGATATGGCGGGTTCCAACCACGCTATCAGCAGCTAGGAAGATTATTTTCCATGGTTTCTCATTTGGACACCAGGTTTACCTTAATTAAGGTCACGGTCGCTTCCTATTGCTGTTCTATTATCGCCATAAGACCTGTGCAGCGTGACTGTAATACCATAAGGCAAGGTTTTCCTTGCTATACGATCGAGTCTTCGGCTAAGCCACACTGCTTACAGTGCAACTACGTTGTTACTTTTCTACGGCAGATTTATTGGTGTAATTTGAGGCATATCTTCCTCAGGTATCCACTCTCCTACATACTGGTACGATGGCTGGATACAAACAGTACGCGTTACACTACAGTGTGGGAATACTAAGGACATTACCTTTCTTACAGCATGCGCTGTACCTCTGGGGCAAGCATGACCATACAGTAGACAACGACCTGTTCTATAACGCAATCTTGCTATGAAGTCGTTAACTTTTTATGGGGAATAACATGAATCCCGACTTGTAAAGTTGGTCTGTGTAGTTAACCGTTCAACCTAATAGTCATACATTATACCTCTGATCCGTGTTCGGTGTTTGAAGCTCGTTCATACAATTATGAATTGCTCTATCACTTTCCCACAGACGAGCTGTCTGTAAGTGTATGAATAAACAGCTGAGAACAAGAATGAAAATTTGTCGCTCTGTATTTGTGCTGTAGGTTTGAAGTGTCCTCATACTCACGTGTGATAGGAGTAAATATATGAGTGGTACGATCCCAAGACAGCATCAGCTACGATGGCTTTTTGTATGTGTTTATTTCTACTTGTCTGGAAGGGAATCCGGCCTGAAAACTCCGACCAAAATCTAGAAAGTCAGATGGCTCAAGCAACCCCTGAAATGCCTGGAAGAAATGAAAGGAAACCCTATTAGACGATCGTCAGGCCTGTCCTCACGCACGGTTTTGAATGTTGTACCAGGCAGAAGTAACATCATCAGCAAATGCGGGCCACTGACGTGGAGAACCCGCCAAGAAACTTCGCTCAGAGAAAGAGAGGGTGAAATAAGCCATCACATATTTCGGCTTATCCGTAGGTACTCGACCGTTTCCAAGAAAATGATGGTCGAAATTTCCGACGTGCTTTCTGTGTCTTTTTTTTAGCGCATAACAAGTTCAACTGACGCGATGGCCCAGCGGCCCCTAGCCACGGCTACACACTTTTGTGCCCCGTGTTCAAATCCCAGTTGACTGTATTTTTTTTTTCCGTTTTGTTTCATTTGTCTACTTATATCCATTGACGATTACTGCATGAATATTTCTTTTCAAGTTGGTGGATGCAAGGGCGTTATGTTAACTGTACAACTACAACTGGGTTTACAAAATGTGTTATGCATTTCTTACATATAGCCTATATATTTGTGTTATTTATCAAGGATTACAATGTTTTGTTTGTTTATTTTTATACTCACGCTTCAGGGAGATACGGTGCATTCCCTTGGATGATACTCATCGTAGAAACATTCGAAACAGAAATTTCGCTCACCTCGAGCATCGCGCGGAGGCAGGTGTGCCACAGTTACATTTCTGGCCGGCAAAGAAACAGTATCCCTTGGAAAAGAAACGTCATTAATATTGCTGAGTAAGATTGCGACAGTGCGTCTCTGTGGTGTAGTGGTTAGTGTGATTAGCTGCCACCACCGGAGGCCCAGGTTCGATTCCCGACTCTGCTATGAAATTTGAAAACTGGTACGAGGGCTGGAACGGGGTCCACTCAGCCTCGGGAGGTCAACTGAGTAGAGGCGGGTTCGATTTCCACCTCAGCCACCTTGGAAGTGGTTTTCCGTAGTTTCCCACTTCTCCAGGCAAATGCCGGGATGGTACCTAACTTAAGACCACGACCGCTTCCTTCCCTCTTCCATGTCTATCCCTTACAATCTTCCCAACCCCCACCAAGGCTCCTGTTCAGCATGGCAGCTGAGGCCGCCTGGGCGAGGTACTAGTCATCCTCCCCAGTTGTATCCCCGACCCAATGTCTCACGCTCCAGGACACTGCCCTTGAGGCGGTAGAGGTAGAATCCCTCGCTGATTCCGAGGGAAAAACCAACCCTGGAGGGTAAACAGAAGAAGAAGAAGGAGAAGAAGAAGAAGAAGAAGAAGAAGAAGAAGAAGAAGGAGAAGAAGATTGCGACAAACCACGCATAACGGATCGTTTTTCCAAAAACAATTTCATGTAAGATGTTTCATTCATTTATTGATGTTTTAAAATTAATTTACCAGGCAGACCATAGACGAATAAGGACAATGATGTTATAAAATACATTGAACAAAACCATTCGCGTAGTAAGCCTAATCGTCAATGGACAAAATGAAATAAATAAAACAAAAGAAATCATCGCAATTTGAACACGGGGAGCAAAATTGTGAAGCCGCGGCGAAAGCCACTGCGTCGGTTGAACTTGCTACGCGCTAATAGGCACGTAAAGCACGTCAGAAACTTCGACCGTCATTTTCTCGTAAACGAACGAGTGTCTGCGGAAAATCCGAAACAAGTGTTCGCGTATTTCGATTCCTCTTTCACCGAGAAAAGTTTCTGGGAAGTCGGATTCTTACACTTTGTGGATTACCCTCTTGAGATGCGAACGCTCTGGTTGTCTTCGCGCGTTACGTGGTCGACAGAATGAGCAGTGATCACGTGCGAGGATTCTGCAGTATCACCGCGACGCCGAGTACGCCCAAAGAGCTACGTCTGAAACCGCTTTGTGGAGGAAAAACATCTCTGTGGCCCAGGTATAGAAGCAGAGGAAATACTTTCTTCAGATTAGAAGAGCCGACCCTGAAAGTGAGTGATACACGGTAGTATCTACGCTGCGGTCACTTACACAGTTGCCTACATACGACCAGTCCAGAACGCAAGTACCAAGTGTCTTATTTTAGGACCCGTCTGTAATTTGCAAAACAATAACAATTGTCTGTAATCTTCTTCTTCTTTTTCTATCGCATTTCCCACACCTGTGGGGTCGCAGGTGCGAACTGTGGATTTGGCCTTGATTTACGGCCGGATGCCCTTCCTGACGCCAACCCTATATGGAGGGATGTAATCACTACTGAGTGTTTCTGTGGTGGTTGGTGGTGTAGTGCGTTGTCTGAATATGAAGAGGAAAGTGTTGGGTCAAACACAGGCACTCAGTCTCCGCGCCAGAATAATTAATCAGAGGCCGGAAATCGAACCCGGGACCCTCTGAACCAAAGGCCTCAGTGCTGACCTTCCAGCCAATGAGTCGGACCAACAGTTGTCTGGAATGAGCACCACAAATAGGCCTGTTTAAGAAAAATATTACTTTATCAACGCGATAATACAGTATTGTTTTCGTAGACTCTGGTCTTGCCACGTGATGGCACTGTACGCACATACGGGACAGATGAAACACGGACTTCCGCACGCAAATTTCCACACGCTCGCACGCAACGTTGCCAGTAAGGGGGAATCCCTCCAGCGGTCCCAGCCCTACGCAAACAACATTTATTTTCACCAATGAGATAATTAAAGACTCATAAGGTCTATTCGTTAAAATGATTTTTGCATTAATGCTCCGGGGGTTGCATAAATCATATTTAAACGATGCTTAATGAAACCACTTCCCATTCTTCATCTCCTAATTGCTTCGTGGGAAAGAATTATTAATGATCGGATATTTATCAATCCCTTAAAATGTGGGGTTATCGGTGGTCATCTCATGTAAGGGAAGTTAATTGCATTTTGTCTCGCTAGAAGGTACGGTACATGTAAATAAATAAATTATTAAGTTTGGACTGGCATATTTCCCGCCAGGTGCTTTCCAAGTAGTGCTATTGCACATTTTGAATGTCGGATGTGTAAACGATAGTTGTCACACTCTTTTACCGTAGATAATTTTTTTTGTTTGAATAGTCCTAATAAGCTTGTAGTTCTGTACAATCTTTAATATGACGACTTTAGGACTTACATTTTTACGTGGAATCCAGACTTCAGAGATGCGATGTTCTTTCAAAATGTGCACGTCCAACAGCTGGGATTCCAACCATAACCACCTTGTTGACTATTTTACCTGGCTGTCGAGCATTGTAAAGTACCTTGGTTGGGAGATTAACTCTTTAGTGCATTAACATTTTTTTCTCAGTTTGCTTTACTTCGCACCGACACAGATAAGTCTTATGGCGACGATGGTATAGGAGAGAGCTAGGATTGGGAAGGAAGCGGCCGTGGCCTTAATTAAGGTACAGCCCCAGCATTTGCCTGGTGTGAAAATGGGAAACAATGGAAAACCATCTTCAGGGCTGCCGACAGTGGGGTTCGAACCTACTATCTCCCGATTGCAAGCTCACAGTCGCGCGACATTAACCGCACGGCCAACTCGCCCTGTGTTAACATTTTAAAGAAGTCATATCGCATCATGACAATTCACCTTCTTATGTTATAATTTGATTGGTATTATTGGACCACTCAATAAGCGAACAATTCCCAAGATATCAGCGCATTACAGAACATACCTGAGATTAAAGAGAACAAAACCCCTCAATTTATTACAGATTACTTGGATTTAAATATCCGGCTCCTATACTGAATGGTCAGAGAATTGGTCTTCGATTCAAATGACTGCGGGTTCGTCTCCCGGCCAAGCGGGAGATTGTAGCCACGCCTGGTAAGTTCATCTGTTTCGAGGCCTGAGAATTGATGCTCATCTTAATACACATGTTCATTTACATACAACACATTGCACTACGAACATTCAATGGAACACAAAAGAGTGAATACATCTCTGTACATAGGGTTGCTGTCAGGAAATACATCTGTCCGTAAAACTGGACTTATAGACATATGTAAAATAAACAAAAACTTTTCATTCTGTCAAACACACAGCAATTACAGTATAAATTATAACACTATAAACATACCTGTAAAAATACACACTATTCACCTTCTCTATTCACACTATACTATTTTTACAGGTTATGTTTATAGTGTTATAATTTATATTGTAATTGCTGTTTGTTTGACGGACTGAAAAGTTTTTGTTACATTTAACTAAGTCGATACTGGAAAATATGGCTTCATTCTTAACAAACTAATCGACATATAGTGGCGACCAGTGGCGTGCGGTGAACACATTTGTTACCCCAGGTGCAAAAATGTTTTTTTAAATGTAATCAATCGTAGCCCCAACTATACCCTGTAAGGTAAACTTTACCCTTATATAAGGCTGCATTTTTCGTGGAAAGGTCTACCCGAGAACGGTCTTAAAGAATATTTTCAACCACACACTGGCACATATTTCCAAATTGCTATTCAGGGCAGTGACAACACCATCATAATTTAATCTATAGCAGATTTTAAACAATGCACTTACAGTTTCATTCGGTGACTTTTCGTGATAGTAGTGTCATGGTTTCCACAAAAATACACTGGGACTATTTGGTTTTAACTTAAGAAGCCTAACCTAAACTGAATCAGCAGAATTTGACTGGTATTTTACCGTCGCCGAAGTTTTATAGTTTCACTCGCTTAGTGAGTGTACGCACATCAACGACAAACGAGGGAAAATATTCGTCACGACGTATAACACACGTTATATTAATGAAGAATGCCACGGAACTCGCGAAACCTTCACCTATAATCCAAGGGGAACACTACAAAAATTCACTATAAACCACCATCGCAGACAACCAAATACATAATTATTTTATTTCGCGCTTAACTCTATAAGTTCATACTGGGCAACAATATTTTTCTATGGCTATCGGAAAACTTACACGTGCCGTCAATGAATTGCTCGAAAAACTTTATACATTCCGAAATCCAAAAATAAAATACATTCTTCTGTATTGCAATTGATTTCATAAACTCCTCTGTTTTTACTGGCAAGACGGTGTGCAATATGTTGATATTTTTTATTGTAGCCTCTAGCGTGTGCCGCTGAACACTTCGAGTGGAAGTATAAAAACTAACATGCCCTTCCTAAGCTAGCTGGCCTGTCGCCTTAATTTGTTGTCGGGGTGGGCGGCCCCGCCCCGCTCCTAGGACAAGGAAGCTTCAAGTGCATGCGTCATCCAAGAGACTTAAATTTCGCTGGGGTAGGCCTCTTTTCGCGCCGGCAAGGAAACCCAGCTCGCAGGAGAATCTGAACTGCGGTAGGTGTGAGCGGACTGTCGAGACAGCGGCACTTGGCTTGGCTTAGACGTTCGCAGTTTTTAAACATTATAAAAAGCGCTCTAAAGAATAATAAGAAAATGTTCATACAAAGTTATTATTTACCCCAGCAGCACTGGGGTAGATGGGGTTCAGTGCACGCCACTGGTGCCAACCTCACGTAATAAGACCAGGAAGAAGTTGACATTTTATTAGCTGCCGGACTTAGCCAATCAGATCGCTTTGCGCGCGTATTCAAATGGGATTTGCTAGGCGGTGTTGCTAACTCTGTACGTGACTCGAGACCGGCTTGAGAGCACCAGTCGAAGAAAAACTTCGCCCAGGGAGGGACTTAAACACGGACATCCGCGCTGACAAGATCGTACCATGGCAAGGACACTACATAGCTGTATTTCATATAGTTTAAGGCCATTCTATAATTGAGAGGCAGTGGCAATAAACGACGTACTCCACTTCACTGGATGATGCTGAGGAACCTGATTAAATCAATGTTATTCGTTTATTGTGCCTGGTGTAACCTGTGCATACCGACAACTTTCCCGATTTAGGCGGGAGACTCCCGATTTTTGAGAGTTTTTCCCGCCTTCCGGTTATTATAATATTATTTCTCGCGATCTTAGCTTATTTTCTGGTGAACTTCAAACATTTGTTTTCAAATCCCGCCACTTCAGCATTGTACGCCATTGGTCTGAAGTCCTTCGCTCATCGGCCGCTTTCAAATGAAATATCAGTTTATTAATACGAGAAATGCGCGGAAATGTGCGATGTTTATTGAAACCTGTATGTCGCGACGCGTATATCAATTGTCAAATTCTCGTTCTTGTGTGCTATGTTCGTGTTCGTTCACATCAGTCTAGTCGATTCTAGAGACTAGTTGCTAGATTTGGAGTCTTTATTTAGTTATTTATTGACAGAATTTCAAAGCGACTAGTGACTTTTCTAGAGATTTTAGGAGCCATTTGGACACAATTCTGTCGAATTTTAATTTATTACTTGATAAAAATAGTATTGCGCTTCGCATAATCGCGCGGGTGCGTGGTGCAATATATTAATCTACGCATTTGCTAAGTAATGCCATCCAAGTGCATGACTGATTCACATGCGTGGAGCATGATTTCATACTGTTTTCGGGAGTCTTATCAGAGACCGATCATCTCACTCTTATACCTCCTGTGAGGTAATAGAGATGTGTAATTTTTAGCGTTGTAGTCTCGTGTTTTGAGAAAATAAGTGTTATAATATGCTGTATACCACATTACTCCTGCATTGCGCAAGACATGTAGAATAAGCAGTGTTGACCAATTGAATATCTTGATTTTTGGTTTTGTGAAGTTCGCAGGTATGCCTGTGTTATGGTGGTGCTTGTTCCAGCAAGTCAGTCAGAAAAGTGCGATAGTAAACAGAAATCCCAGTAAAATGTTTTCTATTTTAAGATTTATGGTGGTTAAACATATTTTATAGCTTTCATATAGAGCATAGATTTCAAATCAAAGTTATTTTAAAATCATGTTTAGAAACCACGGTCTGCTACCTACTCACTTCTAACTTCAAGGATGCGGCGTTTAGTTTAATTTATTACTCCACATCTATTGACCAGCAGTGCAGTTAAGTGTATCTTCTTTTTGCCCTCTACTTTTCCCACGTTCTGATGAGTTCCGGGTGCGATTGTGTCGCGCATGTGGGATTGGCCCAGTTTTACGGTCGGACTCCTTTTCTGACGTCAACCCGATGTAGAGGGGTATGTCCGCTATTACGTGTTTCGATGATGATGATGATGATGATGATGATGATGGTGGTATGGTGTGTATGAAGATAATTGTATAGGGACAAACACAAGCACCCACTCCCAATCCGGTCGGAAATCGAACCGGGAATCCTGTAAACCGAAGTGCTCTGCACTGACTATTGAACCACGGAGCCGGACAGTTTAGTTAAACGTATATAAACTGCCATTTAAAGGCAGCTTGAGAGAGGAACGGAAAAGTGACCTGGACATGAAATGGGATATAGTCGGGACTTCTGCCGTAAATCATCATTAACATCCCTATGTTAGTAACTCTGGAGTTACGAGAGTCTGTGGGTCTATTACCTGACGTCTTCATAATTCCCATGGACAGTAATTATTTCCGTGATTCAGTCCATATTGTGGCCATGATACATGAGTAGTGACGTGCTTTATATGCATATTAGGAGCAAGTATTAGCTCATGATGAAGAGATAACCATAAATAATTCATAGCGCACAGATTTAAGGGGATGACCTCATTACTCGCGGCATGGTATCTCTGGAGAAAGACAACAGCTTTCTTGCATCCCACGTGTTCCGCTCAACCTTGTCGGTATTACTTCCAGTACCAACACGAACTGTGTAACACAAGGGTAATCCAAAGCGTAATCAAGCCACTCTTAAGGAATGTAGAAGTAAATGTTAGAAAGAATCTTCTTCTTAAGCCGTCGTCTCCAAACGGAGGTAGACGATCCACACGGCCAGCTCCGATCTTGACGTTGCAAGCCATGCCATGTGGATTTATTGGAATATATCTCATGATCTTTAATGCAGTGGTTTCCCGTTGCCTTCTGCATCCTAATGCCGTTGACCAGACTGGTTCCTCCGCCTTTGGGAACAATTTCTTGTCCCAAGGACAATAGAGTGCCCTTACCCATACCCGCTCATCCACTCTCAAAGAGACTGTTGGCACTTGGTATAGGGGATCTCCTTATACCGGGAGATAATCGGTCCCTTCATTCGTTAGCCGCCTACATATAAAATATTTTGATATGCAGTCGTTGCCCCCTCTGTACCGCGGGGAGGTGAATGTCAGGATTTCACCGTCATTGAAACAAGGACCAAATGGCTTCCTGTTATCACGTTCTTGTTTTTTTTTTTTTTTCTTCTTTGTTTTAATGAGAGGTCACTTGTCTCTTTCATTGTGTGGCGTATTTTACTGGAGACTCCTAATCGAAGATAATGTAAGGAAGAATGATCCGACCTGAAACGGCACGTAATCCAATTCCTCCTCCCCCGCCCTATGAAGAAAACTACCAGAAACCATTAAAAGTTACGATGACCGAATGTTAATCTGAAGGACTTACACTTCCTCCTACGTTAAAGGCAATCTTGTACCTGTACGTGGTTGTTGATGTGGTCATAGTGACTTGACCTCCAGTTTTACCTAGAATCTGAACCACAATGACGTGGCAGTTCATGTCAAAAATCCCACGTGCATTGGGTGGGAATCGAACCACAGTCGCCTTGGTGAGAAGTCAGTGACAGCGCCACTCGGCTATCCTGCAACGTTCCCTGAAAATGGTCTTCCCTTTTCTCCCATTTCCTGTCCTGGAAGGTGTCGAGGCTATACCTTAAATAACGCCGTGGCCGCTACCTTCTCATTCTTAGCACTTTCTGAACCCAGCGTTGCCGAAAACGAGCATGAGTCAGTGTGACGTTAAACCAGCAACAAAAGAAAATAAATTTAAGAAAACCATTTAACTTAAAATCGAATTAATTTCGAGTAGCTTATCTCCTACAAAGTGACCAGGACAAGCCATTATATTGATGTTCTCGTTTGTTACGAGATCGGTATTCATGAATTTGTGCTACAGATGGGTTCGAGTCCCGCTGGCCATTAGAGTTCTGTGATTTCCAATTTCTGTTCAAGACAACTCCTTTATTGCTTTGTAGATACCTCGTAGGCCATGACTATTTCTTCTCCTACTCCTGCCCCCTTTCCTCCACTATCAGTCATTTTCCTATTCATTTTAGGCTCTAGGAGGGATCTCTGGTCACTTGTTTCCAGTTACATCCCTGATGATCAGCTACTCGAGTTTTAGACTGTAAAAGAAGAATTCTATGTTTGGTCGGTAATGAAGCTGACTTTGGTCAGACCAGTGAAATTCAATGGCGTATGGCTTTTAGTGCCGGGAGTGTCCGAGGACATGTTCGGCTCGCCAGGTGCAGGTCTTTCGATTCGACTCCCGTAGGGGACCTGCGCATCGTGATGAGGAGGAGGATGATGATGATGAAGACAACACACACACCCAGCCCCCGTGCCAGCGAAATTAACCAATGATGGTTAAAATTCCCGACCCTGCCGGGAATCGAACCCGGGACCCCTGTGACCAAAGCCCAACACGCTAACCATTTAGCCATGGAGTCGGACACCAGTGAAATAATGGATACGGAATAACTTACTTCTAATGTGTATACAAAACTTCACTATTCAAACGAGCAGATTCTTTGGCCTGTTGGACTCCCCTGATGCAGTAATTATCATTTCGTTATACTTCACACTTTCAAGTCAATTAATTCATTACATTCTCTGACGTGTCTTTATATCCACTCCCCCCTTCTTCCAACCCACCGTCGTCTTGAGGTGTGACCAGACGTGAGCAAAATGTCTTTTCTGTTTTCCTCACAGAGACCTCCCAGACTGGTGGTATACCTTGCACTGAACGTAACAGCTTGCAACTTTCCTCGAGGTTTAAAATGCAATTTATAGATAATATTAGCCTCCTGGGTGGTCGACGGGCATGGTGGTCTTAGGATCTAGATTCAGTTAATATTTAAATGTAGGCTAAGCTCTCCTGTATGGATATTGTTAGTGACTATGCAAATGGAAATCATTCCATATTGAAAATGATCGGTTCTCTCGTACTCATTAATGAAGGAAAATGTTCCTTTTTAGTCTTGCTGAGTAAAGTTTATGGAACTTGACCTTCAAGCATTCAGGCTATCACTTATTTCAGTGCGGGGGTGAACTGAAAAATGTTAGTGCATAATAACATATCCAGCTTTATTTTGAACCTATGTCCAAATCTGTCTGTTCCAAGACATGTTCCAATAAGAGACCAGGGATCTACTGTAGAGTAGTTCGAACCTGGGCTACGGCAACGTGATAATGAACCTGAAGTAAAACTGGTACACTTTTCTGGTCCACTTAGTGATTGTTTTACGTAACTCAAGGAGGACAGTCGTTGGGATTTTGTAAACCTGGTCGACGCGGGCGGAGCAAATAAAAGTTAGTTAATTATAAATACCATAACACTAGACGAAAATTTCTACTCTATAGGCCACTCTCTGAGGGTCGCTGTGCACGTCAGTGTCACCCTATAGTATTCATCCTTTTAGACTAACCATTTCAATGTTGTTTCACCACAAATCCACATCATGTTTCGATGCATTTCCACTTTGGCATCATGATACGACCACAAAACCTCATTCAGTGTGTATGGCATCACATTCATAGCAACTTCACAGCTCAAATATTCAAATATTTGATCTCTCCAGAGAATATATAAATATCCTGTTAGAGTGTGCCATCAAGCGTACATTTTAGAGATGAGACGAATAGAAGAGGGAGTTTGTAATGTTATTCTATAGTTAGCTTTATTTAGCGTATGACAAAAAACTTAAAAATCACAGTTACATTCTCAAACGTAAATGAGCAATATATGATACTATGTACATTTTTTGAAATTCAGAAATAAATTATTTATCCTATGCTAGCCAATGCTACATTCTGAAGGAGAATGCCTTCAACATATGGTGCCAGTGGCCTCGATATTGCGCCCTTTATGGCAGTTATCGGCTTTATCATCATCATCATCATCGTCTTTCAAAACACCTAGATATCAACATACCTTCCATGATACGGTGCGAAGTAGATAAAAATAATGCATTCTTCAGGGATAAAACAAATTCGCTACTTTCATTTACAGCAAAGAAAAATGATTCCCGTTTTTAGGAAGTGATTAAATTATTAAGGGGGCTGTTTATCTAAGGCAGTAATGTGCTTGGTTCACCTTGAACGATGTGAACTTCGATTCTCCGGCAGGGGGTCGACAAATTTAGAAACGAGATATCAACTTCTTAAGTGACACGTAGCCCTGGTATTACTCATCTTGTAGAAAGAATAAGTTCCAAAAGTTGCCGAACATAGAGCTAGCTGCTCTGTTCGTCTTAAAGTCGAGGTTACGGACAGTGGAAGCCTTTGCCTTCTACTCCTTCATGGGCCTTCATGGCCTTTGAGCAGATGGCATTGTCCTCCTTTTTTCTCTCCTTCCCATACTACTGGCCTGGAGGTCACTGGGTGTGCTAACGGCGAGGAGCACACAAGGACAGAGAACGTAACGAATTGTGATGGGTGATGGTGGTGATTATTGTTTTAAGAAGCACAACTGGGCACCCGTCATCTCTTAACACTAACCAGAAAGCAAATGGGAGCAGTACGACATTTCGAAGAATGAAAGTATCGACAAAGAAAGGGAAGGGCCAGGAAATGCGTGGAAATTAAAGACTCCTTAAGCTGGCTCCGCGGTGTAGGCGTAGAGTGCCTGTCTTTTACCCGGAGGCCCAGGGTTCGATTCCCGGCCAGGTTAGAGATTTGTACATGCATCTGAGGGCTGGTTCAAGGTCCACTCAGCCTACGTAATTACAATTGAGGAGCTGTCTGACGGTGAGATGGCGGCCCCGGTATAGAAAGCCAAAAACAACGGCCGAGATGATTCCTCGTGCTGACCACGCGGCACCTCGTAATCAGCAGGCTTTCGGGCTGAGCAACGGTCACTTGGTAGGTCATGGCCCTTCGGGGCTGTTGCGCCATGGGATTTGGTTTGGTTTGGTTTGGTTTGGTTTTAAAGACTCCTTAGATCTCGCAAACGTACTTATCGTCGGGGTTGGAAGAGAACAAGTAGAGAGGAGACGAATGGGAAGTGTTTAAGGACGGGCTAGTGGGCGTGACAAATATTTATAAAAAATACTGTGTAATAAATTAGTCAATAACCCTTGCTTCGCGTGTAACGACCTCCCTAGGATTGATCGGAGATCAGTATGATTAACCATTTCATTTCAGTGAACAATGATGAAAACTATAGCTCCAAATGTTGCTCCCTGTAAATATTTGATCTCCACGAACCTATTACGCTGGCGTAGCAGCGGAAGAGGTGATACTCCCACGTAGTGCGTCCCAGGTGGCGGATAGGGGAGTCCTAACCGGCGTGCCGGCGGACCAAACACACAACCCCCTGTGGGTGGGTGACGCAGACGAAGAATACACCCACGGTATTCCCTGACTGTCGTAAGAGGCGACTAAAAGGGGCGACCAAGGGATGATTGTATTAAAACCACGAAACTCCTTGTGATTAATACCACCACGCGGGGAACACCATGGGTCGCTTTTACTTGCGCGTAGTACCACTATGTTAGGTACACAATAGGTTTGTGATTAGTAGCAGCAGAGTGCGTTGCCGGCTTTTACAGTACCTGTGAGCGACACCATGGGATGTGCGACACCATGGGATAGCGCGAGTCCCTCTGGTTAGTACACTTATGTGATGAACACCATAGGTTTGAGTTGCCTGTAAATGGCGCCGCAATGTGCAAAACACCATAGGTCTGTATTCCATGTGCGAATTATATTACCTGTGAGTAGTACCATAATGTCCGGAATACCGCGAGTCTACGCTACTTTTGATTAGTACCGCAACATGACAAATATCATGGTTCTACTTTCCTAGCGATAAGTACTATTATGAGGGAATGATGACTCGGATTTTTGACCCCTTTCGACTACAAGCCTCATCGATTCAGTATCGTGGTATAGAAGCAGTCCCTTGGTCAGTAATTCTATTGTTTTACGCCAGCTTCTGTGCATGTGAGGCACTGTGGGTCGGTTCCACTGATAGTTTTAAATTCATATCCACCCACCCACCCACCCACCCATCCATCCATCCATCCATCCATCCATCCATCCATCCATCCATCCATCCATCCATCCATCCATCCATCCATCCATTTTGAATTCTGGTCATTGGATGATTTTAGGACTTTTAATTTTTCGTTTCGTTTCGTACCATTAGGGGCCGATGACCAATATTTTAGGCCCCTTTAAACAACAAGCATTATTATCATCATCATCATCAATATTTGATCTCTCCAGAGAATATGTATATATATCCTGTTAGGTTGTGCCGTCAAGCATACAATTTTACAATTGACTTTACGTCGCACCGACAATGGCGACGATGGGGCGAGAAAGGGCTAAGAGTTGGAAAGTAATGGCCGTGGCCTTTATTGACGTACAGCCCCTAGCATTGCCCTGGCGTGAAATTGGGAAACCATGGAAATCTATCTTAAGGGCTGCGGACAGTGGGGTCCGAATCCACTATCTCCCTAATGCAATCTCACAGCTGCGCCCCCCTAACCGCACGGCCATATCGCTCGATAAGCGTATATTTTAAAGGTGCCAAGAGTGAGTCTGCAATATTCTATTAACTTTATTTACATCTCAACTTAATTTGTCTCTGCATATACCAAAAAAGCTGCATAACCTGAATGTTAAGTGTGTCTATAGAACGCTATTTAAACCGTGGTGTTGGGATTGCGTGTCTCTATCCTGAATGCCCCGAGTTTGTTTCTCATTTCGTCCAAGTATTCTAATCCGGGAGATGGAACATGGTTGACTTAGCCGTGTGAAATCATCTGAGAGATTGTGAACCCGGTCTTGAAATCCAAGTAAAACAACTGAAGATATCGTCACACAAATCACGTTTCTCCAGACAATTTGGCTGGGCGGGCAGTAGTCGCCTTGGTAGGTCAACACTATTCAAGGCTATTAACTATTTTGAATTATGTATATCCATGATTGAAGGGGTTTCACTGACCAGTCTTTGATATTCGGGCTCTTCTGGCTTTGGACTTCACAAGAGCACGTTAGAGAGAACGGTGTCTGTTGTAACCTGGGCAGTAATTCTCCTTCGATGTGGATATGTACTAATATGGGTTTGGGACCGAAGTTATTCATTGCGATCTGCGAACGTATTTCTAAACTGTAATTTAGCACTCAAGGTGAAAATAGTCGGACCACACAGGCATTCATGGTCATAATTATTCATTTTGCTGACACTTACCAGGAAGTGCATGTGGCTGTACACAATATTTTTCTTGGAGTCGCTTTATCATCGCAGTTCTAATTGAAACCGTCCATTGAACAGCTTCCTGAAAACACAGCACAACATGATGAGAACAATGCAAATACTAATCATGCAATACTGCGTGCGGAAATATAGAATTATTCCATTGAAACAATGTGCGTTATCGATATCTAGGGAACTACGTATATTTGTTTTCAATTGTCAGTTATTTTTATTGGGAGACAGCTTGTTGCTCAGTCGTTTAGAAAGTCTTAACCACCGCGACAGTGGGGATGAGTTAAGGACCCCACACACCTTTCAGAAATCTTCTGAGGAAAAACTGTACATACCTGGCCTTTGGATCGACCTCATCGCCCTCCACCACACTCGATCCGAAAAACCTTTCAGTTCGTCATGTGGAGCTGGCTATGGCATCAACAGACGATGTCCTGACTATTTGCAAAAGAATGCATTAAAGAAGCATGTTAAGAGAGATATATTTGGTATAAGTTGTAGCTACAAAAGGAAGAGTCGTCCTACATAAATTTGCTCTTAGAACTGAAGGTAGTGTCTAAGATGTTGTTGTGGTGGTGGTTGTTATTGTTTAAAGAGGAAGAAAACGTGCCTAAAGATTGGCACACACCTACTTGCTTTTTTTTTCTTTACGTCGCACCGAAACAGATAGGTCTTATGGCGACGATGGGACAGGAAAAGCCTAGGAATGGGAAGGAAGCGGCTTTGGCCTTAATTAAGGTGCAGCCCCAGCATTTGCCTTGTGTGAAAATGGGAAAGCACGGAAAACCATCTTCAGGGTTGCCAACAGTGGGATTCGAACCCAATATCTTCCGGATGCGAGCTCACAGCTGCGCGCCCCTAACCGCACGGCCAACTCGCCTGGTACACCTATTTGAGGTTGTATGAAGGAATGCATTTAAATATGTTAGCACTGGTTACTCTAATTAAGAAAAGAAGGTATCGTAATGCTATTTCACCTCACAACAGACTTGCAGCGACCGTAAGGTTTTTTGGCAAGTGGGAGGATTTAGGTGTTTTTGGTGGCATTTGGTTCTATAATCTTAAATTTCTCAAATAAAGGCACGCAGTTAGCTTCTCCTTTGGTTCTATCATGTTAATTTTCTTAGGAAATTTCTCGATAACATCGTTTGACATATTTCTTCAAAGAGCGGCTGCAAGTGACGTTGGCTGTACACGGTTAGATCCGCCTGTTCACACACTCTCCGTGCATCCCGAAGCTCAGGCCTGCATAGTTTTTCCTCAGAGAATTTCCGCAACGTATGTGGAATTCTTTAGACTGAGAACTGAGATGGCAGTAAGTATGACGTGTGCGAAAATTTAGAACGGCCACCGGTGGATTTCGGACTCGGCCGACTCCCGCCTCCATGGGTCCTGGCTTCCGTTGTCAGCGTTTGAATGCATTGAGCTCTTCTATATGGTGTTAAATTATCTTCATTGTTAAAGACCGCTTAATATTATACTGACTGTATAATGGGAGCTTAACAAGAGAACGACGATAAAGCTCAGTTTCTTTCAAACTTTTGTTTTAAACATAGGGGTTCTGTCCAACGCCGAGCCGAGCGGTGACTTCTTTCCAATACCCAAGGCTTTTTTGTTTTGTTTTCTAGGACGCATAGTCTACTTGTTGGTTGTCATTCTGATAACAGGTGGCAAGGTTAAAAGGAGAGAGTGAGTGGCGTCACTAGAGATAAGGTGCATGCACGCCAGGGCAGCCAACATAAATTGTGTTTAACTTAATTGCGGCAGAAGTGCCGTGTGCGTGCGACATTCTGGACGAGGAAAACTGAATGTGAAACAGAAGGTTATATGGTTCGTCCAGGTGGTGATGTCATTTTCTTTTTTCTAAAGAAGGATAATATTTGAAGGATCCCATCGAGTGAATAATAATAATAAAAATAGTGCGGTTTTTTTTTTCTTTTGGTCTTTTTCTCCATACAACCAGTATCATTTAGTCTTCTTTGAATTAGCGTATTGAAACTCATTTTTGCTGATATACTGTTGCTAGGATTTGCGAAGTTGTCTTAGTACTGTACTGATACGAAACAATCAAATTAATCCATAACGAAAGACAACACCGATACCCATGCAATAGTTTCTTAACGAAGGTTACGACAATTTGTCCCAAAATATTTGAACCGAGCTAATCCGTCCCAGACTATTTGGCCCGAGGAGAAATTTGTCAAGTATTAAGAACAAAAAGTTATAGGAGAAATAAATGGTGAGTTATTTATTTTATTGATATTATTTTGCAGTATTATACAAGTTCAGAAAAATTATGACCCAATGATCTGAGATAATTGCAGCCAGGACAAGCGGGCCCACACAACACTGTCTTCCTTGCTGGAGAACCACTGATGATGACTGACAAGTTCAAATATCTTGGATAAGTGATGGTAATATCGATACAGATGTCAAGCACTTCATCACTGTTGGTTGGATGAAATGGCGGTCCCTTACTGGTGTTCTGTGTGATAAGCGGATGCCAGTTAAATTAAAAGGCAAAGTGTAGAAAACCAGTGCCCGGCCTGCCATCATGTATGGGCAAGGCAGGAAAATCTGGACCAGCGAATGCATGTCACATAGATGTGGATGTTGCGATGGTCGGCGGGCGTCATCCTGCGTGACAGAGTGCGTAATAAGCATGTGCGAGGATCCTTTAAAGTTGTGCCCATCAGCGACAAGATGGAGGAAAAGCAGCTCCGCTGGTATGGTCACGCCAGAAGAAGAAATTAACACCGTTTAATACAGAAAGCCTTTGAAGAGCCTAATAGAGGAAGAGGGCATCCTAAGGCAACACTGACCGGGCGAGTTGGCCGTGCGCGTAGAGGCGCGCGGCTGTGAGCTTGCATCCGGGAGATAGTAGGTTCGAATCCCACTATCGGCAGCCCTGAAGATGGTTTTCCGTGGTTTCCCATTTTCACACCAGGCAAATGCTGGGGCTGTACCTTAATTAAGGCCACGGCCGCTTCCTTCCAACTCCTAGGCCTTTCCTTTCCCATCGTCGCCATAAGACCTATCTGTGTCGGTGCGACGTAAAGCCCCTAGCAAAAAAAAAAAAAAAAAAAGGCAACACTGCTGAGGCTGCTTTAAGGAGAAATGAAGTGCCGTTAGATCCAGTGCAAGAACGTCGGATATACTCTCTCCGAGTCGGACGAGCCGACCCTCAGTAAGCTCGGGAGTGCCCGTTTTATGGCTACATATACGGCCAGGAAAGAAGAAGATCTGAGAAAATGCAGAATTTCTCTGTTGTTCTATATCCATTATTCCGACTAACAACACTCAGTTTGGCGATCCACTTTTGTGTATTTCCTTTCTTGGAGAAACAGTTCTTTCAGCCGATCAATCGGACGGAAAATTTCGGCATCCTCGCTCTGCAGTTTCTCCAGAAATTCATGGAAGTAAAGGTGCGACTTCCTTATTGGAAGATTTAATCTGTAGTTTAGAGTGAGTCCCACAGCATTTGTCGTCATGCCTGCATGCCGCTTGCTGATAGACGAAAACACTGTCGCAGTCACACCATTCTCGTACGCCCACAGAAACCCCATCACCTTCCATGAATGGACAAGTATAGACTTCTTAAAAACAAATAGAATAACAAGATAACTTGCTCCATTAAAAGAAGCGTTGAAAATACTCTCCCTCGGCGTGTAGCGATATTCCGGTTCACTTTCTGCAATTCAGCCTTTTGAATCTTATACATTTCGATGTGAATTGCATTTTAAAATCTACAACATACGAAAATATTTTGTTCAACACCTAATTCGGAAGCAATGTATTAAGAGGAAATCATGATTTCCCACTTTCATACCAGGCTGTACCTTAACCATGGCCACCCACGCTTCCTTCCTATTCCCAGCCCTTCCCTTCCCCACCGTCGCCATAACACCTATCTGTGTCAGTGAGACGTTCAGTAAAGCAAATTTAAAAAAAAAAAGAACAAGAAATCACGCTGTACGCTGAACAGAAGCTTATTGCAGACTAGTCATTTTACCATAAACTGAAACCAGAAACGAGATTAAATAATTGCAAAATCCAATGAGGAAAGAAGTAGAGAAAGCACAAAATATAGCAGTGTTGCCAACTTATATTTACAAGATCCGCTAAATACTACTAAAAATCCGCTAAAATTCCGCCAAGAAATCCGATCTCAAATAATGAGCAATAAAAATGAGCAATAATAATAATAATAATAATAATAATAATAATAATAATAATAATAATAAAAGTAAATGTCTGCACTCGCCTGATCTGTGAGTTTCACTGGGATTAACCCGCTGCCTTCGAGCCGGCGATCTAAAACTGTAGGCGTTTTACTGCCGGGTGCAAACTAGGTGATTCCCCTACCTCAAGGGCCACACACAGAACAGGTCAGTTCATTAAACGGTCTTCCTTCATAGCATAAATATAAATAAATGCTGCTCTCTCACAGTTTCATTATCTGTCGTCACTCATCAACTAAGAGATAAGTACCCTTTCCCCACTCATTACAAATTTATGATACCATGATCTCATAAACATCAAATCCAAATAACAGGTTTTCCTCATGTGATTACTACCTCCTGATAAGAAATACGGAATAGCTCGGCGACAGACTGGAGTACAAATTTTAAAAGAACGTAAAATTGATAAAACACTAAATTCCGCTAAAATAAATCTAAAATTCCGTCAAAAAATCCGCTGTCTGCTAAATGATATTTTTCTCCGCCGACAGTCTTCTAATTCCGCCAAATTTAGCGGAAAATTCGCTAAGTTGGCAGCACTGCAATATAGTTGTAAATAGACTACTCGAGGTAACCTGTGGAGATTAAAGTTTCATTACTTCACGCACATTATCTTTTCTACGTACTTGTGTATCTTCTATGTAACCTAGCTTTGATTTTAAATTTTACCTATCGAATGTCGAGTCTTTAAAGAACAAATTAGCTCTAATGTATTCATGAAGGTGTAATTAGGCACGGCGTTTGAGAATGGGACAGCAATGTTAATTTCAGAAATTTTATTTACCGGGGATAGCAGCAAATTTCATAAACGTGTCACGTTTGCGCGGCATTGACGTGTTTGGAGTGCGTTAAAAGGTCGGTGTTTTAAAAAAGACTATGTGAACATTTTAGGTGCCCTGTTTATGGAATAGCAGCGAGATCATTGATATGGAGCGATGCCAGTAGCGACATTGTTTACATGTGTTGAAAAGAATTTGTTAGACATCTCATCGCGTCGGTGATTCATCTCATCTCTGTGAAAATAAGTTTAAATAATGATAATAATAGAGAAGTGTAATAACTGGCTGTTATCATTACTGCATTTTCATCAAAACGTACGCAGCACGAATCCCTACCAAAGCCTGCGAAAATTTTAAAATGGAAATTCACGACCCTATAGATCGGGGTTGTAGTAAGGATGTAAAGGAGAGGGCATATAAGTCTCTGGTAAGACCCCAACTAGAGTATGGTTCCAATGTATGGGACTGGAAAAAATCCAACGAAAAGCAGCTCGATTTGTTCTGGATGATTTCCGACAAAAGAGTAGCGTTACAAAAATGTTGCAAAGTTTGGGCTGGGAAGATTTGGGAGAAAGGAGACGAGCTGCTCGATTAAGTGGTATGTTCCGAGCTGTCAGTGGAGAGATGGCGTGGGAGGACATCAGTAGACGAATAAGTCGGAGTGGTGTCTTTAAAAGTAGGAAAGATCACGATATGAAGATAAAGTTGGAATTTAAGAGGAAAAATTGGGGCAAATATTCTTTTATAGGAAGGGGAGTTAGGGACTGGAATAACTTACCAAGGTAAATGTTCAATAATTTTCCAATTTATTTGCGAAGGCTGGGAAAACAACAGATAGGGAATCTGCCACCTGGGCGACTGCCCTAAATGCAGATCAGTATTGATTGATTGATTGATTGATTGATTGATTGATTGATTGATTGATTGATTGATTGATTGATTGATTGACTGATTGACTGGATTCCTACTAAAACTGGAGATCCATATTGTTGTGATAATAACATTCACGAAAATTTCAGTCATGTTTTATGTGATAGATTAATGTACATATTTCCTATTTGTTTTACTTTGTACCGACACGGTCAGGTCTTATGGTGATGACGGGATAGGAAATGTGTAGGACTGGAAGAAAGCGACCCACTATTTCCCGAATGCAAGCTGACAGCTACGTGTCTTCAATAATAATTCTAAATGTTTTTCATTGCACCTTCCTATGTGTATATCGGGTCAAGCTCTTCGAACCACGACCACTTTGAAGAGTCGGTAACGATGACGCTCGGCTATCGTTCACGCCCACCCAAATTGGCTGCGAGGTTGGTTTTTCCCCTGATTGTCTTCGTGCATTGGTCCTGTTGGAAATCCCAGCCGAAGTCGCTGGATTCGAACTCAGGCCGTTCTGGCTTGATACTGCGGTGCCATGGCTCCGCAAGTAAATATGCCACTTAAAGTAGTTAGTTTTAGTAGTTTTACGATTTTTGGAGACGTCGGGGTGTCTGATTGTTCTCCCGCATATTTCTTTTACGTGCCGGTAAATCTGCCGACACGAGGCTGGCGTATTTGAGCTCCTTCACATAGCACTGGACTGAGCTGGAATCGAACCCACCAAGTTGGGCTGTGAGCCACTCCACCCGGCGTTTCGAATACGTTGGAGTGTCCATTGTCATGGCGACTAAAACACTCCCCTACACGATCCGACGTATTCATTTTCTCCGGGGTACTGAATATCAACCATGTCAAACTGCACTGGACTTAGGTTACTATCTCAGCATTTTCCCCTTTATAACATGGATTTCAAGAGTGGCTGTTAACTAAAACTCCAGTAACGTCTCTCATATCCGGAAACAAACGCTTTACTTGCCATCCCTTTAACGGGCTTAACTATGTATGCGACTTTTGGAAACTAGGCTATATTTTTATTCCAGCTGAAATTTTAAATTTGAATGTCATCTCATTTGAGTGCCGGATATTTACACTTGCAGAATCCCAAGGTAGTAGCGAACACTTCAGCACGCCTGCGGTCTTTCCATAGAAATATGAGTATGCACAAATTAAGGGCAAATTAAATACATGTTACGCAGGTGTTATTCTGGAAACCCTCTTTAAAATTGTTCATGCGTATATTTTTAGAGTCACCTCATTCATGCCTGTGAAAGCCGTGCGCGGTTGTGCGGTTTAACCCTTACAAAATACAGCTGCAGGTATAAAGTAACCCTCACCCTAATGGTAACATCCCAAAGTGTCACCCTGCTTGCGATGTGTTTTCACCTGGGAGAGGGCGGTGGTCTGGTTGTGACCTTTAATGAGAGCCTTTTTGGTCTTCCGTCCAAGAGCGAAGCGGTAAATGGGAGGAAAGTATGAATGAGAACTACGTCCTTAGTTGTGGCAGAATTAATCTTTTGGGGCTATAGAGTACAGAATTACCAGTAGCAGGAGTCCGCGAGCGTGATTATAAAGTTTCTCCTTTGCTATTAGCCAATATTTTCCCCAACTTTTTGATTTCTGGTAGTTCAGTTGTGCAGACGGGCGTGCCAATTGTCAAAGAAACATTCTCCCGTTGCTCAGTATCTTTTGTCTAGTATCAATTTCTTTCTTTATGAAATAATAATAATAATAATAATAATAATAATAATAATAATAATAATAATAATAATAATACCTTTTTCTAGTGCTTGTACGTCCAGTACGTCAACCTTATGGTGGTAAATTTACTGTTAAGTAAAATAACTCGTGCGGGCAAAATTCCGGCACCTTGGTGTCTCCGAAAACCATAAAAGTAGTTAGTGTGACATATAAGAAATAACATAATACTTTTTATTATTTTGCACCATTGTGGGTATTTGACTACTCGCACACGTTTCTCATACTTTATACACGCCTGATCACATTGTATTTACCTGCGGTAATTTCGGGGTAGTTTTAAACTTGAATGTAACTAGGCGAACAGTTTCATACAGCAAGGCGTACCATGCACCACATTTCTTGTACCGGCAATATACCACTGTCAGTAAAGTTCTATAAAGTGAAAAATCTGGCCCCTGGAAATTGATATCGTAAGGTTCTTCACGTGCCGACTTCCGTGCAGACTGTCTCTAAGGAAATCCTCCAGAGCGGTGGAGGAAATGTCTACAAACGGGCGAGAAATGTTGGAAGGTTAGCGACAGTTTTCAAAGATGGAATCAAGACTCCTGTCCGTACACTCGCTTTACCAACCGCGTGTTATTGTGGTGAAGGATAGTGTTATGTGTGGTGTGTGAGTTGCAGGGATGTTGGGGACAGCACAAACATCCAGCCCCCGGGCCATTGGAATTAACCAATGAAGGTTAAAATCCCCGACCCGGCCGGGAATCGAACCCGGGACCCTCTGAACCGAAGGACAGTACTCTGACCATTCAGCCAACGAGTCGGACTACTGCCAGGTTGAATACTGTAATTTAGATGGTAGAGCGCTCATCTTTTGAGCTCAAGTTCATGGATTCGATTTCGCAGTCCGGTGGTATTTGAAGATGCTCATATACGTCAGCCTCTTGTTTGTAGATTTACTGGCACGTACAAGAACTCCTGCGGAACAACATTCCGACACATCTGAGTCTCCGATAACAGTAAAAGTAGTTAGATGGACGTAAACCAATAGCATTAGTCTATTATTACTTTACTAACTACAGCACTGTGGCTCCATGTTCTAATTTAGAATTACGTATCGGGGGTTTGCAGTGAACCTTTCCCTCCTTAACCCATTCGGGATAGTAACTATTCGTAGTACGTGTACCAGACTCGGTAGGAATAATGTCCAGATTATGGGTTACAGGATTTGCATGGTTCACCATACCAGAAAGCCAGGATTTTCCAGAGGAATGTACCCACATGTGCCAATCTTAAGAGAATCATATCAAGAGAGGTATTGGGCATACCAGAAGGGATGCTTCATGCAGCCGAACAGTAAGCTGCCCTGCGCTTTCAGACTGTCCGGACACAGATGAACACCATTTCGAGCACATTTTACAGTGTGACGGGCACTATATTCACAAAAAGCAGGGACATTGTATGAAATGGCAATACATTGTTTCATTGGAATTGCTTATTCATTGTTTTCCTTTCCCGTTTCCTTGGCAGTGTTAACATTAGGTTTCGTGTTCATGCGATCTCTCGTTCACCATATAGAGGTAGTTAAGTAGGAAAGGTTCAGTTGTAACCACCTGGGATATTCTAAGTTCAACTTTTGTAACAATAATATTCAAGCTTGACTTAGTATAACCTTAATTCTCATATATTTTCCAAAACGCCAATCACTTATTCTTCAGTGATGTTTCTTTTACGCGTCGATGTTATTTCACGATAGTTCAATACTACAGGCTATGTTTCGAGCCAAAAAATGGATGTATCTCGTATTTTCCTGCTGTTTAAGCTATTATTTTTGTGCCTAAAATGAGATCACTTTTTAATATTTTTCTTGCTACTTGCTTTACGTCGCACCGACACAGATAGGTCCTATGGCGACGATGGGATAGCAAAGGGCTAGAACTGGGATAGGAAGCGGCCTTAATTAAGGTACAGCCCCGGCATTTGCCTGGTGTGAAAAATGGGAAACCACGGAAAACCATTTTCAGGGCTGCCGACAGTGGGTTTCAAACCCACTATCTTCCGGATGCAAGCTCACAGCTGCGCGCCTCTAACCGCACGACCAACTCGCCCGGTGAGATCACTTTAAAGCGCGAACAACGTGCATATTGTGGTTTAGAATGAGAGCATTTCTAGATAGGTTGGTTGTGTTCTGTGGACCAAGGTTAAGATCTTGCTCCAGGGAGCACACCTGGTTCGGCTAATTGGACCTCACGTACTGGAAGTCACTGAAATATAGCCTCTACAAGAAATATCTAGCAATGTCCGCCTCCGTAGCGTAGCTGCCGTCCTCGGAGGCCCGGATTCGATTCCGGTACTGCCAGAAATTTAAGAATGGCAGGAGGGCTGGTACGTGGTTGAAATGACATATGCAGCTCACCTCCAATGGGGGTGTGCCTGAAAAGAGCTGCACTACCTCGGGATGAGGACACGAATTCACATTGTCCGGCTCCATGGCTAAATGGTTAGTGTGCTGGCCTTTAGTCCACGGAGTCCTGGGTTCCATTCCCGGTGTGGTCTTAAGCATTAGAAATCCTAGGTAGGCCCCATCCTCAGACGCGCAAGTCGCCTATACGGAGGCCACGTCGCCATTATTATCTAGTTATTTGTCGACGATTTTACGGGTCTGGTGAATAATTTTAAGAGTTCTTTCATAGTTCCGTGTCCGTTAGTCACTGGATTTAAAATTCGTGTACGCCAATGCAGTTGTAAACAGCCCAGATCAATGATGAGGAGAGGGCACACGCTCTCTCTTCATATTGGACTGGGAAGGTACCTAGTGGGGGGGACCTAGGATGAGTTCCTTGTGTTGAATTCTCCCTTACATCTACTGAGGTAGAATCTATAATAGCGGTATTCTTCTTTAGTCCAAGTTCCGCGGTGCCTATCCCTATCTTTCTTAGTTAGACCCTTAAAACAACGATTACCACTACCATTTAATCTCAATGAAATGAAAATCGACAGCATGTTTCAACCGGGTCAGGAATGGAATGAATGAATGAAGCCTAAACCTGTCACTTTTCTCTGACTGACAAATTAAATGATATTGGATAGTGTTGCTGAAATGAACGATGACAGGAAATAGTAGAGTATCCGGAGAAAATCCTGTCCCACCTCCACTTTGTCCAGCCCAAATCTCACATGGAGTGACCGGGATTTGAACCACGGAACCCAGCGGTGAGAGGTGAGCCACAGAGGTTTCCACCACTTTATTTCAATGCTTGGTTCACATAATTGTGAGCACTCCTGTGATGTAGTTGGTTGAGATTCTTGTATTCTCTCCTCAAGGTTATACGGCTGAATCCTGGCGCAGTCAACGTCGATGTTTTTACTGAAAGTAAGATCCGTTGGCGATGGAACAAGGCGCATTCGACTGTATCTTTCAATAATGTCTGGCATTCATTTTGGGGCGAATCGGCATTGAATACTCCCTTCACAAGTATCGGTACGTCGGGCTGCAATTCCAAATCCGCGTCTTTGTTGAGATTATCGCCGTACGACCCGAGCAACAGTTACATTTTATTAATTTTATGGTTTCCGTATTGAAATTCCGCTTTTGTGCTTTGACTATCTGTCCTTAATTATAACAACTAACTTGTTCTTAACAGTTCGAACAATTTTGAAGATGCAGTTAGCTGATGTCCCGAAACAGAACCCTATTTCTTGCCATTTCTACTCTTTTCCACACTTGTGTATTCTTTTCTAAAGTAATAGATCTATTTACTTCACTAGGGTATTATCCAAAGCTTCTTTGTTTGTCACGATGGATATTTTAGTGAATAGAGAAATAATTATTCCGTAGGGATTTACTGTTTTACCAGTAGCTACAAGCACAATAGTTTAAGTAAAACAAGTTACTATCGTGAGAAGGATTCAATGCATTTCCTATCGATATTAAGATATTCGAGGACTGCATGGGATCCTTTTCTTAATCTGACACATCACCCTCTGACGCCCTAGTCTGCAAACTGCCTCAAGGCAAGAAGGCAATCGTACAGACGAGATATTGAACGTTATGGCCCCGTTAACCTTGTCACCATATCCAGATATTTCGAATTTACCTAGTGCCGGTTATCTTGAATGTATAATTACTGCAGTTACTATCTTGCCTTAGTTTAATTGTTTTAACATAAAAAATGTTATGTCAGAAGTAGTTTCAAGACTATCAACTCAGATACAGTGTTGCCAACTTAGCGGATTTTCCGCTAAATTTGGCGGAATTAGAAGACTGTTGGCGGAGAAATATATCATTTAGCGGATAGCGGATTTTTTGGCGGAATTCTAGATTTATTATAGCGGAATTTAGTGTTTTATCCATTTTACATTTTAAAAAAAATTGTACTCCAGTCTGTCTCCGAGGTAATCCGTATTTATTGTCGGGAGTTAGCAGTTACATGAGGAAAACATGTTAATTGGATTTGATGTTATGAGATCATGGTATCATAAATTTGTAATGCGTGGGGAAAGGTTAGTTATCTCTTAGTTGACGAATGACGACAGATAACGAAACAGTGAGAGAGTAGTTCTTATATTTATGCTATGAAGGAAGACCGTTTAATGAACTAGCCTGTTCTGTGTGTGTGGCCCTTGAGGTAGGGGCTTCACCTAGTTTGCACCCGACAGTAAAACGCCTATAAGTTTTAGCTCGCCGGCTCTTAGGCAGGCGGTTAATCCCAGTGAAACTCACAGATCAGGTGAGTGCAGAAATTTACTATTATTATTATTATTATTATTATTATTATTATTATTATTATTATTATTATTATTATTATTATTATTATTATTATTATTATTATTTCCGCCTCCATAGCGTAAGGTTTAGTGTTATTAACTGCCGTCCTCGGGGGCCCAGGTTCGATTTCCGGTACTGCCAGAAATTTAAGAATGCAGGAGGGCTGGTATGTGGTGGAAATGGCACATGCAGCTCACCTCCAGTGGGGGTTTGCCTGAGAAGAGCTGCACCACCTCGGGATGAGGACACGAGTTTATTATTATTATTATTATTATTATTATTATTATTATTATTATTATTATTATTATTATTACTCATTTTACTGCTCATTATTTGAGATGGGATTCCTTAGCGGAATTTTAGCAGATTTTGAAAATATAAGTTGGCAACACTGCTCAGATACCACGGACCACAATCACCGGTTCCATTTCACAGGCGTCGGCAGCCCTTACGGAACTATGATAGAGACGAACGCCGCTTTTCATCTCGCGGCGCCCTGATAACCAGACAATATGCATTTATGTCGCTTCACTAGAGTATGCAAAACACAGTTCGCGAGCTAAAGAAATATTCGGCTGTGGCTCCGCGCGCTGGGTTTGATTCGTTCCTGTTAAACCAGTTTCCGCTCTGCAGCAATAACGGCCGGCTTTATTGAATTCTCACGAGTTGCTCTATTTTCCTTTGTCGTTTTCTAAAGTTCCGGAGGTATTTATTATCTATTTCTAGGCTTATCTTAATCATTTTTCAAATATTTTGAATCGGTTATTGCTATATTTCGCGAATATGATATTCCATGACTTTGATTTTAACCTATACAACTGATCTAGTCGAATTATTTGAGACCAGCAGCGTCCTAGCACAAGAGCCGAAGCTGTACTAATTTTACAGCGCGTGATGAACGGCCATTTTGACAAGTTTATCGAAGGTGCGCAATCAAGATTGGATGACGTCACGGGAGAGTGGGAGTGATCTCAAATGAAAAAGAGAATGTCCTAAAGAAAAAACTATGCGTTTTTTGCGTGCGTGCGATGCATATTGATACAGTTATTAGCATTTCAAATCATTCATACCGGGCGAGTTGGCCGTGCAGTTAGGGTCGCGCAGCTGTGAGCTTGCATCCGGGAGATAGTGGGTTTGAACCCCACTGTCAGCAGCCCTGAAGATGGTTTTCCGTGGTTTCCCATTTTCACACCAGATAAGTGCTGGGGATGTACCTTAATTAAGGCCACGGCCGCTTCCTTGCCAGTCCTAGGCCTTTCCTGTCCCATCGTCGCCATAAGACCCTAACTGTGTCAGTGCGACGTAAAGCAAACAGAAAAAAAAATTCATAAAATTGTGACAGTCATTTTTTCTTATAGGGACCGCCCGAGTGAGACGTAGCCTATTTTACGTCAACGGAACCAACACACACACACACACACACACACACATACACACAAAATTACTTAAAAAGTATAAGCACCATCACACGACAGATTTCAGATTATAAAAGGACTAAACGTCTGTTTTTATCTTCTAGTATTATTGGAATATTCCTGATTTACTTAAATATTCTGTCAAAACTTCTGCTATTTTTGGAAGCTGATGTGTACAGTTGTGTTGCTTAGCTGGAGTAATATCGTTCCGCCTCTACTCTCAAGCTGCAGTATGCGGACTAGTTCAAGACGAAAATCGATTCCTGCTTAGTTTTGGCAGAGCTTTAGTCCAATGACTCGACTTTAATGAAGGAAAATGGATGGAATAATGAGGGGATTGTTTCACAATGAACCTACCTCGCCTGCACTCTCCAATGGCAAATGTGGCATAGGAAAATTCATCCTGGGGTCGTAAAACGTGGTCTCCTTGTGTTTTGTCTTCCGCATAAAGATGAAAAGAACTAGTGTGTTTACCTCGTGTTAATAATTCATTTTTCCATTTTTTCATTGATCACTTTCGTAAATGGATCATTTCATTTTCAGAACTATTATACTTCAGTTCTGTAACAGCACCTTCACTGTGACCGGCAGTAGGGCCAGTAACGTGAGGATCATATTCGTTCCTTCCATTGAGACAAATCCTACTTATACTGAGGAAATTAGCTGCGCAGTACCGACCGCGTAGTTGTAAGTTCACATTCGGAAGATGGTGGGTTCAAACTCCACCATCGGCATTACTGAAGATGATTTTTCATTATTTCTCTTTTTTTACACCAGGAACATCTGAGTTAGTCGGGCGTTGAAGACCACTAGCGAAAAGGAAAACTAAAAAAGGAAACCTTCTAAGTGCGCAGGTTCACGGACCTAATGTCTCTTATGTGAACCAGCAGTAGCCTGAATAAATTCATCTGACTTCAGAGTAGGTGACATTAATTCGAATCGGTAGATATTAAGTCTTTACTGATGTATAAAAGAACGACAGTACACATACAGTATTATCACAATACCAATCTACGTCTGATAACTGAAATAGGTAGTACAGACGTAGGAGAGAGTACCCGAGATAAATTGTGAAGGCATAACCATTTCAGTCTCCCATCTGTGGCGATATCTCATCTGCGGCGGTTTGAGTACGATGTTTGTGGTTTGCATTTGCGATCCGTAACTTGTGAAGGACACACCTGGGGAGAGGTTCGCGGACCTCATTAATGTTCAAGGTCTGTGCAGGTTTAAAGAAGTCAGGTGTGCAACCTCGGGGTGTTATACAATTCTTTAAATGACATTCAAAACTGTTCCACCTCCTGCTAGCGCTCAAATTACGTTGATCCAAATTTCAATCGTTTAAAAATAACTGGCAGTGTATGCTTGTCATTGCGGGACAAAAATGTGGCATGGAAAGTTGCAAGTCGGAATAATATATTGACAACGCTCGATGTAATTCGTAGAGAACTAGAGAAGGGAAAAGTCAACGGAATGAGCTTAAAACTGGCAGTCCACGTAATCTACTGAAAAAGCTCCGTTTAAGTGTAAAAAATAATGCAAGAGTACCGTGTAAGTAGATTTACTGGAAAATATGAAGGAAAAAGAATACCCACAGTATTAATTAGTAAAACACTACTAGTTTTCTAGCCCTGTAGTGTGATGGATGATGATGATGATGATGGTCAAGGGGATTGAAATTGATGCAGTATAGTTGTTTCTGTCGCTGATACATAGATGTTCATGACGTTAAAAAATAAACATGTAAACGTTTTCGTGAGAGCTACCGGTCTTTCTTTGAAGGAAAACTTCCTCTCATCGTGTCTTCATTCTGCCCTATAATCGCTGACCTTTCAAGCCGTGGCGACAGGTAATAGTCTACTGAGATAGCGGTATTCTCTTAGAAGTCCAAAATGTCATCGTGACGGCCGGTCTTTTCACATCGATTGTGTTCCTCAACATTACGAGCATAATATTAATAAAGCTAGTTCACAGTGTGTGTACGATTAAATGAAAACGACAGTTTTGTATGATGTAAAGCTTATTGGATGTACCTAAAGTGAAGGGCACAAACTCAATAAGAAGGAGCGCATTTGTTTTACGTCGCACCGACACAGACAGGTCTTATGGCGACGATGGGACAGGAAAGGCCTAGGAATGGGAAGGAAGCGGCTGTGGCCTTAATTAAGGTACTGGTGTGAAAATGAAAAACCACAGAAAAACATTTACAGGGCTGCCGACAGTTCGGTTCGAATCGACTATCTCCCGGATGCAATCTCACAGCTGCGCGCCCCTAACCGCACGGACAACTCGTCCAGTCCGTATAGAATAAAGATGCCGAGGACGTTGGAATTTTTAGACAGATGAATTGAGACATGTTTAAGAGAAATTAATACAACGAAGTAAGCCTCTTCATTGTATTATAGTTGATTTGAAAAGTAAAGGTTCGATCATTACATCTGAATGTCTAGGCTCTTAGCACCTCTGTATCATACTTAAGACTCGGTTTGCTTTGGCCTAATCACTGAAAATGTGCGTGCAGTAATGCCTTAAAAAATAAGAAAATATTACATATAACTGTGGTATATGATACAAAAGAAATAAAATATTGTCCGAAGATTGCCTAGAAGCCTTTTTATTCACCATTCTACAATTTCTTTTGTGTAAATATTAACTGTCTGTTTCTTGCTCACAGTGGACTGCTCACTCTGTAAAATAGAATAAACTGAATAAATTTTTCGCGAAAATTTAAGAACATTTATTTGAATAAAACTACCACTTTACCGGGAATGTTTGGGAGTTGTGAGGCCAACCAGCAGAAAACTGGCCATATTCCTAACATTATTTTGTCCTTTCTATTTTGACAACTTACAGCTCGCGAAACTAATTACTTTCAAAATTAATTTAACCACAGTATATGCCCGAGGAAGAGAAATCCAAAGTAACCAAACACACATATCGGCACCTAACATGTGAATATTGGTAGAACGGCTAAAACAATTGCAGTATGACGAAAAATATGCTTTTATAGCACTTTTTTGGTCAGATATGGCTTAATGATATATATTTATAACGTCACCGTTAAGTTTGTAAAAAAAAAAAAAAAGGACCAGGATGAATGACATGTCGTAGAAATCCGAGCTCTAATCACGATTGTTGGCTTGGGAACGTCTAATCTACCAAATGCACAGGCAAATTATAATGGAGAAGCGTGGGAAATAGACGAAGAAAGAAGAAATGAAAGACGGGAATAAAAATGAAAAGTGAAACAATGAGAATAAAGATGAAAGGAAACATTATGATTGTAGTTTTAAGGGACCCAACATCTAGGTTGTCGGCCCCGAAAAGAAAGAGGGGAATATGAAAAGTATAAAAAAAATAGGAAGAGGAGAAAGAGAGTAGTAGGGAATAGAGAAATAAAAGAATAAGAGAAGTTTACTGGGTGTGCAGATTTAACCTTGGAGAGAGCTCAAATAAGAACGAATACCAGATAAGATGACGGCAGTAAAATGTAAAACCGTGCACAGCATACAACAAAAGCGAGACTTGAAGTTCACGACGTTTACTTTATGATGCCAGGCAGATACGAGCGTTTCGTTCACCGCTGAAAAGAACGCGTTGTCTATAAAACAGAAGTGGGATATGAGATATTCTAGTAACTCCGTTTCTTACTCTTTCAGTGGGTTATGTGGCTGTCAAATAAATGATGTAGAACATTTTTGTGCTAAAATGTGTATGCTCTACGATTTCGCTTGCAAAGAAGACAACAAGACAATTTGGAAGGAAAAATCCATTGTGGTAAAGCACGAAAGTTAACTTTATCTGAAGACAAACGATAAGTTATCATCGTCCTTTTTAGGAACTAGTTATTGTAAAACTGATTACCCAGAAAAGTAATTATACGCGGTAGCTTATGCATTTTGAAAGAGGAACGACCCATTTCTGTTGGAAGTCTGTTACAAGTTATGTAATGTGTAACGGTTATCCAAATGAAGCTGGTATTTTAGTACGAGCGTCGTTATTCGAATAATAAGAATATTGCGCATTTGTCCGTTGATGGCTACGTATGTCAGAAAGAAATCTGGTATCGTCGGGAAATGATAGTGTATTTTTCGTACGTGTGGAAGCAACGTGACTAAGAACTTATTGAATCTATCAATACGGAAAATGAAATTTATAAATAATAATAAGTGGTATGTTGCGATCTGTCATTGGAGAGAAGGCGTGGAATGACATTAGTAGACGAATAAGTTTGAGTGGTGTCTTTAAAAGTAGGAAAGATCATAATATGAAGACAAAGTTGGAATTCATGAACACAAATTTGGGCAAATTCGTTTATAGTAAGGGGAGTTAGGGATTGGAACAGCTTACCAAGGGAGATGTTCAATAAATATACAATTTCTTTGAAATCATTTAAGAAAAGTCTAGGAAAACAAGATAGGGAATCTGCCACTTGGGCGACTGTCCTAAATGCAGATCAGTATTGATTAAAAATTGAAATAACTTATTTTTCACGAATTCGTCTAGAATATTGCCGAGCGTCGGTTACTGAGGTCATGGTCTCTTCCCACGGTCGTTTCTTTGGTAAGACGAACAAAAACAGAATTTACTTTACTTTGTGGAGATAATTCAATGATGGTGTTAAAATACGACCAGTGAAATAAGCGGCCATGAAGGCGACTTTGACAAATATCATAATGCACCCAGTAAAACAAGCTGTGTTAAGATCAGGGCTGTCGAAACTACCGGCCCACCAAGGCTTTTCCTGTGGCTTGCCTGACGTGAAATTATTTTACTATTTGAGTTTAGATTTTAGTGATTTCATTGAGACTAACAATTGCGTAGAGCTATACAAACGTAGTTCCCTCAAACCTACGACTAAAAAATGTTTGGGGAAAGGCAGGCAGTTGTAGAAGGTGGCGAAAACGGGGAGCTTATTGCTAAGGTTGTAAGGCCACCCCAGCCAGCAGCCACGGGCATCACTAGTAGGCCTTTCATCCCGTATCCTTAAGAACCCTCCTGCCTCCACCCTCCATCACAGTTTCATTAATTGTCAGTGAAATTGCATGTGCAAGAATATTACAAAGGTGAAAAAGCGCAACATTGATAGTGAGTGCAGGAAATGTGAGTCTTGGCTAGGCAAGTTCAAAACCCTTGTTACCGAGCTCGATAGCTGCAGTCTCGGCCAGTATCCAGTATTAGGGAGATAGTAGGTTCGAACCCCACTGTCGGCAGCCCTGAAAATGATTTTCCGTAGTTTCCCATTTTCACACCAGGCAAATTCTGGGACTGTACCTTAATTAAGGCACGGCCGCTTCCTTCCAACTCCTAGCCCTTTCCTGTCCCATCGTCGCCGTAAGACCTATCTGTGTCGGTGCGACGTAAAGCAAAAAAAAAAAAACCCTTGTTCCGAACTTCTCATCTAAATATTTAAAACGTTTACTAAAAAACAGCTTTGTCCAGTCCGTCCGGTCGTTCTACTGGAACGATTTGCTTCTTTCTTCTTGAATCTCTCCGGAATTACCTGCCAGTGAATCACGAGACATTGATGTGTCTCTGAGAAATCGTAAAATCAAATCACTAAATGACCAGTCCAGTAACGGCAGGCGAATAATTCTGTACTTAGCGGGTTCCTAAGCGATTAACACTTTCATTAATAATTTGATATAAAGTATGTGATTTTTCATCCTTAGTAATGCGTTTACATGCAGCCATATTTGATAAGTATCTATCAAGCCAGAGCATTTCCTCTGATCATGCAAGAATATTATTCTCTTCTAGATAGGCCTACTCTTTGATTCGCCGACCTTCCTAAGCTTCTAAATTTACTCAACAGATGGAAGAACGTTCTTAATAACTTGCATGTTGCTAAGAGAAAACAGTCGACGTACGTACAGTCGGGAAGGTATCAAGTCGACTAGCCTGCTGTATGACCAGTGATAAAGAGCAAGGAAGGACACACTCTTCAAAATGTGGATGTCTATTTACTTGAATCAATATTCCGTCACGGGCAATTGTATGTTGCACTATCTCGGGCAGGATCGTTTCAACATGTTAAGATCCAGGTATGCCCGAATGGTCAGAGTACAGTGAATATTTAATAGAAAGAAGTGTTATAACTACACTTCAAATTAAGCAGTTATTATGTACCGGTATTAAATCGTCATGGAACTATTGAAAAGGGCGTACAAAAGTATATGACTACGACAGCCATAACAAATGCTGTGGAGTAGCAGAGGACTTCTAGTTAGATGTGTAATTTTGCATGGTCTTTACGCTTGTAGCCTAAGCTTTTCAAAAGTTGGCTAATGGACCATATCAATTCATTTAAAATAATCACCTAAAATCGCATTTGCCTCATTAAGTCACTCAGTACTTCTAAACGGGCAGCATCAGGAGCTCTGCACCAGTATTTCTCAACCTTTTCAATAAATACACCCTTAGACTTCAGATATTTGTTAAATATCCCCATATTAAATATCACAAGCTAATTTTAAGGTGTAGCAACAATTATTAAAGTTGCCACTATACAATCACAGCGGCTGCCTGACCGAGGCGGTAAAGACATGATTCCCCGTCAGAAATCGGAAAGTTTAAGAAGCGAGATTTTCACTTCGGGAGGTGCGCATGTTCTTGAAGTTCACTCAGCCTACACCAAAAATGAGTATCAGGTTAATTCCTGTGGAGAAAGGTGGCTGGGCGTAGAGCTAACCACTCTACCCCAGCAAGTGCCGAGGTTACGGATAGTAGAAGCCTTTACATTCCACCCCTGCAAGGGCCTTCATGGCCTGTACGGAGATGACTTTGCTTATGTTATGTTATTTTATTTAGTCATACACGAATCAGCGCAGTTAGTACCAACATTTGAAATGTGAAATTTTATTCATTCCAAACTACATAAAAGTAAGTTAAAATTTAAAATGTAGGTGCTAAGAAAATTAAAGTTGGTTAATCTGAGTAATCTGAGCTTCGTTTCGCAATATCTGTTAATTTACGATAGTCAATAAGTACTACTCTAGTACGTTATCATTCACTGCTAGTTTTCGAATGAGTATTCGACACTGCCTGAACGCTTGTACTTATATCATTAGCATTATCGTAGGGAAAACATTGTACCCCTTCTAAGTATTCCCTGGTGAGAAACACTGCTCCACACTGCTGGTCACTTGCTCTCCGAACTTCGTGTTTATTATCGCCGTCGTTCGAGGGAATGGGTTAAAGGCAGTGAAGGCCATCTGACAGCCAGCTGTAAGTGAGTAGGTCTTGATCCCACAAAGACTTATTTTGTCTAGGTTTATGGTTTGTGTCATGTAAACTGAAGCGGATGGTCCTTAAGCTTTTGTGAACTGTAAAGTTACGATGGAATTAGCTGCTGCCGGAAACTTTGAGAGCGAGAGGTAGAAAATGAACAATAATATGCAGCAGGGAATAGAGCTCGGATTATATGGCAGTGAAACAAGAAAGAAGACTAGTAGAACGATAATTACTGTGTTAAAATTCCTGTGGCGGCAGAATGAATGTGCACGAGTGGAGGAAATCATATTAGAGGTATCAAAAGTTACCTTGTGTTCCAGTTAGCTTATTACTCAACTCGGATGTTCCTTAGCAATAATTAAATTTCTTTCCTGACCTCACCTCCCAAGCGGAAACCGCAAGAAAGATCTAGCCGATTTTCTTTCGCTCTCTTTCGTGGATGGTTTATGTTAAAGTGATGCTAGTGGTTGGTATTAATGGAATTAAACTCTACTACAGTTCTCCTCCGGCGATGTGATAATTTCTTAGTTTGAGAAATTGGAGGTGAGAATCTCGGTCATTAATCAACTACAAGTCTTTCATTTAATATTGTATCCCACTCTGTGTGTGTGTGTGTGTGTGTGTGTGTGTATGTGTGTGTGTGTGTGTGTGTGTGTGTATACTGAGCATTGAAAGCAGTTATAGCTATATTATATATAAAGTAAACAAAAATCCCATTGGCACCGCAGCCCGATGGACCTTGGCCTACCAAGCAAACGCTGCTCAGCCTGAAGGCCTGCAGATTACGAGGCGACGCTTAGTCAGTGCGACGAATCCTCTCGGTTGTTACTCTTGGCTTTCTAGACCGCGGTCGCCATCTTACCGCCAGACAGCTCCTCAGTTGTAATCATTAATTACGTAGGCTAAGTAGACGTCGAATCAGCCCTCAGATCCAGGTAAACACCTCTGACCTAGCCGGGAATCGAACCCGGGGCCTTTGAGAGAGATGTAGGAAAGTTACCTCGAGACCGCGGGGCCACTACACAAACGAAATACTACAAAAATATTTCTGTTCATAATTTGTTTCGTATGTACTTTGTAGTTTTTAAACTGTTTGTGAACAAATACTTTTGGGCTTCCTCTTTAATTGATTGTATTATATATACTATCGAAATTACGAGATTTACAAGAGTAATCTTGTTCCAAGGGAAGTGAAACGAGAAAACTGGAGGACAGATAACTTGGTTTCGTGTATTTTGTCGGTATACTTTCAGAGTATCTAAATACGAAGACTAATTACGGTTGTACTATTTGCAAATGACGTCATAGTGTGCGTAACCAGATCATGTAGAAGCATGGCCGCCTATGAATGACAACTTCCAACACTTCTTGTCTCAACTCTCAGCGCAGCAGGCCGTGTACCAAACATGTTGCAAGAACACTATTTTGGATTATTCATGATCATGACAGTTTTACCATGCAAAAAGAGGCCATTTATGTGTGTCAATTCCATTTTGTCACAGATGCCTCTACAAGTAGTGCTTCTATTTGACAAGTATTGAATTTATAAAAAAAATAGTAAAAAGGGATATTTAAGTAAAATATTGAAAAACTAAAGAGCTCCAATACGTTTAATAATCGCAATCGGTGAAAATAGATTGCGATTTATTTCTGGAAACTTAGTTTTGAGACAAAAGCCGAAAGCAGGCATTTATGCAGTTGGGAGTACGTATCTCCCCTAGTGCACTGTCACTCCATTGTCCTACAAAGGAGCCTTACAGTGGAGTACTATGTGGGGGTCAGCGGATGCAGAGTGGATTTCGGCCCACAAGTGGCCACGGCTGGTCACTGGTCCGAGAGTTCTACCCTCTGACCGGCCAACCAAGCAGAGGAGTGGTGGCCACGGCTATACGCCTCTGTATTCGGGAGACGGAGAGGGGCTGGTCCCCACCGTCGACTGTCCTGACAATGATTTTCCGTGGTTTTTCCATTCTCCTGCAGTAAGGCGAATGCCGGGACAGTTCCTCGTATAGGCCACGGGTGCCAACCCTCTCACCTTCTCCGTACATCTCCTTCTCTGATACAAATCTCCTGGCCTGAGAGACGGCGCCACCGTCTAGGAGGCCCGCCTCCGCCTTCAGGGGAGGATTGAAAACTAGTAGTAGTAGTAGTAGTAGTAGTAGTGAGTGCTGTGTGACCCACTTCACCATTCCTGGGCAATGAAGTCATTTGGAGATATATACATAGTGTCTCAACCCGGATAGAGTGTTGTTCTTCGCATGATTCGCCCCACCCTCACAGGAGAGGAATAAAAACCGTAGTAGTAGTAGTAGTAGTAGTAGTAGTAGTAGTAACAGTACTAGTAGTATCCTTACGGCGCACTAACCGCTAGCGTGTGGAAATCTGTGGTGATCTAACTGACGAGCCCGCTGCCATAGAGGGCCAAAACGCTAGTAATTTCGCGATTGAAAAGCTATCGTAATACAGACAATCCCTATGATTCCCTCAGATTTGCCTTTTGATTTCAAACGAGTCTAATTCCCGGTAAGAGTCTGCTTTGGCATGGCAATAAACAAACAACATTGTCGGATACTTAGCGTGGTTGGAGCTGATCTCAGTGGTGATTGTTTTTCTCATGGACAGCTTTACGTACCCGGTATCGTGTTACATCAAACAGAAAAATCTTTTCGTGTTCTTTACTGGAGGAAAAAGTACTAATGTCGTATACAAGGTAATCGTATAAATTGAGTGGCCCAGACGGTTGAGGCGCTGGCCTTCTGACACCAGCTTGGTAGTTTCAATCCTGGCTCAGTCCGGTGGTATTTGAAGGTGCTCAAATACGTCAGCCTCGTGTCGGTAGATTTACTGACACGTCAAAGAACTCCTGCGTGACATAATTCGGCACTTCGACGTCTCCGAAAACCGCCAGAAGTAGTTAGTGGGACGTTAAAAAGCAATAACATAATTATTGTTATTATTAAAAGTGACCTATCGCCTTAAATTCATAACTGCTCTCGTTCGAAGCCGGGAAGTACACAGTACAATAGGATTTAATTTTAACTCGCCATAATATATCAATTATCATTCATTTATTTAATTAATAAATCATAATAGTCTATCACGTGATCGTTTCAGTTGTTTTTTTATTTTGTTTTCAGCACTTTCATTACAGATTTCGATAGATATGTTATCATGATATATCGAGTAAAAAACTAGAATATCGAGTGGATAATTAAACACGATAACGAGCCTCTGGGGTGTTTTCCGCCCTTGTACATGGTGACATAATCTATTTAGCGAACTAAATGAAATAATTCACTACCATTGTGAGATTTCATGGTTCGGAATGAGTAAGTTTGTCTCTCATTTATTATTATAGCGGCAATCAGGTTTCTAGAGACCCTTGAGTGAATTCACATGCTTATATTCCCGCACTGTCTGGTATTGAGCTTATGTTATAATAAAAAATACGAGAGCATTATTATTATTATTATTATTATTATTATTATTATTATTATCATTATTGTTGTTGTTTTGGAGCAAGGTTCCTTTATAATACAGTTAGTAAAACAACTTTCTAAGCATACAGTTTTAAGTGGAGGGAACTAGGAATAATAATAATAATAATAATAATAATAATAATAATAATAATAATAATAATAAATAAATTTCTCCGATCTTTGGATCCAGTCTGCCTCGTTTAGTGTTTTGGTTGCTAATTTATGTCCAGATTCCCTTCATGATTCTTTATGATTTTTTGGGTAAATCCACGCAGATTGGAACCTTGATCGTCTGAGTGGAAAGCTTGCAACTAAGCCACTGAGCTAATCGAATCCCATGGGCTCACTCGTACTCCTGGAAATGGTTTTAACTTCGTTCCAATTCTCATCAGTGTATAAAACCTTGGGCTAGTCGGTAAACGAACTCGGGGTCTTGAAGTGAGGTAAAAATATCCCATCCCTATGTAAGTGCGAAATTAAAGTGAAGTACTTGTATGTAACACATATTCTAAGAGGAAAGAACTGAGTCCGATTTTTCCGCTCTCCGAACGGGTAGTGAAATTGGTTAAGACGGCTGTCCGGAGAAAGGATTCACGTTCGAGTCCCGGTGCGATCACATAGCCACCTCTGTTGTCTTAGAAATGACTTCTTTACGATAATCTCTCCTCTAAAGCCATTTCTGATTCAAAGAGTGCAAATATTTTAATAATAACTTTCCAGCAGCTACTTTGACAGTTTTCAGAGACGCCATGGTGCCGGGATTTTACCCCTTTGGAGTTCATTTACATGCCTGTAAATCTACTGACGCGAGGATGGCGTATATGAGCACATTCAAATGCCGTCCGTCTGAGCCAGGATCGAACTCCCCAGCTTGGACTCAGAAGACCAACGCTTGACCGTCGATGATGTTCGGAAAATTTGCAGTATTTCTGTCTAGAGATTATATCACTTTGTAGCAGACGGTTAAACCCTTGTCACTTACTTTCTATACCGTACATAATTTATCGATAAGGCAATGACATCATTGAGCCATCGATACATTGTTTATAACCTATCGATACTGTATCGCGCAAGTGGTCGATACACCCGCGTGGGCCGTATCGTGCTTCCGCTCTCAGCTTCACCTGTCAGCCGGTATCTGATATAACACGGAAATCAGGTCTTTGTTGCCTGCATCCTGGCTGTTACCTAATCCCTGCTATCAACTAGTTCACTCAACTGTACCGAACTATTGTTTTGGCCTTTGACCTGCTGATTCAAGGCCCAGTACCATCATGTTCACGTGACGATAACAATAATTATTATTAACCTACCGCTAAAGTAAATCAGTTGACCCCAATGATCAAGTGGTTAACTGCTTGGCAAATTAATTTCTGTTCCTTGTATTCAGCAATACTAGATTAAAGACGTTCATCTTGGATTGACCTTTCAACTTGGCGCGCACTGTCATTGTGTTAACCTTCGTATTTAGAGTACTATGAACTTGTCGTAGAAATAATATCTCATTGTCTTAAGTAGCTGTGAATATGCTCCTATAATCATAATACCTCTACTTCCATAGCTATGCGTTCTAAGACTCCCATCGGCAGTGTTGCCAACTTATATTTTCAAGATCCGCTAAATACTACTAAAATCCGCTAAAATTCCGCCAAGAAATCCGATCTCAAATAACGAGCAATAATAATAATAATAATAATAATATGGCGTATGGCTTTTAGTGCCGGGAGTGTTCCAGGACATGTTCGGCTCGCCAGGAGCAGGTTGTTCGATTTGACCCCCGTACGCGACCTGCGCATCGTGATGAAGATGAAATGATGATGAAGACGACACATACACCCAGCCCCCGTGACAGCGAAATTAACCAATGATGGTTAAAATTCTCGACCATGCCGGGAATTGAACCCGGGAGCCCTGTGACCAAAGGCCAGCACGCTAACCATTTTGCCATGGAGCCGGAAATAATAATAATAATAATAATAATAATAATAATAATAATAATAATAATAATAATAATAATAATAATAATAATAATAATAATAATAATAAAAGTAAATGTCTGCAATCATCTGATCTGTGAGTTTCACTGGGATTAACCCCCTGCCTGCGAACCGGCGAGCTAAAACTTTTAGGCGTTTTACTGCCGGGTGCAAACCTCAAGGGCCACACAAAGAGAAGAGGCCAGTTCATTAAACGGTCTTTCTTCATAGCATAAATATAAATGTTACTCTCTCACAGTTTCATTACCTGTCGTCATTCGTCAACTAAAGAGATAAGTGCCCTTTCCCCACGCATTACAAATTTATGATACCATGATCTCATAACATCAAATCCATATAACATGTTTTCCTCATCTGATGCTAGCTCCTGACAAGAAATACGGAATAGCTCGGAGACAGACTGGAGTACAGTTTTTTAAACGTAAAATAGATAAAACGCTAAATTCCGCTATAATAAATCTAGAATTCCGCCAAAATATCCGCTGTCCGCTAAATTATATATTTCTCCGCCGACAGTCTTCTAATTCCGCCAAATTTAGCGGAAAATCCGCTAAGTTGGCAACACTGCCCATCGGTAACTATCCAAAGTGAAGTACCATTTGTTTTCACAAGTCCCAGGGTATGCTGTGATTGTACCATGTTACAAGTTATCTGGCATCCTTCTGAATTCTAGGCTGTATTGAAGAGCTGTGTACATGATGAGTCTTTTCTCTGTGGCCAAATGCAGGGAGGTGATTAGGGCTATGATAAGAAGGATAGTAAGCCTAGAAATATGGTTCAGTACATTACTAAAATCAAAAACCATGGCGCAACAGCCCCGAAGGGCCATGGCCTACCAAGCGACCGCTGCTCAGCCCGAAGGCCTGCAGATTACGAGGTGCCGTGTGGTCAGCACGACGGATCCTCTCGGCCGTTATTCTTGGATTTCTAGAACGGGGCCACCATCTCACCGTCAGATAGCTCCTCAATTGTAATCACGTAGGCTGAGTGGATCTCGAACCAGCCCTCAGATGCAGGTAAAAATCCATGACCTGGCCGCTAATCGAACTCGGGCCCTCCGGGTAAGAGCCAGACACGCTGCCCCTACACCGCGGGGTCGGCTGAATACACTACTACTGTTTGTTAATTACAGTTTATCAGAGTTGCAAGAGAACGCAAATCGTGTTGCTCTGCCTCTAGCAAGCTACAGGTCCATACTACTCGGCATGTAAGTAGTACTGAAGGTACTGATGTACAGTTATTGTCTCACTGTTCAGTTCGATTCATTGTCGCTAAATTTACAGTTTTTTTTTTTTGCTAGTTGTTTTACGTCGCACCGACACAGATAGGTCTTACGGCGACGATGGGACAGTAAAGGGCTAGGAGTGGGAAGGAAGCGGCCGTGGCCTTAATTAAGATACAGCCCCAGCATTTGCCTGGTGTGAAAATGGGAAACCACGGAAAACCATTTTCAGGGCTGCCGACAGTGGGGTTCGAACCTACTATCTCCCGAATACTGGATACTGGCCGCACTTAAGCGACTACAGCTATCGAGTTCGGTAAATTTAGAGTTTAGGGACGTTACAAGCCTATACGACGTCTTACAGTTAACGTTCATGTCGTATGTTGACACTATGTAGTCATAATTTTTTCGTGGCTTGCGAGATTATATATACTGCCACTGACTGTCGTGTTGTTAAAATCACTACTGTAAAATTTGCGAGAATAAGTAAAGCATATTTTCCTTTTCTCTAGGATTGTAAATTTATTAGAATAATGCATTTAATAAAGTAATTGGTGTGAAATGACGAACGCAGCATTTTCTTAATACTGTCTTACTTCGTCTAATTCCTGCGTATGGAATTCAATTAAAATGTCTAAAAGCAAGAAAATGTGCAAGAACTCCTCCAAAAAGGAAAGGAACGTAGCCTCCTCCTATTTTATCATAAGTTTGACATAATGCGAATCAATTGAAATGGAACAGAATTTCGTTATCAGCCTAGCCTAACCTATACTTGTCTCGATTTTCGTACGGTTTGCAGGCTTAGATTTTGTGTATTCTTATTGACTTACGGCATACGTGCATGTATTACATTTTTTGCTTGTGTGTATTGTTACAGCGTGGTTTCATTTCAGTGCGATAAGTAATAACAAATTTCAGGAAGGGAGTTGGATTATTATTTACACCAGGCAAACAGCGGAAGAATACGATTATAGCAATACATATATCAAAATAAAGGCAGAAATATATAACATTATATATAGTGTATTTATTTCCTTAATTCCTCATTGAGTTTGGAAACCGACTTAATTATGAATATCTTGATTCCTCATTTACTTCGGCAAGGGGACCTTCATTATTAATACTTCCATTGAGATTATAGTTCGTTATGGTTATGTCTGGTGATTTCAATATGTAACTCAAGTTGGCAGCAGTGGTGAGCCATTCAAAAAACGAGAATAGGGCGGCGATATTTGCTTTTTAGTGTATAAGCTGACGTGCTGAGTACTTTACTCAACGTTGACTACTGCGGAAGACACAGCTAACGTTGTTTCTCGCTCGACCTTGCGTAAACACTGTAGATCCTGTCTTAATAATACATACATAGAGGTTGTGAATTTGATTCTATATCTGGCTTTATCTTCGTTACCATCTATCGAATCACCTCCTTGCTTTTTGCCAAAGAGTAGAGACTCGCCCTGTATGGGACTATAAATCTTAAAATCATAACGCCATGATTCTAAAATCCAGAAATCAAAATCATTCTAATAATATCGCATACGACCGCTTTGGTGAGGAGCTGTCAAGATGGTGGTACTACTACTACTACTACTACTACTACTACTACTACTACTACTACTACTACTACTACCACTACCACTACTACTACTCACAGTCTGCTTTATCGCACCGACACAGATAGTTCTTATGGCGACGATGGGATAGGATAGGGCCAGGAATGGGAAGGAAGCGACTGTGGCCTTAATTAGGGTACCAGCATTTGCCTGGTGTGAAAACGGGAAACCATCTTCAGGGCTGCCGACAGTGGGATTCGAACCTACTATCTCTCGAATGCAAACTCATAGCTAAGTGACAGAAACCACGCAGCCACTTGGTCGATGACTACTACTACTACTACTACTACTACTACTACTACTACTACTAAGCATTTTACGGGTACTCCAGAATTTATTTGACGCGAAAGGTAGCGGTTTCGATCTTGGAAGTCAGTTGAAGGAGGGGGGATGCACAGTATGTCTATCAAGCTAACCATTTGCTAGTCAGTTGTGCTGGAGAGGAAGTAGTTATCGATCAGTCGCTCTCGGCTAAACAGGGTTGTATATTATTTTATGCCTGAGGTGAGGTTTAGTTCAGCCATCCTCGTAACATAATTATCTTCCCCCAATTTTTGCAGTAGATTCAGTAATCCAGCGGATAGACCTGGACACAGAAAACCTAATGTTCGGTAATTCTTGATAACCATAGAGGATAATGTATGCAAATACTCTGATACAGAGAATTTCTCTTTCCTCCTGGTATGATGGTGCGTTATGTTTCATCTTACTCCATAGTCGCTTTCTTTTCCTCATCTCTTGAGTAAAAAAACTTTTCCAGCCGTCGTTTCCTTCTGCTGAAATACTGTCTATCATATTCTGGAAACACATTTCTGATAGAAGTTACTGATGTATATCTCTATCTATATGGACTTTCTTCCACTACCTGACCCATCGCATTGACTGTGTCTTCCAGGGATTTGCTAAACTTGTTTGAGGCCCGAAGAGCTTTTCTTGTTACACTGCTTCCATTTTTTTGAATAATTCAAACCATAAAAATTGATGGCGAATGAAGGCTCCCCTGTGTTAGGGTCATCCGGTCAACCCTTATATCGGGTCGTGTTCCCTGCCATTGTTGCGTAATGTGACCCCAGGCGGTCGTCTCGAACAACGATGGATGTCAATGGAAACACCGTGTTGTGTTCATGAATATCTCATGTATTTTAGCCCATTGGCGGATAGAGTAGGGGCGAGCAGTTTTTGTCGCGCAATCTTCTAAATTTCAACACCCTTCTTGTTACGGTGGTCAGTGCATATCCTAAACTCAAAACATCTACTCACTGGAGAGATTGTACCTAATAGTGCCACCGTATCCCTTCACCATAACAGCTCTTCTTCTCTGAATGCAATACCAAAACAATCCCAAACCCCATGGCGCAACAGCCCCGAAGAACCATGGCCTACCAAGCGACCGCTGCTCAGCCCGAAGGCCTACAGATTACGATGTGTCGTGTGGTCAGCACGACGGATTCTCTCGGCCTTTATTCTTGGCTATCTAGACCGGGATCTGAGTGGACCTCGAGCCAGCCCTCAGATGCAGGTAAAAATCCCTGACCTGGCCGGGAATTGAACTTGGGGCCTCCGGATAAGGGGCAGGCACGCTACTCTTACACCGTGCGGTCGGCTCTGAATGCAATATGTTCGACGAAAAAAATTAAGGTGAGTTTGAAACGACTTCAGTTTAACGGTATAGGCTTAGAACTAACAGTGTCATATGAACCATATTACAGTACATGGTACAGTGTCGTGTTGATTTTGCGTCCAGATCCTTGTTGCTCCTTCAGCTGTTAGTGATTTGATCGCAAAATGTTCTAATGTGAAGTATCGATAATTTTACAGAGTTAACCGTAGAAACATTCAAAATTTATATATTAAAAATCAATTTTGTGATGTCTTATATTGTCGAACATCTTCTGACAATTACGGACTTGTCTTCATAAATCCTCAACTCAGTTGTTTTTAATTTCTTCTGCCAAAATCATGTCTCTTCTAATTTTTTCTAGATCCTCCACCAAAGACATGTTATTTATATATAGTATTCTCTGATCGTTCGTTGAAGCTTAGGAGAAATTATGGATACATAAAAAATGGCGGGGATGCTCTTTTCATGTATAAGGAAGCACAGATACTTCTGATACTGTACAAAACTGTTCAGTATGATCCCTCGCACAAAGTAACGTATTCTACTGTTATTTTTGTCAGATATCCTCTTCGTGAAGTTCGATGTATGCAGATAGTGTACTGGAAGTGATCATTGTCCTAGCGCGTGCTAGTTATGGCTTGCGTGGAAAGTAAAGTACAACATACGTTACATGTAGGCGCCACTCCACGTCCAACCTTGTGGTGAAGTTTTTATAGAAATTACTCAACGACTGTCCCATTCGTCCTTGTAGACATATTATTGTTACAAGCCGTTGATTTTGATGGAAGGTATACCCTATATCTAGTATCTGCAGCTTATAAAAACAAAGAGCAGGGCCTTATTCAAACTTCGACCATTCCTACTTTGGTGACTTAATCAGTGCCCCCGACTAGACCCAGTACCACTAACCAGGCGGTAGAGTGAGTTCGTTTTCATCCCTTCTCCTCCTGCGGTTTACATAAAGGTATTTCGCCCTACCCATTGTTGCTTAACTTAAGGAATATGGCTACATCAAAAATATATAACCTCAACATCTGATATTTCAAAACGGCTATATCAACATTATATGATTGTCGAAATCGGATGTTTCAGTATGACTGTATTAACAGCATATGACCGTCAAAATACGGCTCTAGTAGAGAGCACTCGGATGGTTTTTTATTCCCTGAGAGTTATTCGCCTCCATTACGACTGCTCCCGGCTTGTGTACGGGGAACGTATGGTCATCACGCCTATCCAGAAGCCTGATATCAAATGTTAAGTATATTCTTGTTTTTAATCGAATCTAAACACTGGCCAGGGTGCACAGAATTGGAAGACTTGGTTCCAGTCCCACTTGTCAGGCTCTAATGAAGTGGCTTCTCGTAATCGTTTCATTTTAACTGAAACAAATCTTGGATTGTACTCTCACCTGAACTTTATATAAACTTGATAGTTTATAAGGCAATCAGGAGGTCTGTAGCCGAATCTGGCACTGCTTCCACTTTTATCTTTCCCATTGAACTCCCTAGGTCTATTTTTGTTTTCTGCCGACCAGGAGGTTCATGAGGCCTTTGGACATTTAAATTTTGCCGATACCTTTATCCATCGCAGGTACGAACCTCGTTTCCTTTCTACATTAATTAAATTATCTCGTTTCATTTTCCCTGAAAAAAATTATCACTATTTTCTGTCTGAGAGACTCGAACTGTTATTTTATTCCCCATTTTATAATGTTCAATTAAAATCCTAATTTTTATGCCGCAAGTATAAAAGCATTTACTGAACCAGTTTATATGGTTTGCGATGTACTTCTGAAACACACTTTACTCCATCTTCCTTGTCCTTAACGGCTAATACTCAACCCCAAGTCACCTTAGAAGAGACGGGCAGTAAGTGCTTCTCTATCTGAGGCCTCGGTGAATTTCGTCAGTTATCTTCATTTAATTTCTTTCTTAGGCGAAGAACCATAGAATTGCATTCGCACATAATAATACAGGAACCTCGGTAGATACAGTAGACCTCTCCAGTAGTAGTCACGGAATTCAAACTAATCAACATAGTTCCTTATTGAAAAATTGTTAACACATTTGAATGTCCTTAATGATTGTAATACTTGACATTGATCACCTGTAAATTATGTTACATGTACAGTAGTTTATTTATATTTGTGATGATTAATAATATATAATATGTTCTTGTGACCACAACACCTCTGAAATTGGGGCAAATATTCGTTTATAGGAAGGAGAGTTAGGGACTGGAATAACTTATCAAGGGAAATGTTCAATAATTTTCCAATTTCTTTGCGATCATTTAAGAAAAGGCTAGGAAAACAACAGACAGGGAATCTGCCACCTGGGCGACCGCCCTAAATGCAGATCAGTAGTGGATTGATTGATTGATTGATTGATTGATTGATTGATTGATTGATTGATTGATTAATTGATTGATTGATTGATTGATTGATTGATTGATTGATTGATTGATTTATGTATGGCTAAGTTAATAATTGACACTTTTCCTTGATGCAACGAAGTTTATGGCGTAGAACACGTCTTTCCGGAAACTCGAATTAGATGCAGCAATAAATGTGCTCCATTGGCGCGGTAGAGCTGCTGGGCTGTACGATCCGCTACTTGGACGTCTCTTGCTCAGCTGGTACTCCCGGCACGTTCTGCTACAGACATCTTGGGCTTACTCGATTCTTTTATGATCCATTTAAATCGAAGGTATTTAGACACTTTGCTAATTCATCACAATTTTCAGCATCTCAACTGGCCTGGTTACGATGTTATGGTGACCAATGGTTGTTAGTATGACAGAATTCTACGAAACAAATGTAACGACCACTTGCAACACTCTAGCACCACCTAGTTGCGAGCTATACTAATGTTACTGCGTCGCAACACTCTCTGTTTCAACACGAAATGGTGGACGCCACTTCCACTCGACATGACGTCACCGCTTATTGAAATTAATCTCAAAGACGATTTTCGTCCTTCACTTTTTAAATGGTATATTAACCATGTAGATATCATGTGTGGTTCCAAAATTATGAAGGCGAACTTAGTATACATTACTGTGTGATGCTCGAAATCCTACGCCGGGCACAGCTCACGAATGAAACAGATGACCATATTCAGTGTGAAAAAGCCATACCGTACCTAAATATCTGTGGATGAGGGTTTAAGATTCGTTGGCTTGTTGAATTGGCCGTCATTAAAAGTGGCTTAAAGCTTTGGTCGGTAGCGTGGTAAGTAATTCAGGACACTATGAACACTAAACCACGACTGTCGGGTTTCCCGCTCCAGTGCTTGGCAGTCAAGAAGAGGAAGTCTGCCCTTCCTGTTCGGTGTCTGTGAGACGCCTGTTTGATTGCCAGATTGCTTATGGCAGTAATTTGTAGGTGGATAAATTTTCCAACAGATTATTGGATGGAAGGGTATCGCAGAAAAGTAATCCTATGAATATAGATTATTTTAGACCAGCCATGCTTAACAAGAGTTTGCCCGAGTACAGCGCTCCCTGCACCGCGATTATGAGAAGTGTAATTAGTGTTACAGTAACCTCGGAAAGGAATCGACTCTAACTCCACCCTCAAGGTAGATAGCCAGGGAATTCAGTACAGTTTCATGGCAGAGGCGGTGCCCATTTAGGAGTTCTTAGATAAAGGAGAATTGTGTGAGTTGACCGATAGTACCCTAAGGGATATGAATCACAAAGTTATTTCTTTCTTGGTCTTTTCTCACTTATCTGGGGTCGGTATTTATGTAGATTAAGCGCAGTTTTACGGCTGAATTTCCTTCCTGATGTCAGCTTTATATCGAGAGATGGATTCACTATTGCGTGTAACTGTGGTGGTTAGTAATGTGCTACACTGTACTGTATGTAAATGAAGATATGTGTTAAGACTGTTACAAACACCCAGTATCCATACTAGAAGAATTAATCAAACGCGGTTAAGATACCCGTCGTGGCCGGTAAATGAACCCAAGGCCCTCTGAACCGAAGGCCACTACGCTGACCACTCAGCTAAGGAGCTGGGCGGCTATGAATCACTGTTTATTATTATGATTATTATGATTATTATTATTATTATTATTATTATTATTATTATTATTATTATTATTATTATTATTATTATTATTATTATTATTATTTTGCTAGTTGCTTTACGTCGCACCGACACAGACAGGTCTTATGGCGACGACGGGAGAGGAACGACCTAGGAATTGGAAGGAAGCGGCCGTGGCCTTAAGGTACAGCCCCGGCATTTGCATGGTGTGAAAATGGGAAACCACGGAAAACCATCTTCAGGGCTGCCGACAGTGAGGCTCGAACCCACTATCTCCCGATTACTGGATACTGGCCGCACTTAAGCGACTGCAGCTATCGAGCACGGTATTATTATTATTATTATTATTATTATTAATACAATATTGACGTACTTTGGGCCATGTAAACAATTGACTTGCTGGTTAATCCTTGTTTCTTCTCCCATAACTTTATTATTATTATTATTATTATTAGATTATTATTATTATTTTGGCCGACTCCTTGGCTGACTGGTCAGTGTTGAGGTCTTCGGTTCAGAGTGCTCCAGGTTCGATTCCCGGTCGGGTCGGTGATTTTAATCACGTCTGATTCATTCTTCTGGCTCGGGGACCGGCCGTTCAGATTCAGACAACACACAGCTTACTAACCAACACAGAAACACGTAATAGCGATTACATCCCTCCACACAGGGTTGCAGTCAAGAAGGACATCCGACCGTAAAACAGGGTCAAATCCACATATGCGACACAGTTCGCACCCGCGACCTCACAGGTGTGGGTAAAGCGGAAGGAGAATAATAATAGTAATAATAATAATAATAATAATAATAATAATAATAATAATAATAATAATAATAATAAGAAGAAGAAGAAGAAGAAGAATATGTTACGGTGTTGGTTTTACGTCCTGCTAACTCCTCTTACGGTTTTCGGAGCTCTTAGATAGAAGAGAATCGTGTGAGTTGACCGATAGTACCTGAAGGGATGTGTATTTTCTCTTTCTTTTCTGAACTTTTCCCAGTTATCTGATGTCGGCAAGACGCAGCCAGAAATTTTGTCTCGAAGAATTTCTTTCATTGTCGCTAAGTCCCCCGGCACGAAGCTGGCATATTTGAGCACCGCCGGATTAAACTGGGATGGAACTCGCGTATTTGTCATGATTAATTCATGTTTATATAACTGTAAGTTAGAGATTTTATCATTTGTCGAAATGTGAAGTTGGATTTTTTTAATTCGGTCCTGTTTTTTTTCAAAATTTCGTGTGGCTATTTCTAGCCGAGTGCAGCCCTAGTAAGGCAGACCCTCCGATGAGGGTGGGCGGCATCTGCCATGTGTAGGTAACTGCGTGTTGTTGTGGTGGAGGATAGTGTTATGTGTTGTGTGTGAGTTGCAGGGATGTTGGGGACAGTACAAACACCCAGCCCCCGGAATTAACCAATGAAGGTTAAAATCCCCGACCCGGTCGGGAATCGAACCCTGGACCCTCTGAACCGAGGGCCAGTACGCTGACCGTTCAGACAACGAGTCGGACATTCAGTCCTGTGATTCTCTGACAGTGAATGAGCGCTGTGAACCCGGCTAAGGCAACCAGACGGAATTATATGAGCTGCAACATGCATTATTGTTTTCTATCTTGACGCCACATAAAAGGTAACCATAGTACACTCATAAACCTCGTCACAGTCAATGAATGAAGTTAATGAGTTCCAAGAAGTTAATTCCAGTCTATGGTATCACTCAGCTTAGATAATTATATGAATGTAGTATTATATACATTATCGTGATGCTGAGGCACGAACAGTGTTAATTGTAATTTCCACTATCACCCTCTGGAAAGTGTATTCCTCTCTTCCCTCGCACAGAATACTCTTTGTTTCAAATGTGTGAGCTTTACCCTTTAATCGTGTGATGGGCTGCTTTGCGATAAAGTGTGTTTTAATTCCTTCTCTTGAAAGAGTGAGAGAGTGATGATGTATGCTTGAAACTCATCTACACACCTAGTCATCCCCGTTGTTTCCTTCGCGGCAGAGACCATCCTGGAGCTATTACCACCAACCAAACGGCGAAAATATGAGTAGTTTCCAGTCAACCGAATAGTATTTAGCTACATAATCGACCCAACTATCCGGTTCGAGACCAATGAAGGCCAGCCTGAGGAAGTTGAATTTGGAAAAAAGACGAATCTATGAAACCACAGTACTTTACTACAATGAAACCTGTTTACAACGGAACCTATACATAGCGGAAACCTGGTATTAACGGAAATATTCCATGCGATTAACAAAAGTACATGTACTTAGCGCAACCTGCCCAACGCTGAAACGGAAACAGTTTTCCAGTATACAGCGGACAATAAACAAGTTTATCTGTGTAATTTTTCATTCATGACGAGAGCTAAATTGTTTACAAGTTTTTGAATTCATAACAATATCATTGGTTATACGCCGCACTAACCATATATTTTTACGGTTTTCGAACACGCTGAGGTGCCGGAATTTTGTCCCACTGGAGTTCTTTTACGTGGCGGTAAAAATGCCAACACGAGGCTGGCGTATTCGAGCACCTTCAGATATCACCAGTATCGAACCTGCCAACTTGGAGTCAGAAGGCCAGCGCTCTACTGTCTGAGCTACTCAGCCCGTAAAAAGTAAAAATTGTATCTTTAAGGAAGGAAATAATGTTGGTAATCCTACAGGTTTTGTCCAAATATCAGTTCTTGTGTATTTAACAAATACAAATGGTACACAAACTTCAGTCTATAAGCATCACTGGTCTCATGATTGGTGCTCGAGGGGCTATTGCCTGGCTACTCGTGGACTTCTTGATTCACTCAGTTGTGACAGCCGCATAAAAGGTGTCGATAGCCATCTTCAGAAACCACACCCACTGGTATTAACAATCACTTTGGAGCTACCCTGTTTTCTTTTACCTTTCAGAGAAAAGAAGTCGTAAAATAATATCTATTGGCTATGGTACTCTTGTCCTTGTGGCAGCTTGAAATTGTTGTAGGGAGATATAATAATAATAATAATAATAATAATAATAATAATAACAATAATAATAATAATAATAATAACGAACTTTCACACATCAGCAATGAAACCCTGTACAGAAAGGATTTCCGACACAGTAAGGAAAGGGAGAATTGACTTCTATGACCACATCCTAAGAATGGACCCGAAAAGGATAACTAAAAGAATCTTCGACTATTTCCGTAACAAGAAAACCAAGCCGAACTGGTTTAAGGGAACTGAGAAGGACCTACGAGAATTCAAATTACAGAAGAGATGCTTGTAGATGGATCTGCGAATAAAATAACCAAAGACATGGTGAAGCCCAAACGACTATACAGAATTTCTGAAGAAGAGAGGAAGGCAAGATCTGAAAGAATCTGAAAGAAAAAGTACTGGGAGGACAGGAAAACACGACTCACTAATCATTGATACATCTATCGTACCCCAAAGAGGGTGAATCGGACAATAATAATAATAATAATAATAATAATAATAATAATAATAATTGAAAAATGTTATTAAACACATATGGCACATTTCGCACAACTAAGCCGATATCTTCACACCGTTCAAATCATACTGGCAGTAAACATTATTTTGGAAAAAATATGTAAATATTTGGGTCTATTCCTGATACTGCTAGAAATGTCAGAATGGCGGGAGGGCTGGTATGTGGGTAAAATGCTATACGCAACTCACCTCAATTTTCGCTAGGGGCTTTACGTCGCACCGACACAGATAGGTCTTATTGCGACTATAGAACAGGAAAGGGCTAGAAGTGGGAAGGAAGCGGCCGTGGCCTTATTTAAGGTACAGCCCCAGCATTTTCCTGGTGTGAAAATGGGAAACCACGGAAAACTCTCTTCAGGACTGCTGACAGTGGGGCTCCAACCCACTATCTCCCGAATACTGGATACTGGCCGCACTTAAGCAACTGCAGCTATCGAACTCGGTGTTGACAGTCGAGAAAGGCAAACGGAATAAATCACTGTTAAAATACAAGAATTCTAGTTCATTCTCATTTTTGATACAGTAGTTTAGTAACTTTGTGAAGCAGTTGGTTCTAACGTATTTCTTCTCCACTGTGAAGTCATAAGCGCATTAGAATGCAACTCTTCAAGAACGTGTAGATCAAGGCTATGCATGCTGAATAAGGTCCATGGTACGTTATCTTTCATATTTTCGTGTTCGGATCGATGTTTCTACTTCGACAACATATGCTTACGATGTACATGAATAAAATACGGAAAGGAAATAAAATGATTGATTTTTACTGGTTTATAAGCACGGGGAACTGGACGTCTACCAGATCAATAGGGGACGCCTTATTTTGTCTCAAATACGGGACATCAGGCTTCCCCGTGGGGCACGGTCTTTGAATTTTACTTAAATGGCTCCATGGACACTAGATCCAAATTTGCTTCCTTTTAAATTTAAAATAATAAGAAAATGAGCAATCCAAGAATTTGTCATATAAGACACGCATTGTGATGTCATTGCCCTTGTTATTTTTTTGTAGCTTCTGTCGTCCACGAGTAGACCTAAGAGTTTATTGAAGTTCTTCTCCATTGTTCCTTGAGGACTATCATGTTATTACCTGATTAAATTGACCGTATCTCCTTCTATTGCTAAATAGTGTCTGATCACATGTGCGGACGTCCATTAATGAAATTATCTGCCAAGATAATAGTCGTTCAGGTGTACTACTGATAGATTGTCTCTTAAGTAAGGTAGCTACAGTACTACCGGTATTCAATACATTTTCCTCATGAGTAGGTTCGTGCCATAGCATGCTATTTCCATAGTCTAATGTAACTTAATCCACAACAAATAATGTTGTTTCCTTATATGTATAAAGAACGACTCCAGGCACAAAGGATTAAACAAGAAATTCCTAAAGGAATTTACAGCACACTAAATTTACAACTGGGTTAGTACAAAGCAAAACATATCCATTAAAACAAAGAGCTACAGAACTAAACTTACATTAATTAGAAGAAACTTAAGAAAATAAAATTTCAAATGGAATATACTTTTACAGTGTCTGAGCCATCCTGCATGTGGTTGACAATCAAGTTGTTGCATGGCGTCTTCTGCTGTACAAGAGAACGAATAAGACTTTACAGTTGTGTAGATGCTGATTCGTTTGAGTCTCTCACTCAAAATACTAAAGTCTGTTAAAGAACCCCAATCCTGCAGATTTTATTTGGATATTCCAACATAACACCGAAGTCTGTTGAGAGATCTGCGGATATTCCAATCGCTGTCATGACCTGCAGAAAGGACTTCTGCGATCTCGATCATCTCAGGTGGAAGTGCAGTAAATGAAAGTCATAACGCAAGGGAAATGGCTAAAGTAAAGTAAACTCGTGTCCTCATCTCGAGGTAGTGCAGCTCTTTTCAGGCATAGCCCCAATGGAGGTGAGTTGCATGTACCAAACTTTGTACTATACTCTAGAATAGTGGTATTCAAACTTTTTCGTTGGAGTACCCTGGAAATTCAATTGTTTTTCCTTCGTACCCCCCGAAGTAAGAGTAGATTCCGATTACACCAGAAATAACAAATAATTGTTGCTGGATGCCAAATAATATTAACCCCCCCCCCCCCCCCCCCGTATAATCATCCTCTTCCACAGCTTATCCCGCTTGCTAAGGGTCCTGCACACACTGAGGCGTGGAAGAGTTGTGGCCGGGGATTGCTACACCTTTCCAACTGATGAGCCCACTGCCACACTGGGGTGAAACACTGGTAATTTCACTATTGGGAAAGCCTAAAGAGCTTAAGTGTTTCTAACATTTGCAATCGATGAAAATAAATTATGGTTTCCTTCTAGGTACCTAATTTTTGAAATAACAATAATGTATTGTCGCTGGACAAAGGAAACGTCGTAACTCCAAAACTGAGCGGTCAGCAATGGCCAGAGAACTGTTCCTGGCATTTGCATTGCTCAATGATACTGTAGCTCAATTATTCCGCCATTGGAGTCTTCCGTTCCCCTCTCGGGCAACGTGGTAATCTTTCACAAGAGAGATGGAGAAACGTGGTTTTCTCATGAATGGAATTACGAGGTTTTCATTGCCTATGCACGATATATATAATTATGTAGACACATATTGTAAGTGCAGTTACTAAAGCAACAATTATTAATGTACTATATAGGTACACCGCTTGTCCAGCCCAACGGTATAGAGGGCAGCGCTTCCGCCTGTCACCCGGTGGCCCCGGGTTCGATTCCCGGCTGGATCAGGGGTTTTAAATTGTAAATGATTAGTTCCACTTACACGCTACACGCAGGTTTCTCTCATACGGTGAAAGTAGTGGCAAAAGATCTGTAGATCATTAAAGAAATATATATATATATATACACCGCTACTGAAAAAATTGAAGTGAATGAGTGGATTTCGAAACAAAATTTTTAAAAAGAGCAATGCATAAGTAAGCATTTTTACGTACCTTGTAGATGGGAGGTAATCCGGCTTCATGGCATGGTGGCCTTTGGTCACAGGTGTCCCGGGTTCGATTCCCGGCATGGTCGGGAATTTTAACCATCATTGGTTCATTTTGCTGGCACTGGCGCTGGTTGTATGTGTCATGTTCACCATCATTTCATCCTCATCACGACGCGCAGGTCGCCTACGGATGTCAAATCAAAATACCCGCACCTGGCGAGCCGAACATGTTCTCGGACTTTCCCGACACTAAAAGCCATACGCCGTTTCATTTTCATTTCAATGGGAGGTACAAACTGACACGTTTTATAATGAATAGTTCGGAAAGGGGACTGTATGTAGTGGTAGACAAAACACTAAATCAAAACAAGATTTTATTGAAAATAAGCAGCCTCGTCCGCCTCTGTGGCGTAGTGGTCATTGTGATTAGCTGCCACACCCGGAGGCCGAGGTTCGATTCCCGGCTCTGCCACGAAATTTTGAAAAGTGGTACGAGGGCTGGAACAGGGTCCACTCAGCCTCGGGAGGTCAACTGAGTAGAGATGGGTTCGATTCCCATCTCAGCCATCCTGGAAGTGGTTTTCCGTGGTTTCCCACTTCTCCTCCAGGCAAATGCCGGGATGGTACCTAACTTAAGGCCACGGCCGCTTCCTTCCCTCTTCCTTGTCTATCCCTTCCAATCTTCCTATCCCCCCCCCCCCAAGCCCCCTGTTCAGCATAGCTGGTGAGGCTGCCAGAGCGAGGTACTTGTCATCCTCCCAAGTTGTATACCCCGGTCTGAAGCTCCGGGGCACTGCCCTTGAGGCGGTAAAGGTGCGATCCCTCGCTGAGTCCAAGAGAAAAACCGACCCTGTAGGGTAAGCAGATAAAGAAGAAAAAGAACAGGCTCAACACTCTGAACGCTCACTGAAAACAATAAACGATAAATTTTGCGGACCCCTTGAGACGACCTCGCGTACCACACTTTGAATACTAATGCTCTAAAACGAAAACCTCCTTCAAAGTTCAGATGTATATGTGTGTGGGTCTTTCAAATTTCTGTAACGCAGTGTGCAATTTGTGCTGGAAAAAGTGCACTTGTGGCAGGTTTTCTTCGCTATTTTCGAGTATAGTGTATTTAAACCCGGTAACACTCATTAAGTGTGTATGACTCGTTTTTTCCTATATCTCGCCGCTTCCTGAGACACTAGGCTATATCTTTATCTTCCACCTGATTCTGTTTTTGAATGGAATCAAGTTAATATTATTATTAATATTATTATTATTATTATTATTATTATTATTATTATTTCATGAGTAACCATTCTGTTCCTGCGGCTAGCCAGTAGGGTCACCTAGAACTAACTAGTTTGATAACAGATGGAAATTTTGTAGGAAGTTTACTACTGCGAAACTAATTTTATGAAAATTAAAAATCAGTTACGGATCCACACAAGTCTTAGGAAACCAGATATAAAAGGGGCTAAAAGTCAGGTTGTGAGTTTCACAAATAGGAAAAGTCCTCTCAGTTTTAATTACTGCGTTGATGGGGTGAAAGTACCTTATGGGGATCACTGTAAGTATCTAGGTGTTACTATTAGGAAAGAACTTCATTGGGGTAATCACATAAATGGGATTGTAAATAAAGGGTACAGATCTCTGCAGATGGTTGTAGTAAAGAAGTAAAGGAGAGGGCATACAAGTCTCTGGTAAGACCCCAACTGGATTATGGTTCCAGTGTATGGGACCCTAACCTGGATTACTTGATTCAAGACCTGGAAAAAAATCCAAAGAAAAGCAACTCGATTTGTTCTGGGTGATTTCCGACAAAAGAGTAGCGTTACAAAAATGTTGCAAAGTTTGGGCTGCGAAGACTTGGGAGAAAGAAGACGAGATGGTCGTCTAAGTGGTATGTTCCGAGCTATCAGTGCAGAGGTGGCGTGGAATGACATTAATAGACGAATAAGTTTGAGTGGCATCTTTAAAAGTAGGAAAGATCACAGTATGAAGATAAAAGTTGGAATTCGGTGACAAATTGGGGCAAATATTCTTTTATAGGAAGGTGAGTTAGGGATTGGAACAACTTACCATAGGAGATGTTCAACAAATTTTCAGTTTCTTTAAACTCATTTTTAAAAAGTCTAGGGAAACAACAGATAGGGAATATGCCACCTGGGCGATTGTTCTAAATGCAGATCAGTATTGATTGATTGATATTTCCATAGTCTTATCGATATCTTCATTGATTTATAGTCAAAAGTTATGAATTAATAATGTTAAGTATTATGTAGTCGATGTGTCAATTGACGTACTGGTGAAAATGATGGATTAATGTGACTTCCTATAGCTGTCGGTCTACATAATTCATTTTCTAGCAGGGCTTGAGCTGCTATTAACTCTGTAACATTGTCATCATCCCCTAAATGCGATTATGGACTTTTCATTCGCTTAAGAACAGTGCAAGCCTTTTATTAACACCCCATATATCACAGTATTTACTTTAATATACTATATTCACTTAATGTTTTGTAAATTAAAGTCAGCCCTGATTTTATCTGCTTCCGTTACTACTGTCGTCTTAAATCTGCCATGTTCATTCTAGCGACGCTTTATACGTATTAAACCACTATCGACTCTGCCACTAGCTGCGATAGTAAGGTCTCGACTGCAGACTTTAACTACAGGACTTTGTGAAACTGAAACGACTGCTGGATCTCTACCTGTAATATTCACTACGGTTTTATGGGGCCATACGGTTTAAGAACAATTGTGCGTTGCGCTCGAGGAGAGATATGGCATGGTCGCAGCCAATGTAATGGGTAGTACGAACATAAAAACATAAGGGCCTCTCAATAACGGCGGAGTAGAAACATTTATAGGCTATAGAATTTTATCGCGCTAACCTTCTATCAAATAAAAGGATCTCATCTGGGGTTTTCTTTGTTCGAACTCGGACAAGAGGTTCTTCTTTCGCTGGCCTCAACTTTCGCGCAGGAGGCATCTCTTCTAGTATGGTTGACTTGGCTTTGCCACAAACTTAAGACGTTTCATGGGACTGAAACAAAGTGCTGTCAGCCTTGAGGGAAACAGTCGAAGCTGTCAATGTTTAAACTGAAAAGGTGAATTAATGGAAATGATTGGAATAGGTGGAATAGGCACACGTCCTCCTTTGGTTGCACGGTAAAGAATAGTAGAACCTATAATATTACAGCCAATGTGTGTGATTCGTAGTCTTGTTCCGCTACGTAGTATTGGTGTGTCAAAATTTCACATAAATAAAACAAGAGCACTAACTTGGAGCGAATGTTTATACGACGACGCTTCAAACATTTCAAGTGAGTAGGATTGATGACCGAGATATTAGGCCCCTTTAAACAACAAGTACCGAGCTCGATAGCTGCAGTCGCTTAAGTGTGGCCAGTATCCAGTATTCGGGAGATAGTAGGTTCGAACTCCACTATCGGCAGCCCTGAAAATGGTTTTCCGTGGTTTCCCATTTTCACACCAGGCAAATGCTGGGCCTGTACCTTAATTAAGGCCACGGCCGCTTCCTTCCCACTCCTAGCCATTTCCAGTCCCATCGTCGTCATAATACCTATCTGTGTCGGTGCGACGTAAAGCAACTAGCAAAAAAACAAACAAACAAAAAAAGGCATCATCATCATAATAATCATCATCGTTTGAAATGAGTATAAAAACTCTGTTACCGGGCGAGTTGGCTGTGCGCGTAGAGGCGCGCGGCTGTGAGCTTGCATCCGGGAGATAGTAGGTTCGAATCCCACTATCGGCAGCCCTGAAGATGGTTTTCCGTGGTTTCCCATTTTCACACCAGGCAAATGCTGGGGCTGTACCTTAATTAAGGCCACGGCCGCTTCCTTCCAACTCCTAGCCCTTTCCTATCCCATCGTCGCCATAAGACCTATCTGTGTCGGTGCGACGTAAAGCCCCTAGCAAAAAAAAACTCTGTTGGTTATGTAGTGATTTCATTCGAATCGATTACTGCATCCACTGACAGAAAGGTTGTAGATTCACCAAGAATAATGGTTTTAATATTTTGTGGTTAAATGTTAACAATATTTGTCATTTATTGCGTGACTAGAAATTTTCATTGTCATGTTGGTATTTAAGCTCATTTTAGTGAACCGATGTCCGCAAAGGAAAGTACTTATGACATACATTAACATAATATGCGACCGGGCGAGTTGGCCGTGCGGTTAGGGGTGCGCGGCTGTGAGCTTGCATCCGGGAGATAGTGGGTTCGAATCCCACTGTCGGCAGCCCTGAAGATGGTTTTTCGTGGTTTCCCATTTTCACACCAGGCAAATGCTGGGACTGTACCTTAATTAAGGCCACGGCCGCTTCCTTCCAACTCGTAGGTCTTTCCTATCCCATCGTCGCCATAAGACCTATCTGTGTCGGTGCGACGTAAAGCAACTAGCAAAAAAATAATAGCTCTTCAGATCTTGCAAAGAATGATGTAGTGACTCAAAAGCACGTTATAAGCCATCGTGCAGTCATTCCACATTGATAGGTGACACTGTTTTATCATAGCAGTACGTCCACTGTTATTTTTTAAATAAATAGGTGTTTCAGATGTAAGGAGAGACTTAAATCATATTGAGCAATTCGCCCTACATGATGAAGAGTTTCAGTTACACCAGAAGAGGATACTGTAACAGCTATAGAATATTGTGATTCCGATGGACTCGGTCTAACATGATATTTAAGAGGAATGTCTTGCTAATACCTTCGGGTGATTCAGGAATGAAAAGTCCTTCATTCCGAGTTCCTATTTGTCGTACACAGTACCGAAAAGTTTTGCCTTTTGTTCTGCAAGCAACTGTAGTGTTAGATCTGTTCTTCGAGCTCTTAACAAAATATTTGCATACTTTTCTTCTCTAAGCACCCTTGTCGAGGTGAACTGAAAAGGCTAAAATCTTTAACGGCTAATAAAATATTTCTGGATCTTTTGAGTGTTAATGCTAACTAAAGTGAGGATGTTCACTTTTTATTTCGTCTTAAGATGTCCTCTGCTAAAGATCAGCGTTAAGATTATGAAGAGACAAAGGAATTTAATAAAATACCAATCACAGAATAATAAATAGCAAGCCAGATTTCGTACAACAAATGTTATATTGTGAAGGGGAAAACATGATGTGATAAAATATGTGAAAACTATTATACCACCTAAATAGTTGCGAAATTAAAAAAAACAAAACAGTTTAGCCTGTCAACAGATCAGACGCTGCTCATGAATACATCTTGTACAACACTACTGAAACCTGAACATTAAGGTTAGGAAGAGAGACCAAAATTCGGCAGAATATACCAGTGACAGAGTAACAGATAATATGCTAGGTTCATATCCCCGAAAGTAAATGGCTCCTTCTATCGTGGGCTGAAAATGGTTCCTTATACAGGTGACTGAAATTGGTCCTTTGACTCACTGTAACCTTTTATCGTATATTCTATACCTTTCGTTCTTTCTGAGTGAAAATACGACTGACATAGTTGAAAGAAGTTGAAATATTTCTTTTTATAAATTTTAAAACAAATAGGAAAAAAATAAAATCTTTCTCCCAGGCTTTTTAAAGTAACAAGCATACAATAGCCTACAGAGTGCCTAGCATTGGCCACAAATTATTTAATCGTGACTTGGGGATACAGGCAGATAGTTTTGAATCCTAATGGCACGTCGCTTACCTTTTAAGGGGTTACTTATGGTTTCCTTTCTCAGCTCCTTGTAAGTACTAGAATGACTCCGTTCGACCTAGAAACGCCATGACAGGGCCGGTTATCGTACACTGATTCATGAATACAGAATATGGGGAGATCGTTTTTGAGCAGCGCTTCTTCCACACAGCCTCAGTCGCAGAGGAAACAGAGAATGGAAGATCCTGGGCAAGAGTCATACCGTCACACTTTTTTACTGTCCACCTCAGTAGTGTAACGGTTAGCGCTGTTAGCTGCCGTCTTTGGAGGCCCTGGTTCGATTCCCGTATTGTCAGAATTTTAAGATTGGCAGGAAGGCTGGTCTGTATTTAAAAGGGTACATGCATCTCACATATATTGCGGAGTGTGCCTGAAGAGAGATGCACCACTTCGGGCCGTTCTTTATTCAGTTATTGTTACTAAAACAATAATTTAATATATACTCGTACGAAAAGCACTGATTTAGCTGAAAATATTGTTGATTGAGTCTTGCCGAAGGAGGTTTTCAAAAGGTGTTTAAATGTTGCGAGAAAAAGGTCAATTTGGAAACAAGAAGTACCGTAGCGAGAAGTCTGTTCTAATGGAACAAAAGGGTTCTGTCTCGAAAATTTTTATTCTTAAATCCCGTAAAAGAAAGTTCAAATTTCTAAGCCAACAGCATAGGAGAAACAAATGATATGATTTTAGAACTGTATAAAATAGTAATATTGTAGATAACGAATTAAAAAGTGTTCATGCTGATTTCCAAAAATGAATTACAGTGTGTAACTAGTTTCCTTGGTAAGTGCACCCCAGGGAAAGTTTTCAACATCTTTTGTGATAGTTTGTTGTCTAGAAGGTTTACAGCTACTATATATGATGGCATATTTATCTGTCGTTCGGCTTACGTTTTCTCCTCAGATTCAGGCTCACCGTCCCATGAGTCCTTCAACGGCAAATGCATAGATGCGGAGCGATGATCAGGTAACCCTGTAAATATTTGGTTGACGATATTGCTAGCTTCTGAATTAATGACAATTTGGTGGTGGTGGTTCTTATAATGATCAAACCAGGGAGAGATTTAAGGAAAGAATGAGGAAGAATTCTGACCCATCAGAAAATCTACAGGTCATCAAACATTTCTTAGCAAACGAGCGATTGCAAATGCAACTGAAAGTGACTTTGGTGCAGTGAAATGGAAAGAGTGCTCGACTCAGCTGCGAAATCGCGGACGCTATTCTCTCACTTCCAGTCTCTGGCCACTCATCCTCCGCACGATACGAATACGACCGCCCAAAATCTAATAATAATAATAATAATAATAATAATAATAATAATAATAATAATAATAATAATAATAATAATAATAATAATAATAACAACATATTCTCCTTTTCCTACCGCTTTTCCCACACTTGTGGGGTTGCGGGTGCGAACTGCGTCGCACATGTGGATTTGGCCCTGTTTTATGACCGGATGCCCTTCCTGGCGCCAGCCCTATATGGAGGGATATAATAACTAATGCGTGTTTTTGTGGTGGTTGGTAGTGTGGTATGTTGTCTGAATATGAAGAGGAGAGTGTTGAGATGGACACAAACACCGAGTTCCCGAGCCAGAAGAATTAATCGGAAGCGATTAAAATCCGCGACTCAGCCGGGAATGGAATCCGGGACCCTCTGAACCGAAGGTCAGTACGCTGACCATTCAGCCAACGAGTCGGACAATAATAATAATAATAATAATAATAATAATAATAATAATAATAATAATAATAATAATAATAATAATAATAATGGCCTTTTACTTAAGGCGAGAACTAGATGCAGATTAAGCCGAATGTCATTCCTGACGCCAACCCTACGTGAAGGGATCTATTCACTATTGCATGTTTGTGTAGTGGTCCGTAGTGTGGTAATATGTATCTAATTTAAGACGAATATACGAGATACGGCTAAAATTCCTGGCTCGGCTGGAAATTGAGCCCAGGCGCCTCTGAACTGAAGGCATCTACGCTGACCACTCAACCAAGCTGTCACACATTATTATTATTATTATTATTATTATTATTATTATTATTATTATTATTATTATTATTATTATAATTATTATTTATTACGTAATTATTCTCATTTTTTTGTCATTTAATGACAACTTTCTGAGTGTATTTTTCCCCCTCATTCTTGGATCTGAAAGATTTATTATAGCATCATACTTTAAGACGTTAGCATACACCTAGGAGAGCTCACAAGAGGCTGACTCTGCTTTAAAGTTCAATTTTATTTTTTGTTTCCTTCTTCCTGCAGAACCTTGAAGAATATCTCAGTCTTAACAGAATCCTGTTTTCACGTCGTTAGATGACGGGACTTGATGAACGAGCTGGCTTGGAGTTCCTATACTCCCCGCTTTTTCTCGCTTGTTGTAAGGATATTTTTCTTTGGCTTTCTCTCTTTCGGATTTTCAAGAAAATAATCTCAGAACCATGGTCCCCACTTTCTGCGTGACTTGCATACGTAAATAAACAAGCACATGGCTTGTGTCCATGATTGGGGCTATTAAAAGTCCTTGCTTATGTTTTATGGAATACCGTTTACAGTAATTACTCGATTATATCCTCTAATAACAACCTCCTTCAGAACACACGGTCGTTTCCTATGGTCGTTTCCTATGATAAATGCTTTGAGATTTCGTTGTCAAGAGTATGAATGGTATAAAACAACAGTTGCGGGTGGTGTTGTGATGACATGCAACGTCCTTGGAAAGAATGATCATTTCTAGGGGACTGTCGGCTACTGTTTTGAACCCGTCTTTTTCAAGTTAAGCCTACTGTAGAAGTAATTGTGAAATAAAATACGTAAATGCATGTTCAATCAGTTCATTATGGTCTCTGTTTTGAGTGGATGGTAAAGGCGAAGATTGATGACAAGAAGAAGAAGAAGAAAAATTAGGTTGACTGCATGTTAATTTCGACGTTCCGTTGTCTAATGGCAGTGAAACTGGTACTCTTGCGATTTTTATCTTATCTCGCAAAGGTCGAATGTGTCGTTAGAGGTTTTACACGCCAACATAGAACGACATACGGTGCTGAATGGACTAGATATTCCACTCTTCGAAAATCCGACCCGGAATCCAAAGGCCAACACTTTACCACTGATCCAGAGGGTTAAGGCTTCTGTTATTCGATGTTGTTTATTTAACCTCCCTTCAACTGCTGTAAATTTTCATATCACATGGCCACTCCATGTTAGCTCGTTTATACGCCAACCACATCATAATCATCACCATACTTCTGGAATGTTTTTGTTAATTTTATAAACTGATTTTGCGGTTTTCAGAGCCGCCGAGTTGTTCCCCACGCGTTCTTTTGCGTGTCGGTAAATTGACAAACATGAGGCTGACGTATTTATGAGCATTTCCTTCCACCGGACTGAGCCGTGATCGAACCCGCCAACTTGAGCTCGAAGGCCAGCGGTCTTCCGTCTCAGCTACTCAGTCCGGTTTGAAGGAGTTATGTTGCGCAGGATTATTGTTTCTCTGATGGGCTCCGACGTGCTACTGTTGAGCTGAACTGTTATTTTAATACACAGTGCTAAATGTCCGGCTCCATGGCTAAATGGTTAGCATGCTGGCCTTTGGTCACAGGGGTCTCGGGTTCGATTCGCGGCAGGGTCGGAAATTTTAACCATAATTGGTTAATTTCGCTGGCACGGGGGCTGGGTGTATGTGTCGTCATCATCATAATTGCATCCTCATCACGACGCGCAGGTCACCTTCGAGTGTCAAATCAAAAACCTGCATCTGGCGAGCCGAACTTGTCCTCGGACACTCCCGGCACTACAGTGCTAAATAGTCGGTCAGAACTATACTATCATTGTGCGGATTACGGTATGAAGTACAAGTAATGACCAAGTAATGATGTTACATCCTGTTTTCTACAACCCCTTTCCCCCAACTTTATGAATTTCGTTTCAATTTTGAAAGTTGGTTTCCTTGGATTGCTAAAATAAAGAGCTCCGTATCTGATAATTCATGGAGGAAGGAGCGGCTTGAAAGCAGGAAAGAGATGGGTTTGGGAAAGGTTTGTTGGGGGTGCTCTATTGGGAGGTGCTGAACTAATGCGTCGTGAATAATAGATCAGGCACTTTTCGGACAGCACTGTAGAGCAGAGAGAAGGCTACGAGCTCTTTTTGCATAACAAGGGCGGGGTCGAGATACCTTACATTACAAAAGCTTACTCTTATTAGTCTGTGGCCAGTGCTCAGAGAAACGTTTAAGGAACTTGCTGGTCAACCCAGTTTAGCACTTTTGCTAGCGGCTTTACTTCGCACCGACAGGGGTAGGTCTTATAGCGACGATGGGAAGGGAGAGGTCTAGGAGTTGGAAGGAAGCGGCCGTGGCCTTGATTGAGGTACAGCCCCAGCATTTTCCTGGTGTGAAAATGGGAAACCACGGAAAACCATCTTCAGGGCTACCGACAGTGGAATTCGAACCCACTATCTCCCGGATGCAAGCTCACAGCTGCGCGCCCCTAACCGCACGGCCAACTCGCCCGGTAGTTTAGCACTTAATGGGCTCACGATTGAATATAATACAATGCATAAAATGGAAGTATGTATACGGAATGTGTCTCCTCTATGAGAGAAAGTAAGGAGGTGATTCGGGGGTGTCCGGACATTTGCCATCAGGGACATTTGCGGTCATCACAAAATCACGGGCATTAGCGATCACCGAGATATACTTGCGCCTACTCACAGAAATTCCTCAGCAGTCACAAGACACTAGGAGTTTCCCGCTGGATCCGCCCGCAACGTACAATGTATGCTGTTCGTTACTATCCTCACGGATGTATTTGCAAACTTTCGAGTTGATGAAATAAAGCACATGATCTGCTGTGGTAATAGAATGTAATATTATGTCAACAAAACACTTGAAAATACATCACACAAAGAAACTGAATTAAATGTTCCTTGGAATAACACTACGCGCTGAACTGTTAAAAAGTCGTTCAAAGATCTTCGTCATGGAGACAAATGTACTCATGACTTTTCTCAGAATATACCAATTTAGGTAGTTATTACCTCAAAAGAAAGCACTTCATCCACTGAGTGTTTTTAGACCAAAACGAACTGCGTGCCTCGATTAGAACGAAATATATGATTGCTTCAATGGGAAAAAATGTTGTAGAAATGAGACGTCAAATTGAACATGCACTCATAACTTTCATCAGAATAAACCAATTTGAATAGTTGGGAGCTGAAATGAAAGCGCTTGACACACTGAGTGTTCTTAGGCCAAAACGAACTCCGTATCTCAATTAGAACCAAAGATATGATTGCTTCAAGGAGACAAAATTGAAAAAATCAAATAATTTGAGGAAGGTGGAAGTTAAGTGATTTATAGTACCTGATGACAAATCTGTGCATGAATACCTTTCAGTTAAAAAAATTGAAGGTAATCGACCGGACAGAATGGTCAGACTGACTGACTTTAGTTTTCATAAATATTTTTAATATATAGATTAGCGGTCAATGCAGCAGGCGATGGGCCTCTTTAACTTAATCTCAGGGTACCCCCACTAACCTGCCTGGGCTCCTGCTCGCTCTTTCTTGACCAACGCTCTTCTCTCGCGCGTATTATTTGGAGGCCGATACCTTTAGCCACATACACTATTCTATATTGAAACTTCCTGGTGTAAGTATTTAATGCTGTGTGCTGTAATAGAATTGAAAGTTACTAATAAGGCAAATCGTTGTGCACATAACAATGGATATATGTACAGAACCTGGGTGTGTGTGAAGGAGAAGGACAAGTATGTTTTTGGAAACACACAGATCTGAAATTTTGTTTCTATATTTTATACTTTGTTTCTAAAATATCCCAGTGCATATTGTGTTGAAAGTCCGATTAGATCAATGACGGGTTTTTGAGTAACAATACCTTAAAATTGACACACGGTTGAAACACGTTTAAAAACGGGCACTTTTTGCATTCCACCTGCTATAAAAATATTAAAGTAATTATAAATTCAAAACCTAACGTAAAATGAAACTTAAAATTAAACGAGGAAAATGATGGTCATTTGATTTTCTGTAGGCCTATTGGTTATCAAATGAACATCCTCCAAACTCGAATACATATAATAATTTGGTCGACGGTAAATTATATGTTTTAAAATACTGATCCCCATCACACTTCATGTTGATCTTGAAGGAGCGAGCAGGAGCCCAGGCAGGTTAGTGGGAGTACGCTGAGATTAAGCTAATGAGGCCCAACCCTTGCTGCATTGACCGCAAATCTCCTGTGACTGCTGGGAAATTTCTGTGACTGGGCAAACGTTTATCTGAATGACCGTAAATATCCGGCAACCGATTCCGGGAGGTGATAAGGAAGATATGAAAGCCAAGATATAGTGTCCAATTCACTACAGTTATTGTACTCCAACTGTATGCTGTTAAGACAGCAACTGATGACGCTAGAGCAAATGTAAGTCCTAAGTATAACATACCCATTTAAGCGTAAGTGTGAATCGCGGCCTTTTCGTACAGCAGTCTGCGGGCAGAATTGATGAGTGCGCGTCGTGTAAACGGTCCTACGCTGGGCCGGGCAAGAAGTAAGGTCCAGAAGTTTAGTGGCAGCTTCGACAGTAGTCAACGTTGAGTAGATCTGTTTCGCTTGCTAGAGACAACGCAGCACGATGCACATTTTCCTGCAACGTTAATAAACTGTAATTAACCAACAGAGTTGCGTATTTTGCTATACTACTTGGCTTAATATCCTCGTTCAGTTACCTCCCTGTGTTTTGCCATAGAGGATGTGTAGGATGTAGGAAAGATACCGTCCAACAATTACGCGCTGTGCGTCAAGGGGTGAGGAATGTTAAAATGAGGGAAGGAACCAACTCCCCAGACTCGCAATTTTCAGCCAGGGTGATCTGGGGCAAGTAATATAATGTGGCATTTGACGTGGTGTGCGGCCCAAATGTCTCGAAAGGAGTCTCCACAACGTTATGTTGCGAAAGTCACTTTTCTTTAACGTACTAACCTAAATCGTCATATTTTCATAATCAGTTTAACAAGGAAAGATCTGTTTTCTTTTTAACGCATCTTAAGAATTAAGAAAATGACTCGCAGAAATGCACGTGTTCTCTTGTTTGCGTTCGATCTTGTTATTAGGGTGGGAGTTTTTTTGTTTTTTCCTTTTTAAACCATCCACATAATTTTCTTATCTGATTTCTCAGCTTCATGTTTCAGTCCTTTTATTAAGTCTTTTATTCAAGCGTGAGGTCTTCCCAGAACATAGTTGATTTGGTGATTCCAATCTTCTTCAGATTTTTTTTTTTTTTGTATCTTCTCAGTCGTGCATTTTGAGACATTAAAATGTTGATTTAGCTACGAGTAAGGAGTCGCGAGTTTTGATATTATTTCGTACGATTTTTAGCTCGTGAGTCAGATATGTCTTTTGGCGACGATGGGATAGGAATGGGAAGGAATCGGCCATGGCCTTAATTAAGGTACAGCCCCAGCATTTGCCTGGTGTGAAAATGGGAAACCACGGAAAACCATCTTCAGGGCTGCCGACAGTGGGTTCGAACCCACTATCTCCCGATTACTGGGTACTGGCCGCACTTAAGTGACTGCAGCTATCGAGCTCGGTGCGTGAGTTTTGAGACGAAACCGGTTTCTGTGCCATAAAGTAGAGTCAAATGGAATTCGAAACTGATGCACAAACAGCTTGTCTGCCTTGCGCCATATGAGGTCGTACAATCGTTGTAGTTTAAATTTAATTTTTGCTGTAATGCTAAGAGGGAAAGTGACTATTTCATGTACAATGTTTAAACTCACTTCTATTATATAGATTTACGTATTACCTGCTGTATATACTATTTCAAGTTGGTAATCATCAAAATACTGTGACACTTAGCTGCTGATGAGGCATATAACTTCTTTTATAGTAATCGGAGGCAAATGAAGTTTCCATATAAGAAATAGGTGTATAGTTAATGGCTCTGACAGTATAATACGCCATTGTGTATGTAGAAATAGAGCGCGAAATGGGTGATGAATACTTGTCGTGAGACTAACCTACTTGGATCATTATATCTTACTGCAATACTTCACTCGCTGATGAGAGCGATGTCAGAAGTTCAAGTCGTAAAACACCCCGCTCTACTTTCTCTTTCATGTTCATGCTTTTACTCCCACCACGCCTCGTCTTATGCTTAAAGTCATTTTCAATAAAATACAGATTAGCATTTCTCTTATACACGCACATAAACATGTATATTGAAAATGGATAAAGAAGTCTGTAATTGTTTTCCTCTCATCAATCAATCAATCAATCAATCAATCAATCAATCAATCAATCAATCAATCAATCAATCAATCAATCAATCAGTACTGATCTACATTTATCGCAGTTGCCCAGGTGGTAGATTTTCTATTGTTTACCAAATTTTTACACAAACAATTGCAAAGTATTTGGAAATTTATTCTACATCACCAGTGCTAAATTATTCCAATCTCTAACTCCTCTTCCCATAAACGAATATTTGACCCAATTTGTCCTCTTGAAATCTAACTTTAACTTCGTATTGTGATCTTTCCTACTTTTAAAAACACCAGTGAAATTTATTCGTCTACTAATGTATTCCACGCCATCTCTCCACTGACAGCACGGAACCTACCATTTAATCGAGCAGCTCCTCTCCTTTCTCTCAAGTCTCCCAGCCTAAACTTCGAAACACTTTGAAAATGCAACTTTTTTGGTCGGAAATCACCCAGAACACATCGAGCTGCTTTCCTTTTGATTTTTCCCAGTTCTTGAATCAAGTAATCCTGGTGAAGGTCGCATATAGTAGAACCATACTCTAGAAGCGGTCTTACCAGAGACATATTTGCCCTATTATTTACATCCTTATTACACCCCCTAAATACCCTTTTAACCATATGCAGAGATCCGTGTCCTTTATTTACAGTCCCGTTTGTGTGATTACTTTAATGCAGATATTTTCTTACATTAACACCTAGGTACTTACAGTGATCCCCAAAAGGACCTTTCACCCCATCAACGCAGTAATTAAAACTGAGAGGACTTTTTCGATTAGTGAAACTCACATCCTGACCTTTAACCCCGTTTATCATCATACCATTGCCTGCTGTCCACCTCACAACATTGTCGAAGTCTTTTTGCAGTGACTCACAATCTTGTAACTATACAGTAGCAAAAAGCCTTATCTCTGATTCCAGTTCTTTAATAATGTCTTGTATATGTTTAAGAAAACATTAAGGCCCAATAATACTGCCTTGAGGAATTCCCCTCTTAATTATTACAGGATCAGATAATGCTTCACCTACTCTAATTCTATGAGTTCTATTTTCTAGAAATGTAGCCACCCATTCGGTCACTCTTTTGTGTAGTCCAAATATAATCATTTTTGTCAGTAGTCGCCCATGATCTATCCTACCAAATGCCTTAGAAAGGTAAATCGCGGTACAGTACATTTAACCTCCTGAATCCAAGATATCGGCTGTATCTTGCTGGAATCCTACAAGTTGAGCTTCAGTGGAATAACCTTTCCTAAACACGAACTGCCTTCTATCGAATCAATTATTAATTTCGCAAACATGTCTAATATAATCAGAAAGAATGCTTTCCCAAAGTTTACATGCAACACATCTCAAACTGACCAATCTATACTTTTCGACTTTATGTTTATCATCCTTTTCCTTTATACACAAAGGCTGCTATAGCAACTCACTGTTCAAGCAAACAGTGATCAAGTGACTGGGTCAGAACAACTAACTTGTAAGTTGGAAGCAACACACATGAAAGTAGCAAAAATAACTGTTAGTGCAACCAGGTGGGAACAATAACAGGAGGGTGCTCGGAATGAGGAGATACAGGCTATTCGGAATGAATTCGATGGATGGAACTGTACGAATAAAGCGGCCTCGTGGTGGTAGAGTCATGTAAGGCGAATGGGGGATGATAGGTTAGCTCGGATAATGGAATCGGTTATGGAGGGTAAAACAAACGAAGTAGACCAAGCCAGCGGTGTTTACATTCAATTTTTATTCATTTAAAGGTAAGCGATTTGATTATACTGTTACTGAGAACAGAAGTTTCTTAATTAATTCACAGGGGCTTGCAGACTGAACCCTGAAAGCATAACAATCTGATAGCTATATATAATAAAATGATTGGCTTGACGTCACTGCTGAAAATATTCCTTCTGCGCTGACCTTAATGATTCATTTGGTTTGTTGTTATCCTGCTCCTGGCGGAATTGGTGAATTTTGAGGATGTTTAAATGTGACAATGTCATTGGTTTCCGGTTCATTACAATTTCCGAGACCCTGGCGTCCCTTAAAATCTATAACTATTGGAAGGAAACACAAGGTTGTTTATTTTGTACCTCTCGTTTGAGCCATTTAGGACCGCGTTTAACTCTTGCCAACCATTCTGGATTTCCAAAATACCTACAAGGTGTATGCATGTAATTTTCCGTTTCACTAAGAGATGGCGCCAGCGAACAGTACGCACCGTATGAATTTGACACATGCGTCAGTTTGTTCGTCTGCCATTAACCTAGCAATACACACAAGTTAAGTCCGCCAATCGCTAGCGTCTCTCCTGTATCGTTCAGTGGTCATTTCGACGTTTGTGCCTGAAAAAGAACATTTGCGGCACGCATTGCTTTTCTTATTTCATCAAAAGAAAAAGGCTGTGGAACGTAATCGTTTGCTGGTAGAAACATATGATGAACGCGCTCCATCGATGAGAACTTGTGAGACATGGTTTCGACAATTTAAACGTGGTGATTTCAATGCTTTGTGTCTGGTGGGACCAGGGCGGTATTGTGTATTATGAACTCTTGAAGCCCGGCGAAACCGTTAATGCACAACGCTATCGCTAACAAATGATTCATTTAAATCACGCCTTGATCGAAAGACGACCGGAATGGACCAGAAGAAATTGCAAAGCGATTTTTTACACAAAAATGCGGCGTTTCACACAGCAAATCCAGTGAAAGATACCTTCAGATCGCTTGGATGGAACTTCCTTCCGCACCCGCCATACCACCACCGACCTGGCGCCATCTATCAATAGGGTTCGCGCTCGCACAGCAGCACTTCAGTAATTTCGAAGAAGTTCTTAAATGGCTCGACGAATGGTTTGCCGCAAAAGACAAGCAGTTTTTCTGGTATGGAATTCATAACTTACATGAAAGATGGGCGAAGTGTGTAGAAGCCGATGGCCAGTATTTTGAACAAAAAAGAAATTAATTACCCTGAAAATTACATGTTTTCTTTACCACAAAAAAAAACTGCAAAAACTTATGCATACATCTGGTACTCGTGGAAAATGCTGTATTTTGCTCTTCAGGCAATTTTTCATCAGTTCTTCGTCTCACTATTTCCTGAAGATCCTTTAACCCGTGAACTCTGGTCCTGTACTTCTTTATTGAACCAATGCCTCAGAGGGATCGGTCAGATCCTCCCTCACTGCACATATCCACAGTGTGTACATTTTCGAGTCATGAGAAAATATATTCTGGTGTTAGACATTCGAGAGAGATGACCGTAAAACGTAAGAAGGCGCATCCTCACAGAAAGTGAGAGAACAGAGAGAAATTTAGAGAACAGCTCTACATCTCACTTCAGGATTTGGATGTGGACCGAGAACTTTTCGGAGGAATTTCCTCTCCTCTTGATCCTCTCTATCTCACCGTGGCGAATGAGAGCCAGGCACTCGGTAATTATCAACACAGACCAGAACGGTGGTCAGTTTATAAATGTAATGTGAAATTGCGATATTTTCGCTTCACAGAAATAGCCATGTCAATCAGACTACTTCGGAATATACTACTGCGGTGTAGTGACGGTATTTGGTCTGTGGTGAGGTTAATCTGACTGATACGTGGAGTTACAGAGATGAAAAGCTGTTTCCATGAGTAGGCCCGATATTTCAGGGCTTCTTTTACCGATACATTAAAGGAAAAGATCTCTCCATAATAGTTAAAATAAATGCAACTGGTATCATTATTTCAGCATTTTCAAAGGAAATTGTCATTATTATTGTTATTATTATTATTATTATTATTATTATTATTATTATTATTATTATTAATAATAATAATAATAATAATAATAATTTTGTAATTCCGGAAAAATAATTTAGGGATTGTATGGCGGGGTTTTGACAAAGCAGTAATTATCAACGCCGACCACCAGACCGAAACAGTGGTCAATTTATTCATTCAATTTGAGAAACTGGTATTTTTTCAATGCACAGACATAGTCAGATCAGTCAGAAAACAGCTATTACTACTACTAAAAGGAAACCACTTATTACCATCAAGACATACTCCAAATGAGGCTCATCTGGGATAATGAGGAGCTGTTGGTAGGATAATACAGTGTTCGTTGACCCGAGGGAGTGAGATAGCAGGTGGTTAACAAGCTTAATGAAAAGTGTAGCTGACATCTTACACCCAGTCTGTTACCTGAGCCCCGCCGCTTCCTATTCACTTCTCTCTTGATGTGGTCGATGATAAGCACAAGGGATCCAAAATAATATCGCACTATTTGTAAGGATGGAAGATAAGGCGCGGAGATTTAACCCAGAGCAGTATTCCAGAACTGTTAATTGAAAGGAATAATTAGGCCTATTCATATTGACTCTGAGGAGTGCTTAGCAATGTAACGACGGTATCAGAAGACAGCAGACGCTATTTCTCCATAGAGATGGAACCTGTCCGGTATTTAAAAAATAAAAAATTTTGATGTAGCGTTTGATGGAAGTAAAATATTAAGTTACTTACGGCTCTCCTGTTAATATATTTAGACTACACGCAGTTCTTTTGCGTCGTTGATGCACGTGCTTTGCAAATACAACTGTTTGAACATCAATACATTCCTAGTTTTGCTGCTAGAGAGTACAAATCAACTAAGATGGTGTTGATCCTCGTTCCCATTGATAGCGTACGTGGGCTGCAGTGATGAAGAATGTCAGAATGATAATTATAACTGATGACTATAATAATAGTAGTATAGCACTAAACTTTTATCTCAGGTCGCGTGCATATAAGGGTCTTGAGTGAGTCTTATCTAATACACCGTGAAAATGGTAGCAAATTAAGGCTGCTGTAAAGTAATTTAATTGATTGGTTACAATAGTTTGTAATAAAATAAAATGTAAAATAAAAATCATCGGCACAGCCTTTTTAAAGTAATTAAAGTAATTTCTTCTTTGTATTTACAACTTACTACCATTTCTTGTAGTAGTAGTAGTTAACTCGACCTAATGATTAGGTCTCCTGGATTGCCCAACATGGATCTGTCCTGATGTAACACTGTCGTCCTTGGTTCAGTTCCCCGGCTGCGACGTCCACAATACCAGTTCCTCTTTATGCTAGATCGTGAAAGGTTGAAGTTCTCTTCTCCTAATGCTGAGCCGTAACCACCAGCTTCCAAGTCGAGATAAGTAATTCGTACTCATTAGTGACAACGACCTAGTTATACATGAAGACTGAACTAGTAATTAGTAGTGCTTCACCAAAACCGGCACCCATAACGACCGATGAAATAATCTTGACCACCGATGAAAAATTGATGGCCAGTGACCACAGCGATGGAAAGTTCCCAGTCATAAAGGGCACGCCGACGAAACAGTCAAAACGAGTGCCCAGCTACAAATGGCACTCATTACGACCGACGAAAGATTAATGACAAGTGCCCATCACAACTGACACCTTACAAGGTGTAAGAGTAAGGTGCTGTCACACTTCCAGGACATATTCCTGTCGCGAAGAGGAAGAAACTAATGTTACATGGACATGGGTACGTATGCGCTTTATTTCCGTGCTCAGACTCATTTTCTACAACTGTGCGTAGTACAGAAATCAGGCGATACGCACAGGAATAGAACGTACAAGCATACCACATGAAACTCTCTCTTACATGAAATGTTCATCCGTTAGCATTGTTACGTGCATCAACCTCACCGTTAGCATTGATACATGCATCAACCCCGCCGTTAGCATTGCTACATGCATCAACCTCACCGTTAGCATATCTACATGCATCAACCTCACCGTTAGCATATCTACATGCATCAACATCACCGTTAGCATATCTACATGCATCAACCTCACCGTTAGCATTGCTACGTGCATCAACCTCACCGTTAGCATTGCTACATGCATCAACTCCATCGTTAGCATTGATACATGCATCAACCTCACCGTTAGCATTGCTACATGCATCAACTCCATCGTTAGCATTGCTACATGCATCAACCTCGCCGTTAGCATTGATACATGCATCAACCTCACCGTTAGCATATTTACATGCATCAACCTCACCGTTAGCATTGATACATGCATCAACCCCGCTGTTAGCATTGATACATCAACCCCGCCGTTAGCATTGATACATGCATCAACTCCATCGCATGAGTGTAGGCCCATCTGGGATTTAACGCGTACGCACTGTAGTTGTAATTCTCTATATGTTTAAATATGAATAGAAATTAATAGAATCATGCCGCCTTGACATCTTTAATTGAATAATAATAATAATAATAATAATAATAATAATAATAATGTGAAAAAATCAGGAAAATGGACTCGAAACAAAAGCCAATGAAATTAAATGCCAAACGATGGAAACTACATATCGGATAACCCAAGATATCTATAACAAAAATGTATTTCCGAGCACAGAAAATTAATATATAATACAATACGGTCATTCAATGCCTTTATGGATCAGAAACGCTAATTTTGAACAGGAAAGCAGACATTGAAAATATTGAGAAAATGAAACGCAAAATCGTAAGAAAAATTCTAGACCCAAAACTCACCGCCGGACAATACCGACTTAGAGGCAGACAGGAAATCAAGCCATACACAAATATTCACAGTGACATTAGAAAACGCAGACAGAGATTCTATGTAGGCCTACATATTAAAAATATGCATCAAACAGACTTTCCAAACAAATAGTCGAATTCTATGAAATCAGGAGTAAAGCTAAAACAGACACGATGAAATAGATTGGTGAAATCAAAAGCGATTTGAAACAGGCTGGAATTACGCCAGCAGATGTCCAAAACCAGGGTAATCTTCAGATCCAAAATTCAAAAATGGCAATTTGACCAAGAGGAAAGAGGAAAGACCAAAGAAGAAGGCAGGGACACCCTTGTCTGAAGACAGAAAGGAAAAGGTTGAAAAAAATATGGGCACAAAGGAAAACAAATGCACGCCTCTAATGGGCTTATTCGCATATAATAATAATAATAATAATAATAATAATAATAATAATAATAATAATAATAATAATAATAATAATAATCGTGTGGCATCAACTACCGTTTGCAGGTACTTCGATTTTACTCCATTTAGGCAAGCCGCGTGTCAGTTTTGGCGACCTTTTACTGAGATTTAATTTTGTCGGATAAACACCAAATGTGTCTCGAGAGATCTTTTACTTGCGGGCATTCGAAGTTTGAATGAACTTCCGTTCACACTCTTCAAAATTACTTCTGCTGGACTTCAACGCGCGAACCTGGGATCCACAGAGGGTGTTTGTCATTGGGTCATTATTTGAAAGGAATAGTTATGTCGAGGAGAGTATTCTAAAGATGAGAGAACTCTGGGAGTTAAATTGGGACAATTGTATTCATTTACAAAACTTGAAGCGAATTCCACGCCACATCCAAACGGAATCTTGTAAAAGTGCTCACCTTTCATCTCCAGTTAACAGCCCATGAATATTGATAAAAATTCCTCTCATAGGAATATTAAATAAGTTGTGGAGGACAGACTTGTCTGAATAATGTAAATGGGAGGATACGTGCCACACCAAAAAATAAGCCTTCATAGATAATGAACGAGAAGATCAAAAGCACCGCTGTATAATTCAGAGTGCCTCAAATCGTGTAGCTGCAGGTTTCAGGTGATGTACGTTACGTGGAACGTGCAAATTTTTTGCCATGGCAGTCTGTCGTAGAAAGGAATGTTGTGATGAGTTCCTGTCACAAAGGATTAGTTTATTTATCACTCTGTTTTAAGTAAACCACGTGCCACTCAATATTGTGAAGGGGAAGTGCAGAAGAGATAAAAATCACGTCCCACAGATAATACAGATTTGTTTTTAAGAGAACAAAATTGTAAAATGTTATACATTATTTTGTAGAGGACTGCAGTCTCGCTACCATTGGCTACTAATAGAAACTGAAACTTGGTTTTCGCTATAAGGTCCTACTTAGCCATCTTAACATCTGGTTAGTGTGTATTTTAATAATAATGATAAAAATAATTTAAGTGAAATCTTCCGATTTACAAAACCGTGGTCTAATGGAACTTATCCTGCGGATGCCTGTGGTTGGCGTCTTTTCAGTGCCATGTTGGCATTGGTAAAAGTTTGTTGGCATTGGTCAAAGTTTTTCCGTTGCATCTGAAGATGTTTGCCGCTGTAACAGACGAAACCTCGAGAAGGAAAAATTTCCTCAAATCTCAGATCTACAAGTCAGAATTAGTAGTAGTAGTAGTAGTAAAAGTTGCTTATGTGATCTCTTTCTATCTGAAGGCTGTGGGATCGACCGTTGGCTGTGAAATGCGCTAACAGTAAATGGTCAGTTCTGTTGGAATAGCACTCCCTAGTTCTACCTCAGTCCTAATCTATCTCAGTATGCATCATGCTGGTTGTGCCTCGATTTTTAAGCATTTTCCTATAGATACGTAACCTGTGGTTGTGTTATTTGAGGCTCTAACCCGCCAACAGGTGATGAGTTCATAAACAAACAGAAGAAAAACTCCTGATCTGCAGAATGTGGTTCTTGCTATTTAGCTTAGTGTTCTAGGAGAAGCTTTGCTAGTAAGGAAATGAATTAACAAAGTGAGTAAATATATGTCATTTTATTAATTAATCAGGGGCTTCCTAGTCGAGGTGATAAGGCGTGCTCGATTCACCTGCAAGGACGTACACTAGATTCGATTCCCCTTCAGGAAGTCGAATAATATGAAAACGAGATTTCTACTTCTAGAGAGGCACATGGCCCTGACGTTCATTCATCTTACACAAAAAAGTGAGCGCAGATTAATTCCTGGATGCAGAGGCGGCCGGACATAGAACTAACCGTTCTGTCTCACGTAGTGCCGAGGTAACGGATGGGTGGAATCCACTCCGCCAGGGGCCTTAGTCATTTGTACGAAGATGGCTTAGTTTACCTTCTTTGCTGGCTCTTTTTATTAGTTAAGGGGAGTATTAAAGGCCTATCCAAATGTTAGATTTAAAAAAATTACCTCCCATATTTACCTGTCCAAGGTAATAAAACGAAATGTTGATAAGATATAGATCCATATCCAATACCTATACTGATCCACTTTCTTTTTTCTACCTTTATTAGAAATTAAGATACGGATTTTTCAAAATCTAGTTATTTAATTTTTTATTTATGTATTTAAAAATATTTATGATCAAAGTTCGTGTGCTATCTCTCCCAATGTAGATACGTGTAAAAACAACAATGCTCTTAATGAGAGGTAAAAAATTCAGAGCCCTACGTTAAGTAGTTTCTGAGAATATGGGAAAAATTCGCAAAAAGAACAGTAGTTTCTCAGAAAATGCATTTGTAAGTGTAATGCCACTTACAAGATGTGGATTCTACGATGCCTCTTACCACATGAACACCAGATATGACGTAATATCATAGCAACCAATGTTGCCAACTTATGCAGCAGGATGTTTATTATAAATCAACATTAATTACCATCTTCTAGAGCAAATAGTTCTCGAGATGTCTTGTCTTGATTGAACAAGTGCTCACGAAATCTGGAGAAATGGCTTGTGCAGTAACACATTAAAAAAATACTTTGAATCATCCTAAATCAGTGAAACATACATCAAATTAAAGAAGAAACTCGCAAATAATAATTTCCTTAAAATACTAAAAATCTATATTTGTTACCAATACAATCCTTTGCACTCCCCTTAAAATACCTTTCCTCTAGCCTAATATTAACTGATTTTTCATTCCTGTCCAATTTGCATATTTGTGATGAGATGTATAGGAAGTTATGAAAGCTTGTTACGACACGGGAGTTACAACAGCTTTCCAGTGACCACTTGCCCTCTTCGTGCAGCATTTTTCTTTTGTTGTTCAACACAGAAGTGACATGTTATAAAAAGAACGAGTGCCAGTGCAACATAATGTACTTCAAAGTCAACACTTAAGCTTGTGACCCTGATGATGTCATGATGACACAACTCTACAGTTTTAATTACTCATGCAGCTATTGATCAGACTTGTCTGCTTATTGGGCAGTTTTATTTTTGACTTCCAGTTGCGACAGTTCTGAGTCTGGAGGCGTATTAGAACGTTCTACACTGATCGGTGTGTCTTGAACTTACGACTACGTACTATCGGAAGGTTTTATATTTTTGTAGGGGGCAGGGTGTTTATACATCATTTTCGAAATAAACTACTATGGCTTTAAAGTTCAGTGATTGAAATAAACACCTACATAATCCATTTACCACTAACATAGAGTCCCCTTTTATTCTCTTCTACACCTCTTGCCTTGACATACGTACTTGTCTCCTACGTCTCTCTGTTTCTCTTACGCTCTGTGGCTAGGTCCATTATTCTTCTCCTTTTAATTCATGCGAGTAAACATCCCGGCTTCCAGAATTATATCTGGGACACAGTCCAGCAAGGGGGACATAGAAGGAATGCCGGTAAAACGATCGATGCTGAATTGAAGGGTAACTCAGAAGAAATCGTAAAGAAGAGCAGGTGTATAAAAAGATAGTGATTGTACTAGTTCAGAGGTCATCTCATCCTATTTGTTTGAAATAAACCAGCCAAAGCATTGAATTGGTTGAATTCGGACATAATGAAATTTGTAACCAGTGCTGCAAACAGAGGGGTAAAATTATCGACTAAATAAACTGAAAATCCCGCCAGGAACTAATCAAATGCTTTTCAGAAACTCGCAAAAAAAATACGATTGTGGAGATAGAAACATTGTATTAATACATAAACTCCTTAAGAGAAAGAAATCATAATAAGTAGCTACGTGATAAATAAATGTACTGAATTGGAGCCATTAATTTCAAATTGATGACCCATTCTTTATTTCGTGAAATACTGGATTTCTTTTCTTGTGCTGTAAATGATGATATATGACAAATGTGTGTTGTATTATAAATAATTTAGTTTCGTGTGCATGTACTGTAAATATCAAACAAAGAAAATGCGGGGATGGTGCTATTTTGAAATGATATCACTCCGATAAGAGAGTAATTCATCAGTCATGGATGTAGGAGCACCAGAGTCACGCGTTTCGACCGCGCAATCCGAATTGAATTATTCTAACCACTGTGTAATCGAACGATTATTAAGAGAAACATTTAATATGCTTTCTTTTAAGGAGAACAGCAGAATTATAAAGGACAATCGCGTCCAACACGGAATGTAACTACACAACTTAAGTCGTGTATTCGTCATTTAAACAGATATATTTATGATTTATTTGTTGCTATTTGCTTTACGTCCCACCGACACAGACAGGTCTTATGGCGACGATGGGATGGGAAGGAAGCGACCGCGGCCTTCACTGAAGTACAGCCCCAGCATTTGCCTGGTGTGAAAATGGGAAACCACGGAAAACCATCTTTAGGGCTGCCGACAGTGGGGTTCGAACCCACTATCTCCCGGATGCAAGCTCACAGCTGCACGACCCTAACCGCACGGCCAACTCTCCCGATTATTTATGAAACAGACCATTGTATTGGTGGATGTAAGATTTTAAGTAAACGTTTCTGTTGGCCCTGTTTGTTGTTTTCTCTTGAGACATGTGTTTGGAATGGCGGCCTTTTTGCGTTGATGTTTCCAATTTTTTTCCGGTTACATTCCTTAAACCAGAAGTCAGGAGTCGCCACTGTGTATGACTATCTTTATAAGGACACTCGTGTATGCGCGCGCCACACACGCAAAAGCACCTTCATTATGTTCTATAATAATTTTGTAACTGTAAGCCACCCCCCTCCTGTTGGACGATCCTGGCTACGCTGTTGTACCTTTGTGTTCCTTCTTACTCCATTTCTCGAATGTTTTTTTTTTTTTTTTTGCTATTTGCTTTTTGCTTTAGGCTACGTCGCACCGACACAGATATGTCTTATGGCGACGATGGGATAGGAGAGGCCTAGGAATGGGAAGGAAGCGGCCGTGGCCTTAATTAAGGTACAGCCCCAGCATTTGCCTGGTGTGAAAATGGGAAACCACGAAAAACCATCTTCAGGGCTGCCAACATTGGGGATCGAACCCACTTTCCCGATTACTGGATAGTGGCCGCACTTAAACGACTGCAGCTATCGAGCTCGATCTCGAAAGATTGTAATCTGCTGAAAATTCATAATAAACCTCCCAATTTCTTGCTTGCCACTAATGGGTACATTTTGCCGCTTTAGGCCACTTTAAATAGAACCACATTAGGCAGGAAACCGCTGACGTTGGCAATATTGCTACTCATATAATTTATTCTCATGAACAGTTACAGGGCGAAGGAGTGAGAAGCCAAGCAAGTTTGAAGTTTTACGTGTCTGTTAATATTATAATCATAGCCACGAATACAGTCGAATATGAACCGCAGGGACAGATTTTTTAATTTCAGAAATCCCACATGCGCTGGTTGGAAATTTAACCACAGCTGTCTCGGTGAGAAGCCAGTGTCTCTCATTTGGCTATCATGCCCCTCTCGAGATAGTAAGGGACTGTTTGAGGATCAATTATTATATCTTCCCGCAAAGTTCGTGAACCAATAACCAAGAGAATCCTTAAAACAATAATAGTCATTGAAAAGTCCATCGGAGCAACTTGCGTTTTGCACTTACCTAATTTTGGTGACGTAGTGCCATCTACCAGGAAATGGTAAAATTAGAATAAGTCGTACATGTACCAGGAAGGTACCTATCTATTCCATCTTTTGAGTAAATGCATACTACATTCTACAGTATTTAATCTGGAATAGCTGGGTAGCACATTATTGATATAATATGATCGTGATTATAGGACACCGTCCATGTTATTCAAGAGAGATGGTTCTAGGAGATTGACTAACCTCCTTAGCTGGGTAAAATTCTAGCTCTCCAGCTACTCGTAGCGTTGTAAGAAATTATATCACAGAGTACTGTCGGTAATAATAATAATAATAATAATAATAATAATAATAATAATAATAATAATACTTACGGGTGATGGGTTTATCTCCACTGCTATTCAATTGCGTCCTGGAAAAGAATTTGGAATGAAAAACTGAAAGAACACAAGCTGTCACAAATAACACTGGCAAGAAAGAACAGCTGTGTTGTAATAAACTGTCCAGTATTTGCAGATGATTTTGCCATACTTTCCTAAAACCTGAAAAATGTAGCAATACAAGTCAATCACTTGGAAGAAATAGCCAACAGAACAGGTTTAAGAATTTTGTTTTTATCTAGAAACAAATTTATGACAAATATTAAAAAATGCTCTAGAATTTCTGATAATACAAATTGGTCGAATAAAGAAGGTAAAGAAATTCAAATATTTGGGAGAAACAATTTAAGAAAATGATTTGGAAAAATTCGCTGTAGAAGAAAGGATGCAGAAGATGGAATGAGCATACGATATAACTAGGAATATCTGCAACAACAAACGTTTATCTAAAGACCTCAAAATACAACACCAGAGCACAGTAGTCAAATCGGAATGCCTCTACGCGAGTGAATATCTAGTACTTAATTTCAAGCTGAATAGAGGTACTGGAAAGAAAAATTATACAGAAAATACTCGACCCGCTAAGAACTATAGAACTATGGAAGTTAAGAAGTAATGAAGAAATGTTCGGGAACATAGAAAAAATAGATACAATGCGGAAGAGACGATTGATATTTTTTGGACATTTATACACAATGGATGACAGCAGGTTAACCAAACAGATCAACAAATCTCTTTGGAATAATAAGTCAACAACAAACAACCTGGATTCATGATGTCAATAAAAAATTTGAAAAGAAACAACATAAGGGAAGGAGAAACAACACAGAGAGAGAGAGAGATTTTTAGAAAGAAAGTGTTAAAAATGGAATAATTCCAAGGTCGCGAGGGAAAGAAAACTAGCTCAAAATGGTCTGAGTAGAGGAAAAGGAGGCACAGTGAGCAGATGAAGTACTGGAGGAGGAAAAAGGTACAGCAAACAACAAAGGATGGAGTATTGAAATTGTCCCGTGGTCCATAGAAGACCCTAACGGAGAAAGAATACTACTTGCGGGATTCCGATAATATGAAATTATTATTATTATTATTATTATTATTATTATTATTATTATTATTATTATTATTATTATTATTATTATTATTATTATTATTATAGCGTTCAAAATGATATTTATAAAGATATGTTGTCTAGAAAAGGTTCTTTATTAAAAGCAAAATAATCAGCGTAACAAATTAATTAATATACAGATTTTATAGCAACTGTAAGAGCTGTCTGTCACGATCCAGTCAGTGACCACTGGTAAGAACAATGGTAGCGGTCGCCGGTAATATTCAAAGGTATCCTGCATTCCCGATCGCTGTCCACTGTTGGTTCAAAATACATGCTGAACACAGATCACGAAACGAGTCGTGGGAAGATTTCAGCCCATGCGTTTATTTGAAGCACGTGCTACACATTATGAACACATTTCTGCGAACTATAATTTTAAACTTAGCCCTCACTTCTTCTGCGAGCTCCGCATCTCCCTCTGTTACTTGTTCTCCTCAGCCCACAAAGTGATAATCTTTGACCTGTGCGCCGTGATGGATTGCCAGAACGCCACTGGAGACTACATAGCCTGTATCAGTGGCAAATAAAATTAAGTTGTTTTCGTCTTCCTGGCCTTTTCCTTTCAATTATCTGGGGTCGGCACTTCACGTAGATTAAACCAAGTTTGTCGGTCCGATGCCCTTTCTGACTCCAACCCTGTACAGAGGGGTGTGTTCACTGTTACGTGTTTCTGTGATTATTATTGTGACGTCTTGTGTGTATATATTCGTGCTCTCATCCCGAGGTGGTGCAGCTCTTTTTGGGCACACCCCCAATGGAGGTGAGCTGCATGCACCATTTCAACCACATACCAGCCCTCCTGCCATTCTTAAGTTTCTGGCAGTACCGGGAATCGAACGCGGGCCTCCGACGGCAGGTAATTACACTAACTGTTACGCTACGGAGGCTGACTTGTGTGTGTATATTAAGATGTTTATTAAGATGAACACAAACACCCAACCCCCAAGCTAGAGAAATTAACTAAATGCGGCTAAAACACCTAGACCGACAGCGAATCGAACTTGTGGCCCTCGGCTTCCCATTCAGCCAAACAAATGAAATTAAGTAGTATTAACCATACCAACCCCGTGGTTCAGCAGCCCCGAAGGTCCTTAGCCTACCAAGCGACCGCATCTCAACACGAAGGCCTACACATTATGAGGTGTCGTGTGGTCAGCACGACGAATCCTCTCGGCCGTTCTTAACTTGTATTAATTTAACTATTATAATTCCTGGACATGATTTGTGATGTGGCTACCTGAAGTGGTCTCCTAGTTCGTTAACCATACTAACGGCTGAGTGGCCTAGTAAGTGATCCTGTGAGTCGGATATCGGTTGCTATGGAATGGAAGCGAGCTTTTCGGACATAGACTAGGAACACTCGACTCGTTCGAAACTGGGATTTCGTTCAGGTTACACAGGTAGTTCGCTGAGGTGGTGTGCTTCTCAGAAATAGAAACTGTTTTGGCTCAAAATGATATTTAGTGCCATTTTCGAGCGGTGCGTTCGGCTTTGTGCTCGGCGCTTGGAAGTCTGCCCGCTACCACTACAACAGCAACGATCAGGATGCGGCAAGCTTCAGTCGCGACCGGGCGAGTTGACCGTGCGGTTAGGGGCGCGCAGCTGTGAGCTCGCATCGGGGAGATAGTGGGTTCGAACCCCACTGTCAGCAGCCCTGAAGACGGTTTTCTGTGGTTTCCCATTTCCACACCAGGCAAATGCTGGGGCTGTATCTTATTTAATGCCACGGCCGCTTCCTTCCCATTCCCAGGCTTTCCTCTCCCATCGTCGCCATAAGACCTCTCTGTGTCGGTGTGACATACAGCAAATAGCAAAAATATTGTTATTATTATTGTTATTATTATTATTATTATTATTATTATTATTATTATTATTATTATTATTATTATTATTACAGTGGATTCTCGATATCTGGAATCACTTCGGGAGCTGAATTTTTTTTCGAGTTATCGAAATTTCGAGATATAGAGAATATCGTTTTTGTGCCTGGTGTGAAAATGGGAAACCACGGAAACCCATTTTCAGGGCTGCCGACAGTGGGGTTCGAACCTACTATCTGCCGAATACTGGATACTGGCCGCACTAGTCATCACTTTAATTATAACCCTCTCGTCGCCATAAGACCTATCTGTGTCGGTGCGACGTAAAGCCCATAGCAAAAAAAAAAAAAAATATATATATATATAACCCTTAATATAGTAACTTTTTAGAAGACAGGATACAGTACACACAGTAGTGAAACAAACGTACCGGTACCTCCGTTAACACCTTCGGAAAAAATCCATTAGTCTCTTCTGTTGGTTGCTGTTAACCTTTCCTCCTTTCACATTGAAACTTTTCGCCAGTACCACGCAACCGAGATTCGTAAATGGAGCTTGTCATCTGCGACTTCGGGGGTTGCTTTCGCACGTGACCACTAATTAATTCACACCGCAGAAAAAGCGAGGCTTCGCCAATTTTTCAAACACTAGAAGTTTTAGTTTTTCGGTTCCCGTCATATTAGCTCTCAGCATCAGTGTAACCCTTCTTTACTTGTTAACTCTTCCTCACAAACCAAATATGCCGTATTGTACAGTTAATGGTGCACAAAATTCGAGTTAACAGAGTATGTTTTGCTTTAAGGGAGGAAATGTTTGCTTAATCGAGAAATTCTTGTAACCGAATTTAGACTAATAGATAAATAAATACATGTGAAGAATGCAACAAACGGCCGGGAAATTTAAGTTACTCCGAGATACTGAAAATTCGAGTAATAGAGGTTCGAGATATCGAGATTCGACTATATTTATGTATTGCACCCATATCGCGATTCAAGCGTACAGTATGTATGTATGTCTTATACATGTTAGAAGCAGTAAAATATTACAAGGAAGATTATGTCATATCGGTCTCCTCGTATCTCGTCTTTCCATTAGCGCCTTTATGATACCGAGCTACAGCTGTCATGGTTGTTGAGACACCTTGCGGAACTGCCTTCCGAACTCCATGCCTTTGTTCATAGACACGTCAATGCAATTTGTAACCAAGCGACATATCCACATATAAGGCTACGGCCACACTTGGACTTGCGTGATTTCACGCTGCGTTACTGAGTGTTTTTCACACAGCTGGACGATCTGCGAGGTGGCTGGCCACACTTGAGTTATGTTACGCTGGATTTCTGCGTGTTTTTTACGCAGTTGGACGAAGGCTGTGGCCACACTTGCGTGTTTGCAAGGTGTCATTTTATTAGTGTCTTGTGTGTTGTAAACTAGCAAAGCATCGCCATTGCTGTGCAAATGGAAGGAATTGCATTAAATAGTTGATGATAATAATAAATAAAGAATAGATACTAATAACTCCACTGTTGCGTTATGTGCTGCGTTGGTTGTTCGCCTTCGCCAAAGAAAATATTGGATCCATCCTATAAGAAGTTCAAAGGTCATCAGATGGACAGTTTGTGCTCGTACACAATATACTAAAAGACAACCAAGAGAATTTTGAGTATTACAGAATGTCTGTGACCTCATTTGAAATGGTTTTCTTTTTGTTGAAAAATGCCATCTGCAAAAGAAACACGACACAGCGCCCGTCACGCAAGTCTTTTCATGTCTCTGTTTTTGAACTCTTGGTCCTTTGTACCGTAAAGGCATGGGTATTTTTGTACCTCCAAAATTATTAATTCACTGTCTAATTCCATTCTGCAGAGTGAAAGTACAAAACGAATGCTGATAGACCACGCGCATTATTCAAACAAGAGCACAATATCGTAGTCTTCTTACCGCAAGTGTGGCCAGGCATTGAACGGGAAAACACGCAAACGAAATGGACCTCGACCCATTCTGGAGCGGGTGACTTTGAAGACCGCCTAGTGTATTGTCCCGCGGCGGGAAATCACACTGTGTGTGGCCGGTCCCGTCCGAGTTAGTGCTGTGCATTTTTGACGCGAGACTTCACGCAGTAATGCAGCGTGAAATCGCGCAAGTGTGGCCGTAGCATAATGGAGTACGACTCTCTCACTGAGAGACATTATTTCGGGCGACCCAACAGGATGAATGAGTCAAATATTATGCGATTATCCGCTGCCTCCTTCGAAAATCCGCCGCAAACGTGCATCACTTCCAAGGATTACATATCTTGCGAGAAGTGCATCGTGAGCACAGGCTCCTTGCTGAGTAGCAATCAATCACCACTGATCTGCATTTAGGAATTGCTTCCTATTTGTAATGGCAGGATTTTTGCTTTCATGTCAGACTTTCCTTGGTCAACTCTAGTGTTTACTTCCGACTTCGGAGGGATTAGAACTGTAATGCCCAGGAAATATATTATCCTCGCCTGAAAGTTATGTATTATAAATAATGTATAATATTTAATTTCTTACCATCTGTGATCTCTAATTGCCTAACGCTAAATAAATAATTCTTGAATAGTATTTCCTTATTGTTAGCGGAAAGAGTTGAAATTTTATTTTTATCTTTCAGTGAATTGAAAAGAGTAACTAGTAATATCTTTATCTTACACCTTGAAAGCCGGCCCCGTGGTGTAGGGGTAGCGTGCCTGCCTCTTATCGGAGGTCCCGGGTTCGATTTTCGGTCAGGTCAGGGATTTTTACCTGTATCTGAGGGCTGATTCGAGGTCCACTCAGCCTACGTGATTACATTTGAGGAGCTATCTGACGGTGAGATTGCGGACCCGGTCTAGAAAGCCAAGAATAATGACCGAGAGGATTCGTCATTCTGACCACATGACATCTCATAATCTGCAGGCCTTCGGGCTGAGCAGCGGTCGCTTGGTAGGCCATGGCCCTTCGGGGCTGTTTCGCCATGAGGAGGTTTTTACACCTTGATTAATTTCGACTATTATTATTATTATTATTATTATTATTATTATTATTATTATTATTATTAGCCTCCGTGGCTCAGGCGGCAGCGCGCCGGCCTCTCAGCGCTGGGTTCCGTGGTTCAAATCCCGGTCACTCCATGTGGGATTTGTGCTGGACAAAGCGGAGGCGGGACAGGTTTTTCTCCGGGTACTCCGGTTTTCCCTGTCATCTTTCATTCCAGCAACACTCTCCATTCTCATTTCATTTCATTAGTCATTCATTAATCATTGCCCCAGAGGAGTGCGATAGGCTTCGGCAGCCGGCACATTTCCTATCCTCGCCGCTAGATGGGGGCTTCATTCATTCCATTCCTGACCCGGTCGAATGACTGGAAACAGGCTGTGGATTTTCATTTTCATTATAATTATTATTATTATTATTATTTTCATTTAAGTCATCTGTGGATCATGCTTGGTAGTCTTTACTTCATGTTTCGCCGTCTCTGCCTTCACTCTATGCCATTATATTTTCACTATTTCGTCTACCAGTACTTCATTCTTCTGTTCTTCTATGCATGATCTTTTCTTTACTGCTTCCTCTCCTGTCTCCTGGAAACCTGCGAAGCCCGTAATTTGTTGTTTAAATGTATCCCTGTCCGTTATGTCTTCTTTCACCTCACTCTTGGCCTATTAACTCCCCCCTTTCCGGTGTCTGAAGAATTCAAAGATTCGTTTCGTCGTGTTGATCCTCATTAAGCGTCTATAGAATTACACTAATATCTTCACGATCACTTCAATCACTCCTGTCTTCTGAAACAATTCTTTGTGAAGTCTGAGACTCTTCTATCCATTTTTCATCGTTGGGCCTAGAATTTTCCGGAGTATTTGTCTTATGTCCGCCAGCCAAATTTTCCCAGTTATATCCACTGTGTGTGAGTGTGTGTGTGTTTTGTGTGCATACATTTAAAGAGTAGAATACCTAAAAATATATTATTAACATTTTTTCAGTAAGTATTTAAATGTATTTGAGGAACTGAAAATGCTGGTCCGGCGAATTTAATGAGAAGATATACAAATTAATATTTCACGTGTTAAATTGAAACGATTTTTATTATGTATATGAGTAGTATTGTTCATGAATTGCATGTCTGTTCATGTTAGTAGGCTACATTTCAGAATGTACAGTATTCCATGTAGTATTACTGTATCGCCATGCATGGGATCCTTTCTTAAGAGATTTCGAAGTAAGTGTTTCTGAATGGAAAATAATTTTATTGGTATTTTTCATCTCTAGACAGGTATAACGAACTGTATTAAAAATTTAACTATTTCACAGCTTTGTATATCCATATGTACACCTCACTATGCACTTAAAATCAGTAAATGAAAATCTACCGTTACTACAGCATGTGTTTTTTCGTATCTTGCTTTATGTGCTGTATCGTTCCACACTCAACTGTGCTCTCTTCACATAATATTTATTTCATTGCCAGGGATTTTTCTTTTTGCCTATTTCATAGTTGAGGCGAATTCTGATAAACTGTGTCCAGGGATGACGTGAAATGGTGGGAGTGAGAGGCTGTAAATACCAGCAGCACAAAAGGATAGGGTTATTGCCCACTGTGGGACCATAACCCTGAAGAGCATCGTAAATTGAGAACTTGAATATTGTTTTTCACTGACCTATTAATTTGTAAAACCTCGACAGAGCTGATAACTACACATCCAGTCTGAACGACCGCACGATATTCATTGGCACCAAGCGGTTGTTTATCATCTCTCGTCCCTATCTGCCTAAAAACTGTAATTGTTGTTCGAATTACATCGGTCGACCAGAGTGGTGCTGTAATACTTTTCTTTAAAAGACTGACTTGGTAGATAATCTCTCTCTCTCTCTCTCTCTCTCTCTCTCTCTCCCTCTCTCTCAAGAATCCAAACACCATGAGCCTCAAAAATGCATTCTCTTGTTCATCCCCAACTACGTCAGTAAATATCACCCTTGATAATTATGAAAAATTGTATAAAGTTGTGAAAACAACGTATTACTTTATAATCCATCTTGTTAAAAAAAATGTACTCACTGCCTAAGCCTCTATTAAAACGCTTATGTAGGCTTGCTCTGGAAATTTCTCCTTATGTGTAATTTAGATTAGTGCATTTGTATTTAATTCTGCTGATTTTGTTATTAACGCATTTTCTGTTCTATTTCAGGTATATTTTTGAAAAATTATCAGCATGCAGTTGAGCTACTATAAAGGTAAATTTATTTATTTTATATTATATCATTTTACTTCAGAAACACATATTGTAGATCTTAGTTTCTCTCAGGTGTAGAATTCGCTTCCTCGTTTAAACGGAGTCCAATACAGTACCCCGTGTATTGCTACAAAACTCAGTCTGAGGATAACGATGCACTCTATTGGTTATTTTGTGTTCTCATGTAATTAAAAATAATTTTGCTATAACGATTGGTTTGATTCCAAATTAAGAAAGTCATATGCTTCAAAATGGCAATACAATTGATTTGAATTAAATTAATGAGTATTTATTATTGCCAAGTAAAGCATAATTACTGGAACTTTTATATTTATTACGGCATTCGTTGCAAGGAGGCAATGATAATTTTGTTGTGTCTTTAAAGCAACAATCATCATAGGAGAGAATAAAACATACGTCTAAAAACTAAACGGAAAAAGGGATAGTCATTATGGTCTGTATAGTCATAGTAAACGATTCCGCAAAATTATCTATGACACCTCCTATGGTATTACAGTGACAGTGGACTCTTGTGGTTGTGCCATGTTGAACCCTATTGTATGAACTCTTTACGTACAGTATCTTGGGTACTAATCGCTTGTGCTTCGAGAGGAAGGCCGTATTTACTTAATTTATTTATTTATTTATTTATTTATTTATTCTGACGAGTTTGAATTTTAGTGGTCGTCTTTTATGTCTGTCCAGAATAACACCAGACTAGGCTCGTGATTTTTTTTTTTTTTTTTACAAAGAATACCCAAGAAAACTAGTTTTCTCGTATCTACTGTATTGAAATATTGAGTAACGTTTTCATAGGTTTAAACCAGCTATGCCGTACTCTTTACTAAATACCTACAGATATTACTAAGAATCTGCGTTAAAAACTAATGTTATTCGCAATTGAATTTTGAATACGCTTTTACCGATTGTTATCTCTTGTCTGCTTAGGTGCATGTGATGATCTTGAAGAGTTCTATCTGAGACAGAGGAACAGACAACAGAGGCTTGACGCTGAGAAGGACGCTGGTATATCATAAGGGAACTTCAGATGTAGACAGTACATTTAACTACTTTGAATGCATGGTGCAACACTTAAACAAGTAGTACACAGAATCAATACTGTGCTAGTTCAGGTGCAGCAGTAAAACCAGAGCACAGTGAAAGCAGCTTACTAGTTTTATTTGCATGTTGTAAGATGGCTCAGATAACGGCAACGTTGATAGATATATTGCCCTGCACTTGAAATATATGGAAATACAGTATATAACTTTTTCCTCTGACCGTTGTTTTGACAGTACTTCCATTGCATAATGATACTAATACTTACCACTGAATATATATACGATTTATTTATGATTGTTGTAGCTTGAGAGCGCAAAAAATATCAAAGCTAAGTCATGTCTGTACAGGGCATGGAAGCCTTTGGAGGAGCGGAAAGTAAAGGCTTGCACTATTCGTAACCTCGGCACTGAGTGGAATAGAATGGTCATTTCTATGCACGCTCGTCTTTCCCCCAAGGAATTAACCTGGTACTTATTGTTGGTGTAGGTTGAATGAATTGCAGGCCATGTGCTTCTCCAGAGTGGAAGTTTCTAAATGTTTCGACCTCGCTGCAGGAAATCGAACCTACGTCGTTCAGGGTTGACTGAGTTTAAAGTATTCTATAATCCAGACTTTCACTTACTCGCGTCAGGTTTCATGCACTTCAGTCCTACAACTATATAGTGTACTTAGTTGCGAGGACCGCAGTGTAAGTTTTCATTGTTTTATTTTTGGGGAGAAATATAGCTGCTAGTAAGTATTCGAATTAAATTATATTAATTATGGAGAAGAATGTCTGAAAATTGGTTCGGCTAATATGTACTATCAACTTTATGCGGGAGTTACATTTTAGAACGTCAGCAACAGTTTACAATCCTTCATCTGCTTCGGTGAGTTACTTGCAAGCTACTAATTCACCGGAGCACGAGCTCTCATATTATTAATAGCTAGTCCCGTGGTATACTGTTAGCGTCTCTGCCTCTTACCCGGAAGCCCCGTGCTCGATTCCCGACCAGGTTAGGGATTTTTGTCTGGACCTGATCCGTAGTTCGGGATCCACTCAGCCTGCGTGATTACAATGGTGGAGCTACCTGACAGTGAGATTGTCGTCCCAGTCTAGAAAGCCAAGAATAACGGCCGATGGGATTCGTCGCGCCGATTACGTATAACTTCATCATCTGCATGCCGAAGTTCCGTCGGGGCCGGTAGCCCCAGTCAACAGGGGTCAGCTTTTTTTTTTTTTTTTTTTTTTTGGCCGTCTTCCAATATATCCCTTCTTAAGCTGCGTTTACACTAAGCGCAATTTCCTCGCGAAATAATTTCGCGAGGGAATTGCGCCTAGTGTAGACGCTCCCTCACCCCTGAGTAATTGCGGAGTGAGTGCCCTCGCTGCGAGCCGGAGGTCAGTCGGTTTTTGTCCGCGCATCAAAGGGTTTCGCTCATCGAATTTCTCTCAGTGTAAACGTGGTCCCCGTAGTTGCGCGAGGGATGAATCAAGAACAGTGCTTGCAGCTCATCGAGCTCTACAAAAATAGAGATGATATGTGGAATCCGAAAAACAAAATCTACTTCAATCGCAATAAAAGAGAAGATGCGCGGAAGGAAATTAGTTCTCAACTAAACTTTCCTATCTCTACAGTGAAAGCGAAGATGAAAGCGCTACTGGGATCATATCGAAGTGAAAGATCGAAAGAAAATAAGAGCAGAGTCACTGGATCAGGTAAGCTATTACTATTGGTTTAAATGCAAAATTGCGTCATTTCATTACCTTTTTGAACCTACCGGTACCTATTTTGAAACATTCTTGGCTCATTGTGAAGAACTTCCACTAGTGGGCAGACAACACCACATCCAGAAGGCACAAGCCCTGAACATTTGGATTAGTCATATTTAGATGGGCTATTGAGCTTGTGACTAATTTTACTTGGTTTGTGATTTCTTTTTTCTTCCATTTTTTTTACATTTTCACCCATTTTTTGTATTAATCCACAACAATTTACAAATATATCAAACGCTATTTTTTTAAATGGGTGTGGTTTGGATACGAAATGTATTTCTAAATTGAATTAATGTTGTGATTTTAATTATTAGCATTCCTATTTGTTCATTTGACTTTTTTAAAATACATATATAATACCGAGTCGATTTACTGTTTTAAATGTGATTAATTATTATCGTTACCTTCACATAATCCTGAAGTGTTTCAATCAACACATCACAAACTTCTGGGACGATTTTTGATATTGTGCACTTCGATATTTTAAATGAATACTGCATACTTGTGTACGAATCACCAGTTGCTAAGAAACGCAGTGTGACAGCTAACCTGTGTCTCACTGTTACTGCTTCTCTGAATGTTGTGTCTTGTTCTTCAACTTTTTGACTGATCAGTGAAACGAGTTGTTCAAAATCTTGGGTACTCATGCGGACGAAGTTCTTAATTGTATCATCAATGGTTTCCTGTACCATTTCTCTCATAAGGCTGTTTCCATATTGGCTTCTTCCAAGGAATAATTGTTTGCTCCGATTTTTGTTCTTCCCTTTCTTGATCAAAAATGACATTGGTATGATGGAAAACGCGGCTGCAGCGGCTGGAGGGACAAAACAAGTTTCCATGTTGGCTGCAAAACAAGAACAGAAGCGTTCAGGCTTGTCGAAGGCGGCTCGCCCCACTCGCGCTATTTTTCGCTGTGAATTGCGCTCTGTTTTGGGTAGTGCGAAATTTCCCTCGAAGCGAGTAAATTTCACCCGAGTGACTTTCGCGAGGGAGTTTCGCTAGTGTAAACGCAGCTTTAGACGTTATCCTTGGGAAATTGTGATTTCTTTAGATAAAAAATTCGAGCTTTCCACATCATTTTTGGGCGTCCCAAACGCCGGCCACTTCAACAGTTAGCCGTTCGACTGTATGCACAGCATATCCCTCAGATATACTTTCGATATTTCCGCACCACCTCATACGCTGCTCTTGAAGCTTTTCCTCTGCCGGTGTCATTCCCAAAGATCGGTATATACCACTGTTGTGGATTCTGTCTACGCGGGTCTCCCCACGAGCCCATCGTAGCTTCAGCATTTCAACAACATGCAGTTTCTGCCCATCCCACCTTTTGGTTGCCCAACATTCAGAATCAAATAATAATAATAATAATAATAATAATAATAATAATAATAATAATAATAATAATAATAATAATAATAATAATAATAATAATGCCGTTTATCAATCCTGTCGCAACTGATTGATGGAAAGTATGAGGAGTCGGAAAAGAAGTTGACCACAAGATAATTGGAGGAACTTGGTATAAACAATGGAAGTAATACCAGATTCGGTGTTTCTGATCCCAAGACTGTTAAGTCTGACGGCGTCGTCGTTCAGTCTGTGTTCCTCGCGAACATGGCGCCTGTCTTCAACGCGCGGTGTCATAGAGACCTACTGGAATTATATTTTATTTTGTAAGGTAAGGACAAGGAGTACTCTTAAGCATCCTACTGCTACGGTTTAGTGCATATATTTTTTGTAAACGTGATGGCGAATACTGTATAGACAAGAGAAACAGTTGAGACAAGGCTTGCTACATGCAAACAACAGATCAGAACTAGATTTGGGCAGACATATATCTCATGCAGTGCAAGGGTGATACCGGTGGTGCTCGTACCCTACGAAGAGCAGTGTCGAAGAATTATTGAATACACCTGACGAACTGTACTAAAGTATAATTATTTATTTCGGGGCCCAGGTTCGGTTCCCAGCTCTGCCTCGAAATTTGAAAAGTGGTGTGATAGCTGGAAAGGGGTCCACTCAGCCTCGTGAGATAAACTGAGTAGAGGTGAGTTCGATTCCCATCTCAGTCATCCTTGAAGTGGTTTTCCGTGGTTTTCCACTTCTCCTTTGGGCAAATGCCGGGATGGTATCTAACTTAAGGCAACGGCCGTTTTCTTCCCTCTTTCTTGCCTTTCCCTTTCAATCTTTCCATCTGTCCACAAAGCCCCTGTTCAGCATAGCAGGTGAGGCCGCCTGGGTGAGGTACTGGTCCTCCTATACCCTTATATCCTCCCGACCCAAAGTCTCATGCTTCTGCACACTGCCCTTGAGGTGTAGAGGTGGGATCCCTCGCTGAGTCCGAGGAAAAAATCGACCCTGGAGGGTAAACAGATTAAGAAAGAAAGAAACATGAGCATTTCCGTCTGGTTTAATTGCAGAATAGTTAGGATCGAAGTCTTCAGTTCAGATGGTCCCGGCTTCAATTGCCGGCCGAGTTGGGGATTGTAGCTGCGTCTGGATAATTTCTCTGTCTTGGGCACTGGATGATTTTGTTTGTCTCATTACACACGAGACACCACGCTACCAACCGTCACAAAACTACGCACTAGTGAATATATTCTTTCAAATATGTTTGGAAACAGAAAGAGAAGCCGGGTGTAAAACAGGGCCAAGTCCATGTGTTCAGTACAGGGACTCCACCAGGATGTGGAAAAATCGGTGGAAGAAGATGAAGAAAGAACGACTAGCACTTAAGAGTTTTGAATTCCTGAGATAATGTAGCAGTGATCATCTCCAAACTGACTCGTCAGCGAATATTCCTTTGAATAACGAAATAGTCTGAAGCCAGGCAGGTGATATACGGATGTCTGACTTAAAGCCACTATGAATGATTCATCCACTGCATTGTCTTAATGCATCTACTTATCCTTGACACCTGACATTCAAGTTCCATTATGGAAACACACTTTCTACCTCCTGAACTTATCACTCTAGATTTATGGGACACAGTAGCTCTCTCATTATTCATTGCAGACTGATCAACAACGCCGAAGCCTGACAGTCCATTGGCTGAGCAGTCGTAGCACGAATTTTTTGTAAAACGTAAAATTAAACAGAACAATGTCGCATAATGAGACAGTATCTAACAGAGGGATTCGCTGAAGTCTCCGCACTCAACAAATGGATCACCATTCATAGTCATCACATCTTTACTCTTTCCTAACAATAATAAAAATGCAACCTAACAAAAACATCTTAGTGTAAAATTACTACTCGTAATGTGACTGCATGCTAGGTGACTGGGCCATTGTGATCAATGGTAAGTTAAATGCCTGTTATGACTTCCTGAGAACCTGTGTGGCTCTAGTGTCTGTACTAATTAGCGTATTAATAATTGAGGCTGCCTGCTGTCATTTCTTGATGGATACAATACTTTTGCATCCATCTCTTGGCACAGGCCAGAGTAAAGTGTAGCTACCACCAAAGTCCCAGTCAACATCCATGGCTGTGACAATATGGAAGTTGCTGGGGTATGGGTAGTGCTTAGTAATGACATTCAGAGCATGACTAGTGCATCTGAGTGTTATGAAAGGTGATGCTCATAGGGTCAGTCGTGCTGTAATAGTACTTTCTGATCCAGTGAGGAAAGGAATGGCAAACTACCTCACGCCTCATCTTGCCTAGTACGCCTCATTTTGGTGCTGCCATTGGTTTTTGGGGTTTCCTTATAACCGCATAACCTTTGGTGGTGCTATTTGAGGATCCAACCAGCCTCTGGGCTGATGACCTAACAGACAATAATTGAGGCTAAATTTGTGAATGAAGCTGCAGTGACCTATACCTAAAGGTACCTTCCTCGTATTTATCTGGATTTTTGACTATGAGAAATCTCGAAAGTCCATTTCTACACTGGCTGAGAGGTGAAACCGAACCCGTCTTTTCTTCTCGATTTGGCAGATCCATGAGTGTCATTTTCTTCTTATTCTTATCCAATACATTGCAATTTAGAAGACGCACGGTGGCATTGTCTTGTTACAAGAATATAGGAACAAATTCAATGAAAAGATAAATTATGTAACAACAAAAGATACCATGAAAATAAAAAATGCGTAAGAGAAATAACAGTAATTATAATAAATCGCCAAGAAATTTATAGAAAATAATATAGCTTAAAATATTCTCTTGTAAGTAGTCTAACAGAATTACTACGCAATCACTAAAAGCCATACGCCATTTCATTTCACCGAAAAATTCACACAAAATATACAAAATTTATCATAAAATATTCCATTACAAGTAGTAATGAACATAATAACTGCAACGCAGATAATAATAATAACAATAATAATTGTGTGTGGCCTCCAGAGAGACATGGTATATGTCTTTCAATTTGACACCCTGTAGGTGACCTGCATATCAGTGAGGATGGAACCCCTACCTAAGATTAATTCTAATGGTGAAGGTGGCACAAGCGCTCAGCCCCGAGCCAGAGGAACGACAGTAACCAATGAAGTTAAAATCCCCGATCCGGCCGGGAATTGGGCCCGGGACTCCTAGGAACAAAATGCAGCGTACTAACACTTTAGTCATGGAGCCAATACTGTATTGCCTCACTAGCAGCTAGGGACATTTTGATCATATACTTCGCGCGAGTGCGAGAGAGAGAGAGAGTGAGAAAGAGAGTATATGTGTGTGTGTACGAGTCCGAGTTATAAATTTGTGTCAATTTATTCGTTAGAAATGAACTCAGCATGGTTGGCAGTTTCTAAATCAAACGTGTTACCGGTGCAGTGTAAACTTGACCATATCTGTCCTCAAGCTGGAAGTCATGTTCGAACCTTTTTCGCATTGTCGAATGCAAAGTAGTCGTGATCTTCCTAAATCCTTTGTGTGAATAGGCAGGACGTATGTTTCGCTTCGTGCTCTATCGATAGAAAAGCTTTTATCTTGTCATCCGAGCGAAGCCAGAATGATGTCCAGTATATGTTAAGTATGTTCCTGTAAATCACGCCAGCCAATCAACTTAAGCATCTTGCCCAATGTTCCAGACCGAAAGGTTTTGTGTGTCTGATCGGCCATTGAGCTCACGATTATGAGAAGACAGACTGCACACCTGCTGCTTACAAATGTAGCGTGTGAAATAAAACGTCTCGTGCCCGCAACTGGAAGGAATAATTAAGGATCTCGCTCTTGAGTTTATTTAACTATGGCTTGTTTAACATGTTGGCTCTGAAATCTATTATGCTGTATCTTAATGTGAACTGCGTTTCAGACGATCATAGAATCCTACAATATCCAGTATTTAGCAAATAGTGATCTATATCCTTCATATGACACTCTGTTGTGATATGCTTGACAATTGCCTGTTTCAAACATGAGCTCATCTTCGAACTTATATGTGGCATCTTTCTTTAGTTGTGGCTATGAAAGTTGAGTGACATCGCCGCCAATTCTTATAAAAGTAGACACGGTTCGAATATCGAAATTGAAATTATGTCTCAGTAGATTGAATTCAGAGTAAAACTGTGGATTCCGGGCTTTTGACATAAGATTTAGTCATCGGAAACTCAACATTTTTGCTAGTGGTTTAACGTCGGACTCACACATTGAAGGGATTCGGCGACGCAAGGATGGTGAAAAGCTGGGATTGGGAAAGAAGCGTCTGCGGCCTTAATTAAGGCGTGAAAATGGGAAACCACGGAAAACTTCCTTCAGAGCTGCCGTTGGTGGGATTCAACCCACCATATCCCGAGTGCAAGCTCACAGCTACAGGACCCTAACTGCACGGCCAACTCACTCGGTACGGGAAACTCAAAGCTTACTTTCTTTCTACTGCTAACTTTAAGATACTGGTGTGAGCAATTATATAAAGTATCCTCTTCTCCGCACTCTCTTCCTTGAAAGAAAAATAATCCACAGTTCTAGTCCTTCGGGCAAGCAACTCAGTGATTAAACATCCTAGGCCTATGAGCTACGAATTTCAGGTAAATAAAATATAATAAAGTAACTTATGAAAATATATTCTTTATTGATTCCTAAAAATTGCAATCCCTTTTTAATCATCATTATCCGGCCGATTAGACTAGCAGTTGGCCTTTTTCTACCACTACGAGCGCTAATGTGAGTCAATGCATTGTTTCACTTAAGCACCACTACGAGCGCTAATGTGAGTCAATGCAGAGTTTCTCTTAAGCCCTTACAACTACATCCGGTGTGGACATTTAAAAAATAAATAAAACACCTGAGGATATTGATCCAAGGAAGACGTTACAGAAATAATTATGTAAATAAGTTAATTTGGATAGAATTTGAATGAAAAAGAAAACGAGTAAGGAAATAAGCAAATTTTGGTCTTTTTGCGGAAATACATTTAGGCCGGAAGTGATTTTCGATTTTTTTCTTTTTTTTAAGTTTCATAGAGCTAGCCAGGAAACAAAATTTGAAACCTGTCCGGGCCCTTTCGGCACAATTGAGGACATTGCTTAATTTTAACTTTTTCGTGGTATGCGGATCCCTACTTTGTTATGAAATGTTTTCAACGTTAAACGGCCGCGCAACATCCCATCAAAGCCTTGGCATGCTAAGGCGACTGCTGCTCAGCCTGACTTGCAGATAGTACAGTATAGTGTAACGTGGTTAGTTTGATGACATCCTTATTGCTTGCTCACAAGGTCCGATGTCTCTCGTATCACACAGCTCCACGGTTGGTCTCACGAGTCTGAGTGAACCCTGCTTTTGCCGTCAGTCCTGGATTAAAATCTTTCCAGTGGCTCGGAATCGAACCAAGGAGCTTCGAGTAAGAGGCAGACAAGGATAAATTATTCAAGTCACTAAAGCCAAAAATAATCTAAAAACAGGAGAGAAATGAAAAGATTCCGGTATTTATATAAAAAGGATTATTAGAGAATGCAAACATTAAAACAATAGAGAAAAGTAGTGCAGCGGATGTTCAGAAATCTGCGGGGCCAATCATAGTTTTATGCCCATTGTAATTGAAAGAATTAATATGAACTCATTTATTAAATGAATCAATAACATATATTTGAGGGGGCAGGCAGGTCTACTAAAGCGAAGGGGGTGTGACACTACCCATGTACCACGCTATTTCCCTTGGGTGATGAAATATTTTTTTGTTTAAATTTCATTCTAAACGCATTTTTCTTGTTTCCTTGTGGGATAAAGACAATCTTGGACCTACTACATTCCCAAATTACTGCATACAGTATAAACGTCGATTAATGTGTGTGATTTGACTGTTTGAACGATGACGGAATTTCGAAATAATACACCGTCGTAAAATATGACTATACTTATGCATGCGCAGAACAGCTCGGGATAAGTAACACACCCTGGATAGCCGTTGTCAGTGCCAAGATCCCTCAGTCTGAGTTTTACTACAGATGGGTATCGTGTGTTAGGCTCGTATTATTGGATACTCCCAAGCTTCAGTTTTTTAAACGCAATATCCGTGACAATCTGGCTGACTTTTATGCTAATATTAATTAACTTTCAGGTGATTCGAAACCAGGTCACATTCATTATTTACATTAACTGATGTTTTACGGTAACGAGGGAGACTTTATTATTGATCGCTAATCAGTCTCTGGACATGAACCCTGGACAGACAGTCCCTTGACTGCACGCTCCGGTGCTCAAGGCTTTAATGCAACTAATAATTCCATGCTACACTGACGGTGACCAGGCCACTGGAGCGAACGAAAACTGGTTAGCTCCTGTGGTGAAGCGTTGGCCCGTGAATCCACGAGACCTAGGTTCGAACCTCTAAACCCGTCTCTTCTATGATATACATCATACGGCACTCTACAGGGAGGATATTGCGAATTGTGGTTTACCTCATTTCCGGAAAGTTTGAAACACGAGTGTAATTTCCATCAGAAGTTCTGTGAGCGATTAACAGTGCGTTTATGTTTGATAGCCACCTGGGTCTAGAAATCTAGATCATGAACGCCGAGTCCTGATCCGTTAAGGTATGCAATTTGGCAAAATAGGAGGTATGAAGGGTTTCTGGGAAGGAAAGAGGCTTAATTTAGCATTCACAAAAGTATTAGTTCCCGGGCTCTTGGAAAAGTAACTAATGTAAATCAGACTGTAAATGTTAAAGTGGAGAGTATTTCTCCCAGCAATGTCAGAAATCTCCAGGTTCCACGGTTACCTACCACCAATCTCTCGCTATTGGTAAAACCTCTGCGTAGGACGAAACTTTTGCACTTAAATTAGGAACAACATGAGAAAACGTGTCACTCGATCATTCATCAATCGCTATTTTTTCGTTTGGACATTTGTAATTCCTCTAATAATAATAATAATAATAATAATAATAATAATAATAATAATAATAATAATAATAATAATAATAATAAGTGTTATGAATCTTCTTCTTCTTCTTCTTCTTCTTCTTCATCTTGGCTCTTTACTCAGTTTTTAGGGTCGGCACTTAATTGGCATTTGATCCAGTTTTCCGGTGCGATGCCCTTCCTGACGCCAACCCTATGTGGAGGGATGTATTCACCATTCCGTGTTTCTTTGTTGGTTTCTAATGTGGTGTGTTTTATGTGAAGAGAAGTGTATTAAGACGAGCACAAACACCCAGTCGCCGAGTCAAAGGAATTAACCCCGTTGAAATCACCGGCCTGGCCGGAAATCGAACACGGGGCCCTATGAACCGAAGGCCAGTGCGCTGACCATTCAAACAAGGAGCTGGACATGTGTTTGTTAGGAATGTATTTTGGCAAATATGGGTAGGCCTATATGCCTTGTGCATCTACGCATCTTTTATTTTAAGGTCTAAATTAAACTTTAATTGTTTGGGATTAGTCAAGTCTGTTTTTGTGACGTAGGCCTACACTGTTATGGTGGGTTTGGCGATCGCGATGTTATTTCTAATTCTGTATCGTGAGAATCTGTTCCTGGAAATTTGTGGGACCATGATGAAGAAATAATGTTTGACTATTCCGCTAAATCATAATTTTAGACACATTGGCGTAGCGGACTGTTACTGAATCTCGTAGGCCATTCATGTTATTGCTAGGTGGGATTCGCTGTAGGCCTTAAACTGTGGGATGTCACTGACAAGGGAGTAAATTAGAAAATTTGTAAACTCAGTATGTTTTATAACAAACAAGAAGACCTTGCCAATGCGTCCATACTAATTTGATCCATCTTCAGTATACCTGTAGGCCTTGGCGAGAACTTTTCTTTCTTTCTTTCTTTCTTTCTTTCTTTCTTTCTTTCTTAATCTGTTTACTGTACATGCTTGGTTCTTCTCTCGGACTCAGCGAGGGATCCCACTTCTACCGCCTTAAGGGCAGTGTCCTGGAGCGCGAGACTTTCGGTCGGGGGATACAACTGGGGAGAATAACCAGTATCTATCCCAGGTGGCCTCGCCTGCTTTTCTGAACAGAGGCCTTGTGGGGGGATGGAAAGATTGGAAAGAATAGACAATGAAGAGGGAAGGAAGCGGCCGTGGCCTTAAGTTAGGTAGGGGCCTACCATCCGGGCATTTGCCTGGAGGAGAAGTGGGAAACCACAGAAAGCCACTTCGAGGATGGTTGAGGTAGGAATCGAAGCCACCTATACTCATTTGACCTCCCGAGGCTGAGTAGACTCCGTTCCAGCCCTCGTACCACTTTTCAAATTTTGTGGCAGAGCTGGGAATTGAACTCGGGCCTCCGGGGAGTGGCAGCTAATCACACTAACAACTACACCACAGAGGTGGATACGACAACTTTACCGTTTCAAATTGCAAGGCATAACACACACCCTCGACTCCCAATTTTGAGCAAACGGAATTTGAATATTGCAAGGCAAGCCCACAACACATTCCCACATTGAACAATGAGCGACCAAGTTCTGCGCTTCATTCACAGTCTCGTGATCCACGGATTGAAACACAACTCCGCAATGGTTTTTATTTTTTACATGTGTACTTTGCGATGGACGAGTTGAAAACTTATTGTGGATGCGAAGACGCGGTCTTTCTTCGGCGTGCTAGATGCCGTGTAAATTGTTGCTTCTTTTGTTTTTAAGATCAGCATCACTCTGGTTTATGCAGCAATCCGTAATCGCAACACTACTCTCACAACGATAATATACCGTGTGATTCAGCAGCCCCTTCCTCTGTAGTTTTATGCAACCCTCAATATTAAGTCCTTCCTGAAAACATCTGCCCTGCCAGTATGCCCGGTCAGCGCAACCGAATATCCACTGCCTCACCGTGATAGGACGCCGTAATAGTATACTCGTATTAAACACTGGAAGGCACGCGTGTGCCTTCTAGATCATATGAACCTGACACGCCGGCGAAACATTAAATTGATATTGAGACCGCAGTAAACCTGATACGTTCTATAAGCTGCACTGAGGTGCCGTCGAGAATCGTAGCGTAGTTGGTAAAGACGCGGCGGAGAGTGTTTATGTGTGTGGTGAGAGGTTCGAGTCCTGGGCGAAGATTCCATATTTTTTAAATATTTGTTTAATACGTAGGGCATGTAATGTAAGTTCAATACCCGCTTTCATGCAAATTGGGTGTGAATGAATGTGTTTGTGGCCCTAAGAATGGCCGATTAGTTAGCAGTCCGGACACATACGGATCGGAAATAATAAGAACAAGCTGCCCTGACAATGTTTTATCGCAACAAGAGTTCGATGTGATGACCGTTTTGGTCTATGCACATTTAGGCCCGGTGTCCAATAGATCGTCTTGCCCGCTGAAGTATTCCAGGTGTAATTGCTCGGCAGGCGTCCGTGATGATGTGCCGGAGCTGGTCGGGGTTTTCCGTCGCTTGAGTGCAAACGACGTTCTTTAAATGCCCCCACAAGAAGAAGTCTAACGGCATTCAATCCGGTGATCTGGCTGGCCAAGAAACAGGGCCTCCTCGTCCTGTCCATTTCCCTGTCAGTTCCTCTTTGAGATGGTTACGAACGGGTAAAGTCGAATATGATGGAGCTCCATCCTGTTGCAACTACATCGTCAAAAGATCGTGCAAGATCACATCCTCCAGCAGCAGTGGGAGCTCCTGACGATGAAAATGCAGATAACGTGGGCCCTTCCAATGGCCCTCAAAGAAATAAGGCCCAATCAGGTGATCCCCCAAGATTCCACACCTCATCGTACTTGATGGGCCGCCTGTCGCACCCAGTGAGGATTGTCCGGACTCAAATAATGCGTGTTGTGGCGATTGATGTTCCCATTATTGTGAAAGCGCGATTCATCCGAGAACAAGATGTGCGATACGAATGATGCATCATTATCTAGCCTGCCTAATAGACACCGACAGAACTCCATTCGATCTTCGAAATCCCGCCCATGGAGCTCTTGGTGTAGCTCAAAATGGTATGGGTGAAATTTATGATCATGCATTATTCGCCAGACGGATGGCTGGACGCCTGTTGTGCAGTCGCCCTTGTACTGATGTGTGGATTGTTACTAGCTGTCTCCAGAACGGCCTCTTATGTTTCAACTGCTTGGAAATCATGTATGTTGCCTTTAAGCGCCTTTCAACACGGCGGAATGTCGTAGTACCCGGGTGTCGCCTGTCGGGATACTGTTCCTGGTAGAGACGTAGTGCCTCGCACGCGTTTCGTCTTGCTTCGGCATAAATGAGGAGCATGTCAACGTATTCCTCTGCGGAAAACATGCCGAATGACAAGCAGAGATTACATTCAGACACTACCCAGCGGAGTATGGGTAGGGCACAAGATAAATAACAGCGTCGTACTAGTGTTTGAGTGTGGCAAACGTGGGCCTGTGTTTACGTATTCAAACATCATAGCGATGCAAAAATATTTGAACGATGCAGGATTCGAACTGCTGATGGCACATTCCGTCAATTGCTAGGTTAACGCCTACCACATCCACTACGTTACACTGCTGGTAACATGCTGGTAGTACGACGAGAGCAGAGTACATAGGCCATCCATTTCGGTGTTTAAGACGTGAATTACTGCATTTTTACATAGTTTTATTCATTGATTCCCCTCTTCTTCACATCCGGTCACGAGGCGCGACATATTAACATACTTACATAGTCAAAGGACGTCGCTACATGATTACATGATCTCAAGGCGTCATGCTTTGCGAGCAGACGATATAACCTGCCCATAGGGTTCAGAATCGTGCCCAAAACGTGCTCACTGGACATTATTACCATACAGTACGCCTGCAGGGGAATAGCTAACTTATAAACATGTCACATGTTAGTTGGGTTGCATAAAACTACATAGGAAGGGGCGGCTGAATCACACGGTACCGAGCTCGATAGCTGCAGTCGCTTAAGTGCGGCCGGTATCCAGTAATCGAGAGATAGTGGGTTCGAGCTTCACTGTCGGCAGCCCTGAAGATGGTTTCCCATTTTCACACCAGGCAAATGACGGGGCTGTGCTTTAATTAAGGCCACGGCCGCTTCCTTCCAATTCCTAGGCCTTTCTTATCCCATCGTCGCCATAAGACATATCTGTCGGTGCGACGTAAAGTAAATAGCAAAAAAAAAAAGAATCACACGGTATACTGCACTATAAATAACAAGACAACTACATCGAATGTAAGAATGTAATCTAAAGCATTCTAACTTGCAAAAACGCCGTTAAGACTTTAAAAATGCTAAAAAAGGGACCAATAAGCCAAAAAACGTCGAAAAAGGCAAAAAATTGCACCATTTTCTGGCCTACAATGGCTCAGAATGAACAAATATTATGTTGGGCTCGTCTTCGGACACTCGAAAAAGAAAACTATATTTCCTCAACTTCCGAGTCCTACTGATAAGCTTCTGTACGCTCAAAATTGTAGCTGAGGAACACTGTGAAAAATATAAATTAAGACCATGACATGCGTATCTATTGCATTTTACTGTATTCTTGAAAGTAAGCGCTTCGCTTATTACAATCCGTTGTCGTACATCATGAATGCTTCTTTTTCACTTATGTAAATTTCATTTTAGATGGACGCGGATGATTTCGAGACCTGTTATGAATCAAGATCAGAGTTATGAATATGGAACGTATCGTAAACAAATGTGGACCTTGTGTTCAAAGATACGTTGCTAAGTTGGTTGCATCTCCCTGTTAGAAAGCAGTGAAACGCGACTTCTGTTTGTTCTTTGAATTAACTCTGTTTTGTATCTCATTAGCTGTTTGAAGCACTTTCTCGGAGTTCTCCTTACACTTGATTCCAAGAATTGCGATATGAATAATTCTGAATGCAGTGAAATAAAATAAAGCCACCCTGTGTTCCAGATTTATAACAAGTGGGCTACATACGTCTTATTTAGGAAAAGATTTCTATCCTAACTCACAGCGTTCTCTGTCGTTAAGGAGAAGGTAATTCATTCGTTTTGTGATTGACTTTCTTTCTTTCTTTCTTTCTTTCTTTATCCGTTCACCGTCCAGTGTTGGTTTTTCCCTCGGACTCAGCGAGTGGTCTCACCTCGTTTGTACCGCCCCAAGGGCAGTGTCCTGGAGCGTGAGTCTTTGGTTCGGGGAATACAACTTGGGAGGAGGACCAGTATCTCGCCCAGGTGGTCTCACCTGCTATGTTGAACAGGGTACTTGTCGGGATATGGGAAGATTGGAAGGGATAGACAAGGAAGAGGGAAGGAATCGGCCGTGGCCTTAAGTTAGTTAAGTTACCGGCATTTGGCCGGAGAAGAAGTAGGAAACCACGGAAATCCATTTCGAGGATGGCTGAGGAGGGAATGAAATCCCCCCTCTACTCAGTTGACCTCCAAAGGCTGAGTGGACCCCATTCTAGTCCTCGTACCACTACACCGCAGAGGCAGACGTTATTTTAGGTATAGGATGTGGAAAGTACGGTCTGTTTGCAAATATGTCGACTAATAGGCCATCGTTTGTATGCTCAAGGTTGTGGCATCGTATCTGATTGTAGTCAAATGACATGCAGGAGTGCTTAAATCTAAGAGACTTGTGTCTGCAGATTTAGTGGCACGATGAGAAGCCTTTTCAGGGCAAATTTTCTACAGTTTGGCGTCCATAACTGTACTTATTGAGAGGATTATAAACACGTGGCATTATTATTATTATTATTATTATTATTATTATTATTATTATTATTATTATTATTATTATTACGAATAATATCACACTACTCCCACGTTTCTATTTTCAGTTATCTTGCAGATAAGCTAAGAGAAGGGAAGAAACGGAGTTAATGAAAGTTCAAAGCTTAGATACGGCGGGCTGAGTGGCTCAGACGGTTAAGCCGCTGGCCTTCTAACCCCAACTTAGCAGGTTCGATCCTGGCTCAGTCCGGTGGTGTTTGATGGTGCTCAAATACGACAGCACCGTGTCGGTAGATTTACTGGCACGTAAAAGAACTCCTGCGGGATTAAATTCCGGCACCTCGGCGTCTCCGAAAACCGTAAAAGAGTTGTTAGTGGGACATAAAACAAATAACATTATTATTATTATTATTATTATTATTATTATTATTATTATTAAAGCTTAGATACCACAGACAGCAAACATTAGCAGTACGGGCCGTAGGGTTACATAAGCTCACTTATAGTGGCATTGTTCCTAACAACTACAAAAGCACGATTTGGTATGAAACGTGTTCTAAATGTCATTTCCAACGTACCAACAATTCTTTAAATCTATCGTTAAGTTAATAACAAGAAATTCAATTTTACAAGTAGGAAATTATATTTTCTTTCTTATTGTCGTCCCGGTAGTATTGTGAATTGTTCGTACAATTTTAAAATCGTTGCGTAACGGTTAGCACTATTAGCTGCCGTCCTCGGTGGCCCGGGTTCGATTTCTCGTACTGCGAGAAATTTGAGAATGGCAGGAGGGCTGGTATGTGATTGAAATGGTACATGCAGCTCACCTCCATTGGGAATGTGGTTGCAACGAGCTGCACAACCTTAGGATGAGGACACGAGTTTGAGTTACTTCATGGGGTTGTCTTTGTAGTTCTCTATAAGAAATAGATAGCAAAATATTCTAGAGGCTATTGTCTTGAAAATTTTACTGTCGGAAAGTTTAATTCTCAAATAATTTATTTTATACAAAACATTATCCTCATTCTATAAGCGTTAGATTATTTCAAATAATAATAATTATTGATAGGGATGCTACAAACCTTGTCAACTTACTTGATTTATTTCCCCAACTTTACGGGAATAAATAAATCATCTTGTCTTATTCTGAGTTTTTCTGGTAGATTTAAATAATATTGATTAATAATGATCGCAAAGGGAACTCTAGCTAAAGAGGTTCTCATGAGAGGCGTAAATTAGTGACATAATATTTACGCACAGAATATTGATGATGTTTTGTACTCAAATCTGTGGTTGATTAAGTGTATGGGATTAATCGCTCGTACTCATAACCCCAGGCAGTATTATAGTGTCATTTGTTATTTGAAGCATGAATTTTTTTTAACTTCAACTCTTGTTTTGTTCTCCAGTACATGTATGAGCTCGTTTCTCATGCACGTCGCATTGGCTCTGTGTGTTGTGTGCCAAGACCGCGCCCGCTCCCCAGTGCCATACAAATGAAGGTCCGGGCCGCAAGCCTAGCTAATGAGTCTTCTGGACCGGACCGTCAACGATAAAGTGATAAACGAGACGACCAGACGAAGCCACACAACTCGCTGGCTGTCTCACTTACTTTTTTTGCTACATTTTATTTTCTTTCAGCCAGCTGGTCACGGATAAGCCCAAACACCCTGTGATGTTTCAGTCATTATACACAGGAGAATATCTGAAGCAAGTAGAAATGAAATTCCACACATACAATGACGATTCTTCTCGAGGAGATTCCCAACAAATCGATTTTTTTTATTAACAAAATGGTGTATCCTAAGTCACGCCTGTACAGCTATCTGACAGCGGTCAACGTGGTTCTCGTGCTGCCCGGGGTAGCTTACAGACATTTCCTTCTTGCTGTACGTTTGCCTCTACGGCCGTGTGATTGCCTTCCTCCCTCTTCGCCGACCAAACTCAAGGTCCACAACTCTACTGAGTGACCGACAAATCTGAGAAAAATGGCATCCATCGAGAGAAAATCTACCAGAACTTTTCTAGAGAAAGGTTTCTGCGCTTACAGACACTGGTGTCCAAAATCTTCAGTATGTTCGGCACTACGTACCCATGTGAACAGATGTTTTCTAAAATGAAATTATGTAAAAGCCAGATCCGTTCTTCCATGTCAGCGTTTTTAATTTTAATTTGTGACTCAAGGTGTTTTATTGTTGTTGCATTTCTTCTTTTGTGGTTCTCCAAAACACCACATCTGCAAAAGCAGGTGCTTTGAAATCCTTCTCGGTATCGTGTTATTTCACTCTCTTTATGCATTCATTCATTCATTCATTCGCAGAGAAGAATAGAGAGGTGACAGTGCGTTGCCTTCTTGCACTCCTGTACCTGTGACAAACCAATTAGGATAATAATAATAATAATAATAATAATAATAATAATAATAATAATAATAATAATAATAATAATAATAATAATAATAATAATAATAACTGGGGTGGGGGCCCTCAACCCCGACACGGCGCGTCCCAATGGCTGATAGGGAAAGTTCCTGTAGATATGCAGGACAGGTGCGAATAAGGCGTAGCCAAATAAGCACCCGCGGATCAACTGAGGGAACAAGGAAAATGGTCAACGGCCTCGACGGCATAAGAGGATTCATCCCGATGGCGGAAAGGGCGGAAGAACTGACTGAAATCCACTTCGCGTCTGACTTGCAGCAAGCGGCAAAGTGGTCAGCGTCTGTTCACCAGAAGTGCGGCTGGAAATGTATGTTCTGGAACTATCCACTCCAGTCCTATGAAACTGGACTAGGGTCCAATACTTGGATAATCAAGTAGCATGAGGCGTGGAAGAAAACAAATTTGTACCCCAGGTGGTAACCAATCCACTGCTGACATTAGCAGCACAACCAGACTATCGGATTCTGGGGAGTGTGGCTGGACACGCAAACAGAGGGAGTCGGAGACCTCTGGCCAACTTCGCCCAAACAGCAAAACATTTTTCGGAACACTGAACATAAATTCTCTCTTGCGGGCAGGGAAGTTGTACGAACTAGAGCAAACCCTATATGATCAAAAAATGGAAATACTGGCACTCCAAGAAACGAGGCTGACTGATGAACACGCAATGGATTTCGGGAACTACAGACTCTTCAAAAGTAAAACAGACAAACGGATTCTCAAAAACACACCCCATTTAGGAGTTGCTTTTGCAGTCAAGTAGAGCATAATTAACTCAGTAACAGGTGTGAAATGTGTAAACAATAGGCTAATGACAATCACCCTAAAGTGTGCAAACAAATCATACACACTGATCAATGCACATATGCCAGTCAATGAAGACAATAAAACAGACCGCGAGAAGGTAGACAAATCCTGGGAAATACTGGAAGAAGCAGCATCAAAAATTCCTCAAAACCACGTCAAAATTCTGTTAGGAGATTTCAGAGCTCAGCTAGGCAAGGAAAGGAAATACAGGAAGACAGTTGGAAAATTCCCAGCACATAAATGGACGAACCAAAATGGACGGAGATTAGTCGAATTCTGCAGGGCATTCAACCTTAGTCATGTCGACTCACTTCAGGAAGAAACCTTCTAAACAAATGACATGTAGATAACCCAACTCCCTCTTGGGCGAGTTTCAAATTGACCACGTGGCAATTTCGTACCCAAACCACAGAGAAATTATGAATGTCCGAGTAAGGAAGGGTGCAAACATAGACTCAGACCACTATCTGACAAGAGTCAAACTACAGTTGATACCCCAAAGGTTCAGAAGAAGGAAGCAAATAATTCCGAAATTTGATACTAGTCGGATCCAGCCATCTCTCACGGAAGAATTAGAGAAAAAGCAGTCCAACAATAGGCAGCAACTCAAGACCAAACTAATTGAAACAGCACAAACACTGATTCCTCTGCAGAAAAGAAAAAAACACTCTTGGTGGAACGCAGACTGCGAACAAGCCATCCAATCCCGGCAGAATGCATACAATAAGTGGAACAGCAAAAAGACCGATAAGAATCACAAAAAAGTTTTTGGCAGTCAGGAAAGAGGCAGCGAAATTAATCCGACAGACCAAAAGGAAATTCGAGAAAGATCAACTACTAGAAATTGAAAAGGACTTCGAAAAAAACCACACACGAAATTTCTACAAGAACTTCAAAACAAAGCTAACAGGGTATCAGCCACAAAACCTTTGCTTTAAGAAAGTAAATGGGCAATTTGCACTGAACAATCAAGAAAACTGCACTGAACTTGCAAGGTATTTTGAAGAACTGCTTAACTGCCCAGAGCCAACACAAAGATTTCCACCGCAGGAACCTGACTTCACAAACCCAAATTCAGTACCACCGGATGAAGAAGAAATTACCAGACAGACAAAACGACTTAAAATGAATAAAACTGCAGGTGAGGATGGGATCATAGCAGAAATTCTCAAATCAGCAGGCCCAAATACTATAAAAGAATTCACCGGTATCATCCAAGAGATTTGGGAAACAGAACAAATTCCAGAAGATTGGAAAAGTGCACTAATTCATCCTTTACATAAGAAAGGAGACAGAACAGACGTAAATAACTACAGGGGAATCTCATTGGTATCTGTTGCCTACAAAATTTTATCTCAGTGCCTTCTCGATAGAGCCCAACAGCAACTAGAACAAAAAATTGGAGAATATCAAGCAGGTTTCAGACCAGGCCGTTCATGTCCAGAGCAAATTTTGAACCTAAAGTTAATCCTAAGGCATCAGAGAATTTGTAGCAAAAATGTAGTTTGTACTTTTGTTGATTTCAAAAAGGCCTATGATTCAGTTGATCGTCAATCACTGTTTCAGATATTAAAAGAACAGGGTCTAGACCGGAAAACACTCGCAATTGTAAAAGAGACATTGACAGACACAAAATCTAAGGTTAAATTCTTGGGAGAAATCTCAGACCCTTTTCCGATCAAAACAGGAGTAAGACAGGGAGATGGACTCTCTCCACTACTCTTCAACTGCGCCCTTGAAAAGGTAATACAGGAATGGCGCAAACAGAAGTTTGTCCTCAAGATTGACCAACCAATCACTCTTGGTAGGGGTAAATTAGCAGTAGACTGCCTGGCATTTGCGGACGATCTGGCAATCTTAACTTGTGACGTTTCAACAGCCATAAACCAGATCGAACTCCTGAAAGAAACAGTGGAAAAAGTCGGCCTCTAAATATCGTTTGAAAAAACTGAATACATGACCTGCAACAAAGAAGCCCCTAAATTCATGGAGACAAAATATGGCAAAATAGAACGGGTCCAGCAATTAAAATATCTCGGTGAAATAATTCAGGAGAATGGAATGGAAACAAAAGCCAATGAAGTTAGATGCCAAAAAATGGAAACTGCATATAGACTCACCCAAAATATCTATAACAAAAGTGTCTCTCCAAGCATGCAAAACTAAGACGCTATAATACAATTATAAAACTAGAATGCCTCTATGGATCAGAGACACTAATTTTGAACAGGAAAATTGATCTAGAAAATATTCAGAAAAAGGAACGCAAGATCATTAGAAAAATTTTAGGCCCAAAACTCGTAGATGAACAGTACCGCCTTACAGGGAAATAGGAAATCGAACAATTTTCTAACATTCACAGCGACATCAGAAAACGCAGATTAAGATTCTTTGGACGTATAAAATGGATGAACCTAGATAGACTTACCAAGCAAATAGTTGAATTTTATGAAAACCGAAGTAAAGCCAAAACGGACACAATAAAATGGATTGGCGAAATTAAAACAGATCTCAAACTGGCAGGAATTACACCTGAAGACATCCAAAGCCGGGTTATCTTCAGAACCAAAGTTCATAAGTGGCAAGTTGACCAAGAGGAAAAACCAAAGAAGAAGACCGGAACAACATGGTCTCAAGAGAGAAAAGAAGCACACAGCAAACGAATGAAGGAAGTGTGGGTACAAAGAAAGGCAAATGCCTGTCTCTAAGTACTTTGCGTAGTCCTAATGGGCTCATTCGCAAAATATATAATAATAATAATAATAATAATAATAGTCCAGCTGGATTGTTGCATCTCCATGAGTCATTGTTTCTTTTGTTGGAGCGCCGGATTCATTTTCGAATTCACCATCACTCTCATCATTACCTGCCGAGGAACAAGAGGCAATAATTTATTCATCTGTCATTATGCCGTAGCCTGAATTATTGTCATTTTTCAACCAGTCATTTACATCGTTCACATCTACGTCCGAACATCATGGAATACGTGCAAATGTGTCAAGGAACTCAGAAGAGTCCATGGTTTCCTGTTCTCAATTCCAGGCTAATGCCTGGACGGTACCCTTAATAGACTGCGGCCGACTGACTTCCAATTCCTGTCCTTAACTATCCTTGACGTAAAAGACATTCACGAAAAAACGACCCCGTAAAAGAAATACTGCACAAGTAAAAATAAATTTTTATTATTTTCGATCCGAATAAACCGGAGATCCGGATTAATGAGGGTCGGATGAACGAGGTTCTTGTGTAGTAATAATAATAATAATAATAATAATAATAATAATAATAATAATAATAATTTAATAATTAATTTCGTGTGACTATTTCTAGCCGAGTGCAGCCCTTGTAAGGCAGACCCTCCGTTGAGGGTGGGCGGCATCTGCCATGTTTAAGTAACTGCGTGTTATTGTGGTGGAGGATAGTGTTATGTGTGGTGTGTGAGTTGCAGGGATGTTGGGGACAGCACAAACACCCAGCCCCCGGGCCATTGGAATTAACCAATGGAGGTTAAAATCCCCGACCCGGCCGGGAATCGAACCCGGGACCCCCTGAACCGAAGGCCAGTACGCTGACCGTTAATAATAATAATAATAATAATAATAATAGTAATAATAATAATAATAATATACGTACATTATCATTATAGACTGTTATGCCTTTCAGCGCAGTCTGCTTGGCTCTGTGAATTTAATAAACGTCGCCACAATCCTGTATTTGCAACTAGTGCCGTGGCCTCATTTCGGAATCTCGTTAATTGCTGTACATCTTAAGAGAGACCAGAATGTCGAAATTTTGTCCCATAGGAGTTCTGTAACGTGCTAGAAGCCAGCGTTTAAGCACTCTCCATTACCATTTATTTCAGTCAGGATCGAAGATGTTAACTATTTTGAGAACTAAAGGATAACAACTACCGGATTGTTCCTCTGAGGTTGGTAGTGCATAATTGTGCGTGCCTGTTTATACCCTGTGAAACTGCGTTGTTCTTAAAATAGAGGTTCACTTTACCTTATTCTTATAATCAGCAGTTGTATTCTATGGATGTAACGTTCGTCGGGTTTCGTCAATGAACATCTGAGCGTGTAGACGTGTGTGAGTGTGGGTTTTTACGTTATGTTGACTTCAATTGACCTTTGCATAGCGAACAGAACAGTGCAGCCGCTGTGCTTGGCTCACGGCGTTGTAGTATTCTGAGCTGAAAGAGTTGAGATAAAACCGTAAAACGATTAGACTGGAGCCTGTGTCTGTTAAGAGGTCGCTCGGAGACGAGCCAAAGAAGATTAAGACTCCAAACATAACTGTGAGAGACTGCCGCCTCACATCATTTTCATCACTTCGGCGCCGCCGTACATGTTATCATTGTGAATATCCTCTCCCTAGCATCAGAATATGATGCTGAGAGGGATGAGTTTCTTCACCCATTTTCACTCTATGCCGTGGCATTTACATCGTAACGAAACTCTTGAGCTCCTTACTTGCCGCCGGGCTGAGTAAACTCAGTCAAACGTTAGAGCGCTGGCCTTCTGAGCTCAGGTTGGTGGGTTCAATCCCGACTCAGTCCGGTGGTACTTGAAATACGCCAGTCTCATGTCGGTGGATTTACTGGCTCGGATAAAGACTCCAACGGGAAAATTTCCGGCATCTCGGCGTCTGAAGAAAAACGTAAAACTAGTTTTTCTTGCTAGTGGCTTTACGTCGCACCGGCACAAATAGGTCTTATGCCGGACGATAGGATAGGAAACGCCTAGGAGTTGAAAGGAAGCGGCCGTATTCTTAATTAAGGTACAGCCCCAGCATTTGCCTGGTGTGAAAATGGGAAACCACGGGAAACCATCTTCAGGGCTCCCGACAGTGGGATTCGAACCCACTATCTCCCGGATGCAAGCTCACAGCCGCGTGCCCCTGACCGCACGGCCAACTCGCCCGGTAAAACCAGTTATTGGAGAGTAAAACGTACGTACATACATCCTGTACATAATCTTCATTATAGTTTGTTATGCCTTTCAGCGTTAAGTCTGCAAGCCTCTGTCAATTTACTAAGCGTCTCCACAATCGTCTTTAACTAGTACTGTGGCCTCGTTTAGTTCCACACCTTTTATTTTTAAATAATTAAAGCTGAGTCTAACCGTCGTCGCCATGGTCTTCCACTACTTCTCTTACCTGCTAGGTAACTTAGGTAACCTAACCTCCTCCATTTGTCTCATATAACCCCACCACCGAAGCTGCGCACAGCGTCATCTATTGTGTTTATTGCTAACAGCCTCTATCTCCTCATACCGAGTACCCTTCTGCCATTGTTCCCACTTGTTTGTACCTGTAAACATTTTCGCTACTTTCATGTCTATTATTTAATTTATAAACAAGATAATCTGAGTCCACCCAGTTTTCACTCCCGTGACGCAGTCCATAATGAGTATCGATAAACAAATTTACATTCAAGATTTTTGTTTAATAATAATAATAATAATAATAATAATAATAATAATAATAATAATAATAATAATAAATAATTTCTTCCAATTTGATTTACGTCACACCGACACAGGGATCTTACGGTGATGATGTGTTAGGAAAGGGCTACTAGTGTGAAGGAAGTGGCCTTAAATAATTTACAGTCCCGGCATTAGCCTGGTGTGAATATGGAAAACCACGGAAAACCATCTTCAGGGCTGGCTACCGTAGGGTTTGAACCCGCTATCCCCTGAATGCAAACTCACAGCTGTGCCCCCTAACCGCACGGCCAATCCATTTAGTAATAATAATAATAATAATAATAATAATAATAATAATAATTGTGTGATGACAGAGAAACGGGAACTCTTCTGGCTGATCCATGGCTGAGAATTAATTTTATCAGATAGATACCGAAAGTATCTCCATGCGTGCTGAATTGTTTTTCCGCTGTTCAAAAATTCGATTACCTCCGTGGGTTCGAACCCGCTATCTCGGAATCCAGTACCACTACTACTGATCCGCAAAAGTAGCTATAAAGTGTAATATTCAGTAGTTTGAACATTTCTCTGAACTGATACTCCTCGTCCTTAAATGAACACGGCACTGCGTTTTGTATTGATTAACTTTTTTTTTTTAATGTTCCTCCTCCTGTGAGTGCAATGCCCACTAAATATTCAGTACAAACAGGAGCAAGCAGTAACGCCAGCAGTTCGATCACGGTGGGCTCTGACAATGACATGGTCATGGCTCTCTCTGCTATATCGAGGTAACGTCAACATTATTACAAAACGCGGGACGTTTATGTTTGAAACCAATATCATTGCATTTCGCCCGTAAACAGTGTTCAGCCCCTCCCTACTGATCGTTACCCATGAGTGACTGAGTTTATATTCCTGTTTGCACACAATCTGGTCCCAGTGTTGCAGATGAGTTATCATCAGAATGAAAATGTTCTTGTCCCATTCAGAACTTGAAGAGTGCTGCGAAATACTACTTTATTACCGCTACTCTAACATCCTTTTATGGCAGCAATGACAGTTAAAATTTGCATTATCAGAATTGCGTTTTAGAAGCATTGTACTCATGAAGCTGATATTGAAGAAGATACTTGGGCGTTATCTCATCGATGACGACAAACGTTCTCTTTCTCTAAAATATTAGACTTTTGAAAATTTATGCACGTGATAGAACTTCTAGTGTTAACACATTTAAATGGGACTTTTATAACTTAAGCCAACATGCAAACCAGTTATACGTATAAAGGCGTAGACGGAGCTGCCAAGTTTTAATTCTAGGGAAGCCCGTTAATGGTATCTAAAAAAAAGCTGACGAAGGATAGAAACATTAGAAACTTAATCATTATAATTAATTGCTATTTAAATTAGTGACTTCAAAGGAAAACATTACTTTTATTGTGCTCGTCGGCGACACAAATAGCTTTCTTCAAAGATGTCTAGTCATATTCTTGTTCAAACCATTTACAATTATAATTCATCCTTCATTGTATACGAGAAAAGAATGTTTTATCTTCTTGGAGGAACGGAACTGTGTTTTATTTTGCGTAATAAGACTGCACACCCACTCCCGTGTTGTATTGTTGTGGGGCAAAGTTAAAATAAGCTGTACCAACGTGCTCAAATTTTCGTACGTTTTGTTGTTGCAATATTATAGTGTGTTTCATTGGAACGTTTATTCCAAATTACTTTACAAAAGACAAAAAAATTTCAGCTGTGCTTGTTTACATTTGATATACACAAATTCGTCTCATATGAACTATTCCTGTTGTATTACTATACTTCAATATATATTTGGACCTACTACACAAGTTTTTTTATTGAAACTGCTTTCTCAGTTTCTAATATTAACAAAAGCTTTATTAGAAACATTTTCACTGTTTAGAGGCTAAAATTCAGTCCGACTCGTTGGCTGAATGGTCAGCGTCCTGACCTTCGGTTCAGAGGGTCCCGGGTTCGATTCCCGGCCGGGTCGGGGATTTTAATCGCTTCTGATTAATTCTTCTGGCTCGGGGACTGGGTGTTTGTGTCCGTCCCAACACTCTCCTCTTCATATTCACACAACACACTACACTACCAACCACCACAGAAACATTCAATAGTGATAACATCCCTCCATACAGGGTTGGCGTCAGGAAGGGCATCCGGCCGTAAAACAGGGCCAAATCCACATGTGCGACACAGATCACACCCGCGACCCCACAGGTGTGGGAAAAGCGGTAGGAAAAGAAAGAAGAAAGAGGCTAAAATTCAACTGTAAATGTTGTACTAACTCTGATTTTTGACGGCAGTGCGACAAGAGGTGGGTAGGGCCAGAAGTAGTCAATATATTAAGGTTAAGTCCCAGTTTTTGTCTCGTATGAAAATAGAAAACCACCGGTCATCATCTTCAATGCTTCCGACGATAGGGCTCAAAACCACCATCTCCTAAACCTATACTACCAGCATCACACGACTAATTCGCTCTGTAGTTTGGGCCCTTTAAAAAAGCTATGATAATCATCATCGTCTGGAATAGATATAAAACTAATACTTTTTAGTGAAGCTGCCACAAATTTCGTTTCGGCACTAATGTAACCACTGTGAAGAAAAATTTCCTTCGAGTTAAATGCCGTGTTTAAGGAGAACCATAGGAGTCAGTGATCTTGGTTACTTCATTGTGTATTCTATATTCAATAGAGTAAAAAATATAAACTCGTATCCTGGTACCGAAGACCCCCAATGGACGTGAGCTGCACGTACCATTTCCACCATATATCAGCCCTCCTGCCATAAATTTCTGGCAGTACCGGAAATCGAACCCGGGCTCACGAGGACGGCAGCTAATAACTCTAACCTTTACGCAACATCCTATATTCAGTAAAACTCTCATAAACATTTTTGGATCTCAGTGTTATTCATTTTAAAAATACTGCTTTCAGTTTTCAGGTATGGATTGTTTTCCATTTCATTAGGTTCAGTATTTAATGTGATGAAAAATTACGATAGTTCAGTTAGTTTCCGATGATCTGATGCTTTTTTATTCTTTTCCTCAATTTCTTTGTTAACAAAAGTGCGTTATAACGACTGAGGACTTGAATCATCCGCTAGTTATTTAATTTCATTACATAAAGTCGTTCATTCGTATTGGCTCACTCAATTATTACTGAATTTTGACCTAGGATACCTACCTAGTCTGAAAGATCTCGGAAACGCATCAGCGATGGGAAAAAGTGATGGAGGCGTGTTCAAGATATCCGGAGATCCTAGAGATTGCAATAAGAGAATGCCGAATTTGGCACTCGGGAAATTGTTCTCGTTCTGTTCCCAATATAGCAGGTTCAATGCCGGCTGAGGTCGGTGGAATTTGACGTTATTTAAATGAACTCCGCGTCGTTGACTTCTGGCACGTTAAAGAACTCCTGCGAGACAAAATTTCGACATCCCGGCATTTCTTAAAATTACTTTCGTTCTTTCTTAATCCGTTTACCCTTCAGAGTTGGTTTTTCCCTCGGACTCAGCAGGGCATCCCACCTCTGCCGCCTCAAAGGCAGTGTCCTGGAGCGTGAGACTTTGGGTCGGGGGATACAGCTGAGAAGGAGGACCAGTACCTCGCCCAAGCGGCCTCACCTGTTATACTGAATAGGGGCCTTGTCGGAGGATGGGATGATCGGAAGAAATATACAAGGAAGAGGGAAGGAATCGGCTGCGGCCTTACGTTAGGTGCCATGCCGGCATTTGCCGCCTAGAGGAGAATTGGGAAACCACGGAAAACTACTTCGAGGATGGCTGAGGTGGAAATCGAACCCACTACCTCTCTACTCAGTTGACCTCCCGAGGCTGAGTGTATCCCTTTCCAGCCCTCGTACCACTTTCCAAATTCCGTGGCAGAGCCGCCGGGAATCGAACCCGGGCAGCTAATCACACTTAACAACTACACCACAGATGCGGTATTTTTTACTATTATTATCTACTTTCTTTACGCAGATCTCCTCTGTGTAACCATCGATAATTAATATATAAATGTATATTTAACGTCTGAAAGGCGAGAATCAACCTTGTAATTAACCTGGTCACGATAAGCCACTAAGACCGTCGTAATCAGAAACTGTCATAAACCTTCGTGAATCGCTATATAACACTCTAAAGTACATTTTCTTAAATGCTGTTTGTTCGGGGCGTCGACTCATGTTGATCTTTTGCCCCTACTGGCACCATATTGTATGAACCTGCGTGTAATTGTAATGGCGGTAATGTGGAATGTTGTGTGTGAGGAAAGGGAGATTAAGGAAGTCACAAACACCCAGTCCCTAGGTCAGAGATATTAATAATTACAATTTAAAACCCCCTGACCCGGCCTGGAATCGAACCCGGGGCCGCCGGTTGACAGGCAGACGCGTTGCTCCCTACACCGCGGGACTCTAGATTGGTTCGTTCGATGGCGACTCTCCTGTACCTCAGATATTCAACCCCCATTCTAGGTATATTCGAGCCCGCTTGGTAGCCATAATCGTTAAATTGTCAAGCCTATATGGTCTGACACCGTGGTTAGTCGGTTCGAGTCCCATTGGTTCAAAAATAGCTCATCAAATGCTGGCCGGCAGAGTAGGAGAGATGGTGGTATACAATTTCAAATCGCTAGATTGCGTTCCAAAGTCTGAATTCAATTCACAACCTCTCCGCAGTCCCTCTTTCTTCTGCCATATATCACATCATTCATTTCATGTCATGAACTCCTCTGATTAGGACGCAGGAAGGGCATCCGGTCGTAAAAACTCGCCATGAAGATTCACTCACTCCATACCCGACTCCGTACACGAACGGGACAAGGACTGGACATGCATAGCCTAGGTATGTACGATGTTCTGCATTTACGTCAAGACAGGAGCCAGTTATTTCATTCCGATCCCTGTTATTACACTTGCAGACACTTCCTACACGCCACAATAAGGTCGTTTGACAATTTCTTCACCCACACATATACAGAAGAAGAACACCGAGTTGATGACGAAAGGTGACTGTAGCTCCTTAAACACATCTAAAACAGAAATAAAAAGCAATTTGACGTTTCCATAATTTTAACTTAATTTGTTTAAAACATTATTTCCTTATAATTGTATTCCGAGGGAACTTTAGAAATCGTGGATCAGTTATTAACTCGCTGAAATGACAGGCTCTGGCCTCTGTTGTCGTGAGTAATCGATGAACTTCCCTAATTTTTCTCTGTCGCTTTCCAACGCTTCCGTTTATTCTATTTCCTGACCATTCTGAGCTGAATGACGGCTAGGATTAAATTTGTAGACTGGAGTTCAATCTATAAATAACACATGCCAGAAATTCAACCGAAGTAAATTGATGAAGCTGGTGTAACATTCACGCGTTTGTCATTATTCCTTCCCTTTCTCCAACATACATCTCAAAGCCATTCCTTGGCGTAGAAAACACAGAAAACGCTGGGGGTTGCTTGATTTATAACAAGACAGAGGGAGTTTTTTTATTCTGTTCCGAAACTTGAAGATATCTTGATGTGTCTGCGGGCTGCGGTTAATGTTAGTTGATAAAGCGTTTGTGGTCGGAATAATTCTACGTTTTTATAGCCTATAATTATATAATTTTATGAGCGGTTGTACAGAGATCGTAGAGGTAATAAACTAAGATATATACTTGCATGTAATTGAATTTGTATGAGTTTAGTGCCACATGTCACTACAGTAGTGATTAAAAGACATAACTGTTCAGAACTATCAGTCTGTCAACGGGTGTTTGAAAAAAGAAATAGAAAAGTATATTGTAAACTAATTATTGACATATAGGAATATTTTTTCAACTTTACGTTTTTCTAGTTGCTTTACGTCGCACCAACACAGATAGGTCTTATGGCGACGATGGGATAGGAAAGGGCTAGGAGTTGGAAGGAAACGGCCGTGGCCTGCCGTGCCTGGTGTGTAAATGGTAAACCACAGAAAACCATCTTCAGGGCTGCCGACAGTGGGATTCGAACCCACTATCTCCCGGATGCAAGCTCACAGTCTCGCACTCCTAACCGCAGAACCAACTCGCCCGGTACGTTTATATTTAGTTAATGCTATGACTATTCTGAAACACCGGATTCCGTTAGATCTCTGACATTAAGTAACATTGGGCGTGGAGAACATTTGGATAGAGGGCGCACTGTTGGCTAGAGAAAGGGCAGAAATGCACTAACCACCCTACTAGAAGAGAACTATGGCTAAAAGTTTCTGATTAGTGGTCTACTGGCTTAGAGAGCGTTAACTAGTTTACCAGAGTCCATATTTGGGAAAGACACTTCGCTTTATTTGCAATTTTGTTTGTTTAAATTGCTTTTCTAAAAATATATCATACTAGCAAATATACCCGTGCTTCGTTACGGTATTCTACATTGTACACGGATATCGAAGTAAATTACTGTACATGCAGTGAATGATATTTTTTAATTTGTATGCCACTTAGCGTTATCCAGAAAGGGCACGGTGATGTTCTCATACGTTGTTTCCAATGTAAAAGTGCGAGTTGCGGAGTTGTGAAGATAACGGCAGGCTCACTTGCCTACTGCCATGCACAATAGAGTAAGAAAGTTTTCATTATAATTGGAGGTCCCATTACCTACTGCGCGGTCACAAAGGATTTTGGGAGTTTTCGTTACAATGGCAGGCGCCCTTTCCTACTTGCAGGCAGATTACAGTTGAGTTTTTGTTATAAAATCACGCACCTTCCCTACTGCCAGTCAAAATTGTGTTGTGCTATTATCATTATAATGACAGGTCCCTTTTCTTAATGACAGTCACACAGAGTTGGTGAGTTTCCATTATAATAGAAAGAACACTATGCCTAATGCCAGTCACATTTGAGATGGGTAATTTTTTTATAATGGCGGGCAGGCTTGCCTACTCCCAAACACAATCGGTTAGGGGAGTTTTGAACACAATTGCATACTCCCTTGACTTCTGGCAGTCAAATCGAGAGGTGAATTATTATTTACAATGATAGTCACTCGTTACTAATGCTAGATATAAAGGAGCTGGAAAAGGATCCCATTCCTGCCGCCAGTCGAAGTCCATGGGGAGAGTAATGAGTACAATAGCAGACGCCCTCCTGCTGAGAATCACTATCGATGTAAAATATTAATTATAATGGCAAACACACCCTTTCTACATCGCTACAGATCGACTTCAATGGATATGTATAGATCGACACGCGAAGTATATGCATGTTTACAATATTGCAAAACTTCATTAACAGATTAATTGCTGCTAAACGATGCATCATATCGGCAAACGGATTGTACTATAAGACGACTCGTTTAGTGGTCTAAATGGCTGGCCTTACGATATTTTCTCCTGTCTCATCTGTTTATAGGTGAAATTGCGTTAGGAACGTTGAATAGGGTGAAATTCGGGTAAGGTTTTCTCACAGTGCACTACTTTTGGGTACTAATATGACAGCTACAGACATAGAATTTGGCTCAGGTATCGATACTGGGTGGGTGTATAATCAGGTGATTCTACCTTTCGTATAAGCGATTCGAACTACGAATTATAAGTGTGCAAAGAGCAAAATGTAGTTATAGTCGAGAAATAGAGACAAATCTAACATACAAATATAAAGAATAGAGTTACGACGAAACGTCATAGGACGAAAGTTGTAGATCACTCCAAATTGAACTGAGATTGTGCCATCCGTTTTGTGATACGACTTACGGTCTAGTTGCGAAATACCTCGAAAAAAAAGGTCTGCACCGTCATTAATATTTCTTCAGTGTTCCGATATTTTTCCGGGGTTAAAGATGAAACATTTAAAGATCTTGGAAGCTTTCCGTCAATTACAGGTTAAGACATATAACTTCGCCTAATTTGAATTTTCGAGCTCGTCTCACAGATTTTGCCTCAATCTTGATTTGGCGGAGGGGGGGGGGGTTATAAACGAGGTCTATCGGGAACCTATAGCCAACCAATATGCAGGTTATAATTATTACACTTGAAACAGATAGCTGTACGAAAATTTAGCCAAGAAGGTCAATGTACAGACACACGGTCGTTACGAATTTATTTATATAGATAAGGAATCTGCTATACGTAAAACACTGGGCTATTTCCACTGGACATAAGCTGAAAAACAGACCGTTCATGATATCTCAATTATTAATCCTCCTACCGAAGAAATGAACATGAGAAAAACTTTTAGAAATGGATTTCCATCAAGGTTGGTCGCTTTACAATCAGACTGGTCTTGTTTATATTGTGGGAAAGTAAAATCACTGTTTCGGCTCCCCGTAAACCCCAAGTCCATTCCGGGAATTTGACATGGTATGGACCTAAAAATTTACATTTCGACAGGTGGATGCTAAATATGAAGTTGGGTTGAAATATCTCCAGTAGATTTCAAGTTATAAGAAATACGCTTTACACGCACCCGCTCTTTAGTTAAGTCCAGTGGGACTTGTACCGAAAACCGGTCCGTTAATGATATCTTCCTTATCAATCCTCATATCGAAATGATGCATATGAGAAAAAAAAGGTTCAGAAATTGATTTCCATTAAAGCAGGTATATTTCCATTAAGTGTGGTTGTGTATATTATGTGGGAGTGCAAAATCACGGTTTCGGTTTCGTATAAACCCCCATTCAGTTCAGGGATTTAGAAACAATATTGGCCCTAAAATGTTGTTAGAAATATATCCAGTAGTTTTCGAGTTATAGGCACACAGACAAACGGACAGACAGACACATAGCTAAAAATGTGCAGATGATCATTATTACACCTGAAACGGATAACTGTACGGAGATTTCACCAAAATAGTCAATGTACAGACACACGATCGTTACGGTTTTACTTATATAGATTAAACAAGTCAGTTAAACTACATTTTCGTCTGGCTCCTTGGCTGAATGGCCAGCGTCACGGCTTCGAACCCCGGTCAGTTTGGGGATTTATCCGCATCTGGATAATTCCTCCGACTCAAGGACTGAGTTTGTGTTTGTCTCAATACACACCTCTCCATAACTATAAACGCCACACTACCAATCACCATATAAACACGCAGTGGAGCGGTAGCGTGAGGAGGGATAACTTATTTGCTGAATAAATAATTTGGTTAGTAAATTGATGTAAGGATTATATTTCTATGTTTGAAACCCAATTAGTTATAAAAACACACACACGAAGTGTAAATTGCTGCAGAATAATAGACTGATAAATTAATTCATTAATTAATTCCGGAGACAATTATATCAGCCTGAAACTCATAGTTTCTCTTGTAAAAATCCTCGGGTGTTTCTTCTGCTGACTTAAAAACACACACACACGAGGTGTAAATTGCTGTAGAATAATAATGCAAGCGTTGGTGTTGCTCTATAGTGATATGGTTCGTACGTCGCCGTTGCTTGATTCCCATTGTGTACAGGCTCAGCCCCGCAGGCATATACATAGCCCACACGGGTTTATCTTGATGAGAACTGTATGCACAACCAATAAATTCCTGGGGCAGGCAATTTGCCCTGTTCCCTTTTCTCCGCGCGTAACCTAATTCTTGCATTGTGTTGAAACCTCGCTGCAGGCTGTTGTGTGCTTTACAATGGTGAATTGCTTACCTTCCGAGGGATCCAGAAAATAGGTCTGCTCTTCATTTATCTTGTCACTCTTCCTTCCTGCATTTATTCCTTGGTGTAAAGTGATATCTAACGATAGTATAATATAAACAATAAATATACTACTTCTCACTATCAGTTCGTAATAATACTTGATCTTGTCTTTATTATTCTTGTGATCACATTTCGTGGGAATTAATTTTAGAATAAATTTTAGGCATCAGACGTTTGGAGAACCGTAATCAGTCCTTTAACCCGATAATTCTTATGTATGCACTCTAGCTATTTGGTGCTTTTCAGTCGTAAACTTATCATAGTTTCGTCCCAGAATGGTAGCGGGTAGCATTCAGATTTATGTAGTTTAATGAATCTCATTATATATATCTATGTTCCTCTCTTTCTTTCTTTCTTTCTTTCTTTCTTTCTTTCTCTCGAAGTAATGAACTTTATTTCTGTTCATGTAGTTAAAAATGCCTACTCACACATTCATGTTCGCTAAGTGTAATCATTAATCATACAGAGAATATTCTGGTGCAAGATTATTTTCAGTTCTGTATTTTGCTTATAGAATTCTTGGAATAGGTCTATATGATTTGCATATTCTAATTTACTGCACCATTCCTTTTGCTATTTGTGTGAACTTGTTTGTACATTATACGTTAGGAAAGATACCGGTATGTACAAAGGAAATCAACATGGAGTCATCTTTGCAAAAGCAACTGAAACACAAGAAAAGCACGAATTTTGGGATTTTGAACACAAAATTATCGTTCATTGGGTGACAGATCAATATCCAGCACTGAATAATCCAACTTGTTTGGGGGCAGATTATCCTAATCTTCGATTGTAGCTACAGTCAGTTGCTGAATGTTACGTTCCTTAGGACAGTATATTTGATAATGAGAGGAAATACGAACGCTCATTCTTAAATAAACAAATTTGTGAAAGGTATCGAAACCAATTTACAAATACAGATAATATGACACTAGCTTGCAAATAATGTAATTTTAATTGTTTCCCCTGTATTAATGAAAACAAATTAATGTCTACAAAGGGCTATTTAATTATGTGCCAGATAAAAAGGGTTTGTGGTGTTTTTTGTGGTGTTGATGGTGTTACGTATTGTATATGTATTAAAAAAATAATGTTATCTGCGGAGAATGCGTATGTAAAAGCGTAAAATTAATGGAGTTGAACCGAAATCTCTCCTCGAGCGAGTGGTAGAAGAGTGCGGGCGCTTGACATGGTGTGATTTAGCGTTGTGGACTGGTTTAGTCTGGCCACACATATCACAGTCCGCTCTGCTCACTTCTTTTGTTTTTATTCAATTGACGGAACCGGATTTACAGTAACAGTAGGCCGTGAAGTTTGCGAGCTATTTAAATATGACATCACTTCAAAACATGTGATCTGTGTCTGCCATTAGGTTTAAGCGATATTTCTTTGTTTTCCCCCCTAATAAGGGACGTGGAACATTCCATATTTCGTCATAATAGTATGCTAGTCAGCTTGCAGAACTCCGTGGAGCGATAATGATTTTTATATGACAACAGATTCGAGATCATTCCATTGCTATTTATTACGAGAGCTCTATTTATCTTGCAGAGTTGCTATTGATATATAGTTCTTTGTTGTCCTGTCAAGCTACGATTATATTTCGTCCTGGAAATGGTGGGTGGCCATAATTTAGTTAAGTTAGCGTGGGGTAACACGAATATCTGTGACAGTAGCAATATTTTATTGTATATTTGAAGAATGCTTGGCAGTCATAGCGCAATATTCGCGTTTAAAACCTACACTTTGTTTGAAGATCGATTATGTAATTAATTTGTATAATTTTATGGTAGCTAAATCGTTAACTTTTATCTCTCACCATCACAGGGACAGATTATGGGAAAATCAGGGCGACGTTCACCCTCTCTACATCAATCCATTTGATCACACCCTACGTGCTGCATGCATTTGAAAATGGGATAACATTAACTTTGTCCTTTACTCTTCTATTGTGGAATATCAGTGTCGATGGTCGAATGAATAATAGACCGCGGTTTCGATCCTGACTGCTACCGTGGATATTTGAAGACAGGAAAAGCTACAGCACGTTCTGCTGGGATGCTGAAGAATCCTGGTGAACAGTTCTGATGTAGTTCAGGGCTGCACACAAAATCAGCTCTCTGTATAAACTCGTAGCCACCTTGAGGTTTTGTTGAAATAGTGACGGAATTGTTAATGTTCATAATGATACATCATATATTACAGGGTCTCTGTTATAAACCCAGACCGAGCACACGGTGGTTTGTCCTCTGCGCTGGAGCAGCTGCCTCAGGCCAGCACGAGACCGCCCTGCTTTAAGCGTGTATACAATCTTACCTTATAAAAGATGCTGGAAGTGTCATCTATGTATAAAATTGGATGTTGGTATGTTTGAAGCTAATGGACTCAAAAACTACTGGACCGATTTCGCTGAAAGTTTCACAGTTTGTTCTTATTACATCTGAGAGGGATTATGAAGTGGTTTGAACGAAATCTGCTTGGTAGTTCGGCACTAAGGGGTGAAAAATAAAATAGGGGAAGATAAGCAAACCGCAAGACAAGTCCGGTCAGCGGGTTGCCTACCCAACAGTATGTGAAGATTATGATGTGTTCCTTAAAACTTATTTCTGCTTTTATCTGGAATAATTACTGTAGAGGCATGAAACCCCTAGCACCCCTAAATGAAGGGTGTGAAACTTAAAAACTTCAGCATCCCAGCAGGACGTGTTATAGCTTTTCCTGTCTTCAAATATCCATATCTATAGCAGTCAGACGATATTAGTGACGAATTCATAGTCTTTGGGGTAGCTAAGATGAACTGTGACACTCTGAATGCCGTTTAAGTTCGTTCGCAATCGGTATGGTAACCATATTATGACTTACTGTTTGGGAAAGAAAACTGTAGGGTAAGACACACATACGGGGGGGATCGTCCAACTGAAGATGTTACAGACGTTAAAATTGGTATTTGGAATCTTCTTTAAAAATAAACACATTTTTTATTTTTGGAAAATCCATAAACTATATTATCGGTATTATATGTTCATAAAATTATTGAAATGGGCAGGAGAAACAATATGACTCTGACAGGCATATCAAGATGAGTTATCTGACTTATTTATAAGGAATGCTGTGGGGCAGCGCACGGGTCCACTAGTACTTCATAATGAGGGACTTCATAAACACAATCAGGGTTTTCTGCACACCAGTAGGGAGAATTATGACTGTTCACACGACCACGCCTCAACCGAAAAGAACACAAGCTCTGGGTCGAATAAAAAAAATCATTCAGTGATGCAAGATACCACTCACAATATCCCACTCTTATGGCTGGATCAGCAGTTTTAAACAATGGGCCCGTGTAAACCTGTACGGTTTGATGTCTAACAGCTCTTTAGCTCTGTGTACAGAACAAACCAAAACCCCTGCTTGCTGTGCCAATTTTGTGATTTATTCGGTGACCGTTCAAGATCCGCACCAATGTCATCTAGCTTTTCCTCTGTTAAAACTGAGCCATTAATTTCAAATTTATTTACAATTACAGTATGTGAATCTGTGCTCATGAAGGTGGCACTTCACCAGGTAATTGCTGAACAAATGCATCACGTCCCTGTCGAGTCGACTCGTACTTAAAATAGCTTTTACATACGAAAATAGGGTGTTACAATGATAACTGTCTCACCATGTTAACAGCTGAGATTCAGACTGGCGACTGATGCTTGCCAGGTCGAACGCGTGCAGGCTGCTTGCAAGGTCAAGAACTGTGCGCGCGCCTCGCGTATAGCTGCTTAGGTCCCCGTGAGTAAAACACGCTGCTGGACGGTCTGGGTTTATAAGGGAGACCCTGTACATTCACCATGAACACAATTCATATCGCGAAATACCTCCCATCTATGGACTGTGGCACGAAAGACGCTCTGGAACTTTCGTGGTGTTAATGGCTGCAGCAGCTTGTCGAATTCAGTTTCGGGCCTCCGCGAATGTGGAAATGCATTGGCCAAACACACGTCCCTTATAAATCCCCACACAAAGAAGTCTATTGGTGTGAATTCAGGAGAACGCGCGTCCAAACCATCTTCCGGCAAACTCATCATTCAAGAATGTGTGAACCTGTAGGGCATAATAGTATGGTGCCGTGTCCTGCTAGAAGTAGCTGGTGTTCACACGGTCATCCTGGACAAACTGTGGTAATAGAGACTCTTACAGCATATCGAGGTGCATTGCCCCATTAATGGTAAGCCTACTTTCGGCGAGAAAGAAAGGGCCGTAAATTGTGTCAGTGATTATTCCCATCCACGCATTAAAAAAATTAATGCATGCATTGTATCTTATTATTCCATATATGATCTCTGTATTTACCATACGTTCGTTATGTTCTCAAGTTTACTTTGTCGAGGAGAATTAAAGCAATGCCTGTAATATTCATAGCAGTTTATGTACTTGGAACTCTGTGTTAATCGAAGAGAACTCATCCCTCCTCCTGTTGCTTGCGAGAAATGACTGCACATAATCAGAGAACACCTCAACAGTAGTTATTCTGCGTTCATAAAGGAGTATTATTAGAATATTAGCTTGCAAATAGGATCTCAGTGACTGATAATGACACTGATGGCGAACACAATCTTGCGTTGGATCCATGTTCGTGGTGAATGCATGATGCGGGCAATATGTGGAGATGTAAAGCTGATCGTAGTTTCTTTGGATATAACTCGTCTTCACAATTACCTTCTACCAGTGATCTGTTGTAACAAATGCTACTTGTAATATTTTAGTTCAAGATTATTTTGACGACAATAATCATGAATCGGATGTTTTAAAGCTGAAAATCGCCCAAGTATGCAGTAAATTATGATCTTATAATAGCTAAATGTGGCCAAACATACGTACTTCCAGCGAATGATTTTTGCCACTAGCTGTTATATATTAAATAAAAACAATTCATTATACAATTCTTATTGCACTACTTCAGTTAATTAACTGTTTTTTCCCATATCTTAGTAGAAGATATGATATATAATCTATGGTCACTCTTTTGGTTTTAAATATTTGAAAATGATTAGCTATTTTCAGAAAATATTCCATTACAGATTTTCTTTAGTGAGATATTATACAATCAGGAATTGTATTTTTTTGCAGATTAAAAGGTTTTATTATTAGAATTTTGAAGATCTTTGAGCTTAATTTGCGAATTTTAATTTAGGATAGAAATTAAGCATCAAAATCTTCTACGGGTGGTGTTCGCCATACTCATAAAGAAAATTAAGAAAATGGGTATGAACTTTTTTGTTGGTAGGAAAATTGAACTTTAAGTACACTTCGTGGGCTCCATCATAAAGTCTAGAGCTGTTTTGGCAGCGTATCTACTTTTTCCCAGACTTACATTTCCCTCCCCACTTGCTCCACATTTTATTTCACTGCATGCAACCCTTAAGAGACACAGATATAATAAGTAGCTTATAGCCGATAGGAAGAACCAAACTATACATAAGTACGTTGGCTCACGAGGTATGAACGAACCGACAGAAGGATAGGCGGAATACAGACGTTACATTGGTAATATCCTTCGACCTGTAGGCCTCTCTAAGATGTTCTCTTGACCGAATGATGTATGTAAAAGAAAAGTAACTCCATCTCCTTGGAGGAGTTGAATTTTTTAAAGAGAGGTTAACTCTAATTCCGGCCCATTTTTTCCACAGTTATTAATCTCGCACTTATTTTTGATGTAGGCTAAGTGAATCTCAGGGCCAGAAGTGAAAATCTAAATTATTCGAGTTCCTGATAGGGAATTGAACTGACCACGCCTTTACCACCTCGGCTAGGCAGCCTGCGAATGAGATATACGTCACTCCTGTTTACAGTATATCTTCTCTATCTGTGATAAAATTGTGAAGTTAGCGAGTTATTTGTTTTGTTTTTAGGGACGCTCGCGGAATTTCACTTTAATTCCTCCGATATAACTGAAAAGCCACCATGGTCGGAAAGCTGAGGAACGACCTCCGACACTAAACTGCTGTTTTCTGTTAGGTTTCTCCATAGTCTCTCACCTGTAATAATGAATGGTACCTTATTGCAAGTTCGGGACCTCCCGTTTCTTTTTCTTTTTTTTCGGTAGTGCAACAAGTCCACCAACCGTCGTCTTCTACTTCCTGACAATTTTCCCAAGTTCCTGAGGCCGGCACTTGATATGGTTTTAGTCCAGTATTTAGGCCGGCTGCCTTTCCTGACGCCAGCCCTATGTGGAGGGAAGTATTCATTATTCCGTGTTTCTGTGGTCATTAGTAGTTGAAATCCTCCGTGCGGCCGGGAATCGAAACTGGAGCTCTCTGAACTGGAGAACCGTATGCTAACCATTCAGCCAATGATCTCGACACAACAAATACATACATACATACATACATACAAACATACATACATACATACATTATCATTATTGTTATGCCTTTCAGCGTTCAGTCTGCAAGCCTCTGTGAATTTACTAAACGTCGCCACAATCCTCGATTTGCAACTAGTGTTGTGCCCTTATTTAGTTCTCTACCTCTTATCCTTAAATCGTTAAAAACCGAGTCTAACCATCGTCGTCTTGGTATACCACTACTTCTCTTACCCTTCATAACAGAGTTCATTATTCTTCTAGGCAACCTATCCTCCTCCATTCGCCTCACATGACCCCACCACCGAAGCCGGTTTATGCGTACATCTTCATCCATCGAGTTCATTCCTAAATTAGCTTTTATCTCCTCATTATCTCCTCATAACTACTGCATTTTTAATTAATTCTATTTTTTAATTAGTGTGATGTGATGAATGTCGAGATATCCACGCGATTGGAAGAACCACGTTATTTTGTGTTTAATAACGTTTTATTTCAATTTTTATACCTAAAGTCTGTGGTTATGTTATAAATTGTTTTCGACCTAGTGAATATTCCAGTTACATTCTCTATGCTAGTAAATTGACATTTGATTTCTAAGTAAATAATCATTTGTTGGCTCTAGATTTTAGTCGTATATCGTTGAAGAGAATGCCAGAAAAGAATAGGAAAACCAACAAGGTATAATATTGCTTCCCTGGCAACCATCCTGTGGGCAACCATGATGTAGAAACAATCTGGGACGTTGTTACCGGTGATTTCTTGGGCACTGGAAGGCCTCGGGCAAGGTGTGTAAAACTTAGCCGCAGGATGCGTTCTACAATGTAATTCTGGTCCTCCTGCGGCGTCCGCAGACTTTGCTTAATTGCTTGTTTTGTGTTAACGTGGAGAGAGGTATATACGAGAGTCGCAAATTACATTTGGTTGGCCAGCGTCACATGAGGAGGAGGTGGAGGGGGTGGAGGCGGGGTTGATTGCGAAATGTTGCCCTGAACAATTTATTTTACCGCACGACAATGACTGTCTCAAAATATCTCGTCCACTCTGCTCCTGGCTATGCGCTATCTTTGTATGTAAAAAAATAATTCTGAGCTCGACGAGGCTGCCCTTGTGCACAAGAACTCCTCACTTCATCTACATGTTTTATACAGCTGGCTTCCTGGCTGTATCATTACATTTTCACAGTCTTTGTTACGAATCACATTTAAACGTTGCCAGGCTATGCACCCGGATGGGTTAGGGTTTTTTTTCTCCTGTGTCCAAATTTTGCTAGATAGTGAGACACTCGATTGGTATTTACGAGTGCTTGAATGCGAGGAACTCGTTGAGATTAGATTTATTACATTTCAGCGTCGTCTGTTCGTACTAACATACATAAACAGAGACTTTGAGATTATTTGCATGTAACGGGTAATCTCAGAAACTAACGGAACGATTTTGAAACTTCTTTCACCTTTTGAACGACAATATCATTTTCCTGAACATCTCAGAATATCAACAGGTTTTCTTTTTTACACGAGAAGTATGATTGGAGAAAAATGGCTTTAATAGTGTTTTGATATTTGTATGTCTGTCTGCCTGTCCGAGTTTTTTTTCACGTAAGAACTACTCAAAAGCTCGAATTTGACAAGCGTATAGCTGATACCTTCGGTTAACATATAGGCTACTTACTACCACGCTGTATTTTAAATTGGCCATGCAACGAAAGGAAATGTTACGCAAGTCAGAGGAAAAGGTAAGTGTTGGACTCTTGAAACTGAATAAGCTGCCTAAACGGTTAGTCCCATTGAAAAAAGGAGCGCACCAAGTGTAGGCTCTACTTGAAATTCGGTTTCTCATTGAATGTTTATGTGAAGTTCCGTGTTTCTCGGGTAACGCTAAGAACCATGTAATTAGATACAATCTTACAACATGTACACTACTTCACATAGAATTCTGCATATAGTGTCGAATTCATTTGCGAAGCACGGCTACATCTGCGTGGTGTATCTCTCTCTCTCTATCCATGGGAATTAAAAGTGCGGGGCAAAATAATATACAGACAACAAACATTACCCGAGTTTGTGGGATGAAAACTTCAAGTTTATCACATGACAGCACGGTAAATGTTCTGAATACTGGAATGTCGGTTCGCCAAGCAGCTAAATATCATTCAGTACCATACCCTACTCTTCGACGATACGTCCAAAAAATGAAAAGTGATTCCGATGGAAGATTGACACCAAACTATGACAATCGTATGGTATTTACTGCGGAACAAGAAAACGAATTAGTGGAGTATGTGTTGCATTCTTCTAGGATATGCTTCGGCGTTGAGCTGGCTGTGAAAAATGGTTTGACAATTCCAGGGAACTGGAATGAGGGAATGGCAGGTGTGGACTGGTTATATGGGTTCATGAAACGAAATCCTAGTTTAAGTATCCGAACCCCAGAAGGCTGCAGCTTGTCCAGGGCAACGTCTTTTAATTGCTATAATGTTTTGACTTTCTTCAACAACTTAGAACAACTGTACCGGAGGTATCCTGAGTTTGCTGATGGTACCAGGGTCTTCAATTTAGATGAAACCAGTACCTCAACTGTACCAGAGGGACTTCCAAAAATTGTGGCACAGAAAGGAACCAAACAGGTTTCTCAAGCTACTAGTGGTGAACGTGGTGTCTTGGTCACCACTTGCTGCATAATTAGTGCGAGTGGTACTTTCTTGCCCCCAGCAGTGGTATTTCCGCGAGTACATTTTAAGCAATATATGACAAGTAGTGCACCAACAGGCACCCTCTGATTAGCTACAAAGACTAGCTGGATGAACAGTGAACTCTTAGTGGATGTCATGAAGCATTTCATTCATAAATCCAGTAGTAGCAAAGATAATCCTTCGCTTCTGATTTTAGACAATCACGAAAGCCATCTGTCTATTGACGTGATAGATTTAGCAAAAGCCAATGTGGAGTTGTTATGCTGACTATACCCCCACATACCTCAAACAAACTGCAGCCTCTAGATGTGGGCGTGTTCTCTTCATTCAAGGGAAGTTATTACTCAGCACTAAATTCCAAACTCCTACAAAGTAAGGGTATTCCTCTTACAATTTACGATGTAGCTGCATGCGTTAAAATTGCTCACGACAGATCTATGACACCCTGTAACATATGTTCTGCCTTTCAAAAAACTGCCCCACCCCCGTCCAAAAACTGGAATTTTTCCTTTTGATCAAGACATATTCACCGATGAAGATTATATGGTCAGTGAGGTGACAGAGTTAATGAAAATAATGGAACAACGTCAGATGCTAATTCTGGCAGTGTTAGCATGTCACAAGATCAGCAGCAAGCAGGACCAAGTTTAGTGCAAGATGGGCCTACTCAAATATCTTTTCCTAAAGGATTTTCTCCAGAAGTAATTCGAGGATATCCAAAAGCTGAGGACAGAACCATGGCTCATTGTGCCCCGGGAGAGCTTGGCTCAATGTGCCCCAGCAGTACATATTTTATACAAAGCTATTGTGAAGTTATGTGTGAACAGTGTTCATATTTTAAGATATATAACATTAAAACACGATTCTCATGTTATTATAATAACTTACTTAAACTGAATTGCAACCAGTCATTTGCCACCAAATGTTAATCTATCAAGTTCTCAGAAAATTACTTCACTGTAGCCGTAACCAAATAACACATGCAGAGAGCTAATGGCGGGAACCAGATGTTGCAGAAACAAAATGCAAGTAGTTAGAGCAGGTCTACCAACATACCCAGAGTGAGAAAATAATTTATTTATTTATACTGAAGTTATGTAACCTGGTTCATAGTGCCCCGTGGTTCAATGTGCCCCACTCTCCCCTAGGTTATCTGAAAAATGTCAGTTAAAATAAAAAAAGCCTAGCACATACTTAACTTCAGGATTTAAAAGGATTATTGACAAAATTGAAAATCATTGGAGGAATATAAGTTTTCAGAAAGGGGTAAATAGGTCTTCCACGAAAATAATAACTCAGTATTAAGATGATGCAGTAGGCAATTATTATAGAATTGGTCTTATTTGCTCTTTCGGCTTTGAACTTTGCTCGTTCAAGTGCAGAAGTCGAACGCAAATTCTGTCAGGTTAATGCCATTAAAGGCAAACAGGAAACAGTCCGGTGGTATTTGAATGTGCTCAAATACATCAGCCTCGTGTCGGTAGATTTACTGCCACGTAAAATAACTCCTGCGGGGCCAAATCCCGGCACCTCGGCGTCTCCAAAAACCGTCAAGGTAGTTAGTGGGACGTAAAAGCAATATTAACTCATCAGGTGAGCAAGTCCTGGGAAGTATTATTATATTGGTTATTTCCTAGTTTGTTTCGTGAAAACGTATAAGTACATTATTATTGAAACAAGAGCGAAGGGTTTGGACTAAGCCGTATGTAGAAATGCTTTTCTCCTATGAGGTCCCATTGGAAGTTCTTCGATTTGTTGGAATAGGTATCGCAACTTACGCGTTTTCAGAAAAATCAACGGACACACGAAGTGCTTCTGGAAAGGGTGCAGTTGTGGAGGAATGAAGATGACGATGTATACATATTTTGTTAGTTGAGCTCATTGTCATTTAAAACAAATTGTTAGTGTAATTTTCTCAGTTGGCTGTTAAGTATAGCAAAAGCAAAGTGACCTCCGTACAGGCCATGAAGGCCCTTGGAGGAGTGGAAGGTAAAGGCTTCCACCATTGTTAACCTCCGCATGTTATGGGTAGAGTGGTTAGCTCTACGCCCGGCCGCCTTTGCCCCCAGGAATTAACCTGGTACTCATTTTTGGTGTAGGCTGAGAGAACCTCAGGGCCATATGCACCTCCAGAAGTGGAAATCTCGTTTCTTAAATGTTACGACTTCCTAACGCGGATTCGAACCCACGTCCTTCCGGGCGAACCGCAGTTGGCTGTTAACACTTCAAAAAACCATTTCATGAGTATGTGGACCGACACTGTCTTATGATTTACAGACTTGCATATAGCGAGTATTTGAAAGTTAATTTAGCCATTTCTGACCATTTTAGTAATCACTTTTAGCTAATTTTCGTCATCAAGTGTTGGCAACACTGTACAGAATCATAGCTAGTATGATTACTGAGGAGATTTCCCCGTGACTGTGATCGCGATATCAACAGTCACGTTGCTTGTTTCCATTGTGAGGAAGATTTCACTTAAGTCCATAATGCTGTTAACCATAATGTCTTAAGTCCCTCGTGTCTATAGACGGGATTAACATTTACCAAAAAAATATGTACCTGGCCTTTGGTATTGTATTCCGAGCAAGACGAAATTTCATTTAATGTACTGTCCTATATTGGATGTGATCCTTACGATAACGAATGTGACGAGAACAGTTATTATATTTTCTCGCAGAGGCAGGGCTATGTATTGTAAAACACCTGATAGCCATGTACAGTAGTAAGTTTCTTTTGGTTTGTGAATCTAGCGGAGGGAGAAGAGAAAAATAAAAGACAGTGTATGGATGGGGATACGGTAGAACATTTCCCTGCCTACATTTCGCACTAAATTTTCAATTTCCCCCTTGTCGTCCTCCTTACTTCTCGCAAACAACAGCTCAAGAGGAAGGGCGCGGAAGGGAAAGGAAGGAAGATGGCGCCCTTATATGCAAATTGGTCGTTTTAATCGAGCTTAGCCAGGCGATTAATATTGTGTTGTCGCTTCCCTAGGACTAGACGAGATAACAACCGCTCTTACTAGATGGCGCTGCGAGACATTACATCTAGAATGAACTTCGTCTGTGTATAAATGTATTTATTGATCTATTATAAAAATGTACATTTCGCGTTCAGTGCAAGTTTTAAAAGTGTCTGAAATTACAAGGGGCTTTAAGGGCAGAATATGGTGTTTGTTACATTTCTCAGTAGTGTTAGGCATTTAAAACACGTAGAACAAACAGTCCATTCTGTGTAATATTCTTAGCTGTGAGTAGTAGTAGTAGTAGTAGTAGTAGTTTATTCTGAGGGTCTTCAGCACCTTATGACGATCATTACCGTACAAGGTCTTCTCATTGATATTAATGTATGGAACGAAGACCTTCATTTTCCATACAACTTGGTTTCTCGCCGATGCCTTCCGAGCTTGAGTCCAGACGGATTGAAGTGGATTAGAGTTCCGTCTGAACTCGCCCTCGTTGTTGCCATTGAGTTATGCAGAAACGTCTTCATCTTTAGCTGGTCTTCCAATTCTCTTCTGGACCAAGCTCTTAAGGTCCTCTAACGCAAGCTCAGCAGTGCATAGGTCAGCAGAGGTTAGGAGCTTGAAAGCATTGTCAATGAGGTGAAAGTCATTTTCTGCATTTGGCAATCCAACACACCCCGACTTTGTAGGGTCGTATAGGTAGTCGTTAGAGGCCTCTTGCGATAGGTATAGGGTCTTCTTTACCTCGGCCTTAATAATGCTGTCCAGTCTCGACCACTCGCCCTTCTGGTGTTGAGCATTCCTCATTAGGAATTGAAGCGAGGGATAGAAGAAGGCCTTCAAGGCATCGATTCGTTGCCGAGGAGCAAGCTTGGACTGTAAGATCTTCTGAGCAATGGAAATAATATCGGCAAGCTCTCTGGTGTTGGAAGAGATGTGAAATCCTACTGGTTTAATTAGGAACTTCTCGAACTCTCCATCTTTCAGTGCTTTTATATCTTCATTTCCAATTTTAAAAACGGAATTTCTCGTTCCTACTGGTGTTACTCCAGACAGATGTAAACAGAAGGACTTCGACGCTTTGAGCTTAATGTTGATTTTCTTAGATAATCTATCGATGCTATTAATATTTTTTGTCGGGTCGTCTGACAATAAAACAATGTCATCAGCGTAAGCAAGAATCTGGTGGTCTGTATTCTCGCTCTGGATATTTCTTATAATGGGGTCAATTACAAGGTTGAAGAGGAGTCCGCTCATAGGGCAACCTTGTCTTACACCACATTCGATGGAAATGTTCTCTGTGACCCCATTTTCAGTCTGTACACGGGTGGAAGAAACCGTATACATATCTTTAATAATCTTCTTTAACTTAGCGCCAGCACCACTTCTTTCGAGAAAGATCGCATCATGCGGTACGGAGCCAACTGCTTTGGAGAAGTCTAGTCAAGCTGCTAAAAACTGTCCTTTCTCACATTTTGCTCTATCGAATTTCGTTTTGAGCGTGAAGTTGTGCTCAAAGACTCCATCATGTGGCAGAAAACCTTTCTGCGCTGGCGCTAGAATTTTATTTTCCATCATCCAGGTGGTTTGCCAATACACCTGAATATAATTTGTAAATAGTCCGCATGATGGCAATAGGTCGCCAGTTAGTAATATCATGCGGATCACCTTTCTTATAAATTAAGATTGTGACTGACTGCTTCCAGTCACTAGGTATCTTCTCATACTTCATACAGATGTTGAATATTTGTGCCAGCAGTGTACAGGCAGGATCAACCATCTTCCAGTGCTTGTAAGTAAGACGGTCGTCCCCTTAATAGGCTGTTCAATCTGCCCAATCAAGGCAAAGTAATGGATTGCGTAGCCGCAGATCCGAAATAGGTAACATAATTTTACATGAAGCAGCAGTAACAACATGTAACATTCTTCTTTTTTCAATTTGCTCTACGTCGCACCGACGCAGATAGATCTTATAGTAACGACGGGACAGGAAAGGCCTAGAAGTGGGAAGGAAGCGGCCGTGGCCGTAATTCAGGTACAGCCCCAGCCTTTTTTGCCTAGTGTGAAAATGGGAAATCACGGAAAAAACATCTTCCGGGCTGCCGACAGTTGAGCTCGCTCGAAGCCACTGTCTCCCGCATGCAAGCTCATAGCTGCGCGCCCCTAACCGCACGGACAACTCGCCCGGTGTATTTTTCTTAAGCGTACATAATGGGATAAGTATAACATGCGTAAACATAATTTTTCTCTCACCAGTCTTTGGTAAATATACCGAGAGATTGTGTTTTGCAGATACAGTTCATTAGAGAGTTCCTGGAACAAAATATAGCACAGAGTTGTATCCAGTCATTCCTTAGAGTGTGGAATCCTCTAGTTAGACACATCTTCTCGCGAAACCTGCGGGAACGCCAAAGTGTAACTTGTAGTTGAACCCTCTTCCGATACTCTTTCGGTATCTACTGAGCTTTCTATCACCTTTCTTCTAGAACAGTAATCAACGCGACAGTATCAGAGCGTCCGAAGGAAAACAGTCATGTAGAGGGCTGCCGACAGTGGGGTTTGAACCCACCATCTCCTGAATACTAGCTTACAGCTACATGAGCCAAACCACGCAGTCAACTCACTCGATCTAAAATAAATTACAGTTTAGTGTTTGACTGTATTCAAATTATGATTACGGAGAGCGTGCATTCACTTCATGACAACCCATACTCTTGTACAAAAGATATAGGAAAAAAATTGTGTAGCTGCTGCCTTAGACTTCAACTTCTGTATTTGAATGATTTCTCTATGTATATATTTTTAGCCCATGAGGTAATGGAAATTTTGCGTTCTTGTTTAACTATTTACAGTATAGAATTTGGTTACTCTAACTACATTATTTACAGTCTAGAGTTTGGCTACTAAAATATAAATGAAGTACACTGTCGATAGCGAAGCGAATCAGGTAATCGGATTGAAAGATAAACTTTGTAATGAATTACGTTCCATTAGATAGTGTGCGAACTGATTGACGTCAGCTGTACAAAGCAGGGTCACACGGTACGGAATTTTAAAACCTGACCCGGTACGACTTGATGCGAGCTCGACATTAGTATTTCAGGTATAGAAGTTTCATCTTGTACCAAGTAGTAATTCGTACAAGCCTGATACAGTTTCGTGACTTAATTCAATGAACTTTATGTAAAATTCGGATCCAAATGACATGTTTGCATTGTAAACATTGTTGCTGGAAAACGCTTTGTTAGTTACAGGATACTGTACATTTGCTAATCTTAGACTCAATTACAATGACACTCGCTTCCACACGCGCTGCTTGAATACAGGAATCAGACTGTTTCCATACACCTAAACTTACAGGACTGATAAACCAGTAAGTCTGCACGTTTTAAAATAAATTAGCACTTATATAGTTTAATTTTTTGTTGAAATTCTGTTCAAAATACTGTGAATATGTTCAAATAAATAAATTTCATTGTTTCGAAGCGTGGGCATGTGAGCTGGCATAAAAACACACGGTACTATCGTGAATCCACGGTGATCAGCATTCGTTTAGATGTATCTCCCGACAGGACTTTTACGTTTGAACACAACCAAAATGTAGCATTTTAATTTGAATTCTCGCCTGTAATCCCTTACTGATAACTCTGATAACCAGTGTTGTTTCCTTTCGCGACCGAGCTCGATAGTTGCAGTCGCTTAAGTACGGCCAGTATCCAGTATTCGGGAGATAGTGGGATTGAACCCCACTGTCGGCAGCCCTAAAGATGGTTTCCGTCGTTTCCCATTTTCACACCAGGCAAATGCTGGGGCTGTACCTTAAATAAGGCCACGGCCGCTTCCTTCCCACTTGTAGGCTTTCCTGTCCCATCGTCGCCATAAGACCTATCTGTGTCGGTTGCACGTAAAGCAACATGTAATAAAATGTTTCCTTTCGTAGAAGACCTTTGTTTAGAAGTTAAAACTCACAGCATGTGAGAACAATGTTTGCCAAAACCGTCAAACCACAATCCACAATACAGGGCGATGATGAAATAACTATATCACTAATGAATAGAGGAAATATACCATTCCAAATCCTTTCGAATTCACACCAGTCTAAAAAAAAAAAAAAAAATCTTTGGGCATCGGCCGTTACCAGCACGGGCGTTAGAAAACGGAACCAATTAATAATGCGATTTAAAATCTGGAAACCAACTTGGATTTAGTATCTATAACGAAAGAAGGATATATTTTTCAGATAGAATTTGACCGTGTAAACATCATATTAAGGTTCTTCCACCACTTCTCTGGGGTTGGGTATATGGTTGAATTGTATTTCTGTATTCGAATCAAAATACATTTCGCCGGGCTGAGTGGCTCAGACGGTTAAGGCGTTGGCCTTCTAACCCCAACTTGGCAGGTTCGATCCTCGCTCAGTCCGGTGGTATTTGAAGGTGCTCAAATACGACAGCCTCGTGTCGGTAGATTTACTGGCACGTAAAAGAACTCCTGCGGGACTAAATTCCGGCACCTCGGCGTCTCCGAAGACCGTAAAAGTAGTTAGTGGGACGTACAGCAAATAATATTATTATTAAAATACATTTCAGGGGCCAGATTGTTATTCATTAAAGTTACAGGTCAACATCTTTCTATTTTTAAGCGCAGTCTTTGAAATGTTAAGCTTGTATAAATTGCTTTATGACGAATGTTCATCGTAGCGTCTTCCTCACTTCCCATTCAGCAGACGCGCTGAGACGGTGTTGTAAGCCTCTTTAATCCAACACATCAACTTGCGCGAATACCATCCTCTTAATGAATGTTCCCTCTTAGAAGTGTCTGGGGCTATGGATTTGTAATACCACTAACGACCATGTGACTAGAACACAGTTCTTTTCATACCGGAATGATAAACGAGCCCATTCTCAGCCAGTTTTTATTCAATGTTCTTCTCTCGCCTGTCACGAGGATCCGAGTAAGTTAATATTTGGAGCAATAATTTATTTCAAATTTATCAAACCGAGCTTTATGTTCAAAGAATGGGTTCTGACTGAATTCTGTTCGCGGTGATGAAAATAGAATTGTTCTGAAAAGCGGTACAAAAATATAGGGAGATGTTTTATTGGCATTTAGGAACGAAAATGAATTATTGAAGTATTGGATTTCGACATGCTCTTCTAATATTTTTGTTTCACTTCGTGTCTCTGTGTTCATTTTATTAATTATGCTATTGTTTTCAATGTCATCTATTGTGTTTTCTCATCAGCGGGGGATTTCTGCGTAGGAAGGAAATATATGTACTGTGATGTCGGGTTGACATTCAGGTGTTGTATCTTGCTTTCATAACCGACCTTGGAGATTGATGACCCATAGTCCCGTATAATAATAACAATAATAATAATAATAATAATAATAATAATAATAATAATAATAATAATAATAATAATAATAATAAGACATGTTCACCCCCTTTGCGGGAGATGCGGAATCAAATTTATACAGGAGTTAAAGAATAGAATAAAAATCAGTACACGTAATGGCATGTTAAAATCTTGTTTCCCACCGAAATACTGGTATCCAGCGTCAGTTAAAACCAGTCACAGTTGAAGATTTAGCAAACACATATTATTATCAGTGCTCCCTCGTAGATTAGTTGTACAGAGTCGGGCTTCGGATCCCGATTTGCTGTTTCTTTCACATCGCAACGACTTAGACAGATCTTCCGGCGATGATGGAGTAGGACGCGGCGAGAACTGAACCATGGCCTTAATTAAGATACAGCCCCAGCATTTGCATGGTAAGAAAATGTCACACCATCTTCAGGAATGCCGATAGTGGGACTCGAACCTACTATCTCCCGAATCCAAGGTATTTATACCCCTCGAAATGCGTAGCCAACTCGCTGGTCCGGATCCCAAGATAGGGAGTTCAAACTCGACAGAATTAATCGAAAGAGGGTGCAAGAAATTCTATTTCCACCACTCTATGTCGGATGGTGTTGATAAGTAAAAGGATATCTGGTGACACAATTGGTGTTTACCCCTTAAAATTAAAATTCACGAGGGGAAGCCTTAGCTCTGGAGTCACCGATGTCGTTCAGACTTCGGAAGGTTGATCTACTGTACGCTAAAAATAAAAGATACGTGACCTAGACTTTGTGCCATTCGCCCTCATTTAACAAAAAAAAAAATGGCCTTTTAAATTCATCAGACAGTATACCTGATGGCAATTTGCTTCTGAGTAGCTGTAGCACTGTTGGCCCAGTGGTCTGCATCTCTTGATTTCCACGCGAACGTCTCGAGTTCGGGGCACTCCAGCGCTTCGTTCTTACCTGATCCTTCTCCCTTTTCCTTTAACATTGTTTCTTCCTTCACGCGGACTTGGAAATGCTCACATTAAATATAAGGTGTATCATACACTCGTTTATTATCGCCCGGTCTTGCCATTCGTGCCCTTACAAATCTTTGCTTTTTCTGTTATTGTGATAACCACTGATGCAGATACTGTGCGAAAAGAGATGGAGAAAGAAAGAAAGAGAGAGAGACACTTTATATTTTACAAGAAAAAATAGATGTATATTGATACAGTTAAAGTAGTGACCACCAAATTAGGCGGGTCAGATAAATTGCGCTGTTGCTAAGGTTACGTAGCAACCAGCGAAGTCATGTCTAATATTGAACACATCATTTCGGAGCGCGAGGCAGTTCGTTCTCTTTCAAGCGCTTGATGTTACCTCCTACAATGATGCAAAACAAATTGTACAAGCTTCAGGAAAGGCTGCTGATTTCAGAGGTATAAGTATTTTACACATAATCATTAAAGTAATTATTAAGAATAATAAACCTGAACAAGTAAATTTAAATCCGTAAAATCATCTATTGACCTTTTCAGTAAGCGGTCACGTTTTTGTTTCTTCAACCAATACAGTGTTGACTGCGGGACATACGTAGAAAATCGTATAACTTAAATTTTTTTATCTGGAAAATTATTTCCCTGGGTCTTTTAGATTTACTGGAAAATGGCCCATGAAGTGGCCATATAAATGTTGCTAGGTGAGGTCGTTCGGATCGCACGCGCCAGCGCAGGACACAGGACACGATAAGTACCAGGTGTATGCATACGTCTTTTCCGGTTTCACTAAGAGATGGCGCCAGCGAACAGTACGCAGCATACGAATTTGACACATACGTCAGTTTGTTCGTCTGACATTAACCTACCAACACACACAACTTGAGTCCGCAAAACAACTAGCGTCTGTGTTGTGTCGTTCCGTGATCATGTCGACATTTGTGCCTGAAAAAGAACATTTGCGGCACGCATTGCTTTCCTTATTTAATCAAAAGTAAAAGGCTGTGGAAAATCATCGTTTGATGGTAGAAACATAATATGGTGAACATGCTCCATTGGTTAGAGCATGCGAGACTTGGTTTTGACAACTTAAACGTGGTGATATCAGTGTGAAAGACAGTGCGATACTGGATGATGACCCAACTCAAACTCAACAGCAATTGGCACAAGCATTAAATGTATCACAAGAAGCCATCAACAGACGTTTGACCGAGCTCGATAGCTGCAGTCGCTTAAGTGCGGCAAGTATCCAGTAATCGGGAGATAGTGGGTTCGAGCCCTACTGTCGGCAGCCCTGAAGATGGTTTTCCGTGGTTTCCCATTTTCACACCCGGCAAATGCTGGGGCTGTACCTTAATTAAGGCCACGGCCGCTTCCTTCCCATTCCTAGGCCTTTCCTATCCCATCGTCGCCGTAAGACCTATCTGTGTCGGTGCGACGTAAAGAAAAAAAAACAACAACAAAAACCAGATATTTGCTAGCAATGGGGAAGATCAATAAACTCGGTAAATGGGTCCCACACGATTTGAATGAACGGTAAATGGAAAATCGCAAAGTCTCCTGTGATATGCTAATTCAACGCCACGAAAGAAAATCATTTCTGCACCGCATTGTGACGGGTGACAAAAATAGATTTATTTTGAAAACCTAAAGCGGAGAAAATCGTGACTGTCACCTGGCGAAACCTGTCCTTAAACAACAAGGCCAAATCGCTGGTGGATCCAGAGCGGCATTGTGTATTATGAACTCTTAAAGCCCGGCAAAACCGTTAATGTACAACACTATCGCCAACAAATGATTAATTTAAATCACGCCTTGATCGAAAGACGACCGGAATGGACCAGAAGACATGGCAAAGTGATGGTGTTGCACGACAATGCGCCGTCTCACACAGCAAAACCAGTGAAAAACACCTTGAAAGTCACGCACTCGCAGAGCACTTCAACAATTTCGAGGAAGTTGGAAAATGGCTCGACGAACGGCTTGCCGCAAAAGACAAGCAGTTTTTTCTGGCATGGTATTCATAACTTACCTGAAAGATGGGCGAAGTGTGTAGAAGACGATGGCCAATATTTTGAATAAACAAATTACTTGAACATTACGTGTTTTTCTTGCCACAAAAGCAGGCAAAAACGTATGCATACACCTGGTACTTTTGGATTAGGCCTACGCATTGCTCTCTATTAGTTTTATTAAAATATTTATATTTGTTTATGGTTTACAATATAACTTTAAATACTTGAATACTATATATTGGACTGCGTCATACAGAAAAGAAAACTAATTTAAAGAATACTTGACCTGGAGCGGACCGGCTTCGACTAGACAACACTGCATGGTCAGCGTTGCGAATCCATGCTCAGAGGTAAGCGACTTTCGATCATTTGTCGCTTCGCCGTTCCCATATCTAGCAAGAGCACAGTTTTCCTCCCCCTCCCCCTAATTCAGTGGCCCAAGTTTAGTATTTAATCTGCACATTTCGTAACAGTAAGTCCACAAAGAAAATGGACTGTCATAAGTTAGACGAAAAAGGAAATTGAAGAAAAAAAGAAAAGTAAAAATTAGACGCCCACGCGGAACTGAGCGACGCTGACCACCAGAACAGCGGTGCTACATACGCTCATACCCAAATTGCCAACATGTATGCAGGGTGTTAAAGGAGCCATTTTTTCATTAAATAAGGGTCAATGGTACACACCCTCGAACACGTATCTGTTTACTTTTGACGTAGAACATCCGATTCTCCGCCATCTCGTAGATTAAAACGTAACGTCAAAATTGACGCACAGGCAGCCAATATGGAGTAATATCAGAATGCGTGAACACAGTGTTTGATATCATACAAATTAAATAATAGTAAATAACATTGTTGCATAAATAAATTAATAACATAATAATCATAATTTGTCATCATCTGTCGCTATATGTTGTCTATTGACACAGGGTAGAATAATATATCATTTTCACTGATATATCGGTCTGTATCGTGATGGAGGGAGTACGAAAGCTGCTGCGGTAAGGATAGTGACGAGTAGACTAATAACATTCAGGGCATGACCAGTGCCTATGAATACTGTAGTAATAGCGTCAGTGATATTGCAGTAGCATTCCCTGGATCATTAAGGGAAGCAACAACGAATCCATTACTGCACTTTATTGGAATTATCTCTTCAGCAGAGTGGTGGTGTAATCACTTGACTGCCAACACGAGTGTCCTGGGTTCAAATAACGGAGACCTCGGATGAGATTGTAAGTAGAACTAGTGCGTATCGGAAGGGTATCTATCTGTCCTTTTAACTCCCAGAAAATATCCAATCTGAAACTGAGCGGTTCACCACCCTCACCTAAACATGGAAAGACTGTATTAAGGAAAGTGTGAGGGAAGAACTGTTTTCATTTTAAAGCAATGAAATTGCTATTGCTGCAGTCAGGATAGCCCAACACAAATCGAGACACGCCTGATCTGAAACTGACCCTCAGCTATCTTAGAAGTGGCTTCCCATTCCAACTTCTCGAAAGCACCGAACAGTTTATCTTTATCAAGGCTGATTCCTTTCAATCCAAGTCCCAGTTATTTAACACTAACTGTGTTATACATCATGGACAGGAAGGATCATATTTCCACACGAACCAGATGAAATGGATATAAATTCAGAGCATCCCATATAGGTGTTGAAAAGGAGAAACAGAAGGCTCATTGAAGAACCTCTTTAAAAAAAAGCGGGTTTTGTGTTATGTTTTCTGACGCACAGAAAAAATGGTATCCCATAGAATGGTAGATCCATGCCTCTCTCACCCGCTGCCGATAGAACAACTAGGCGAGTTAGTCGAATCATGACGAACTTCAGGTCAGTTACTGGTTTCCTCCACAGCAAAGAAGTCCTATACGGCTTGTTTACACCGTAAACCGTAGTATATGTCAAAATCTCTAGCAATTAAAGGGAAAGAAATAACTGTTATTATTATTATTATTATTGTTATTATTATTATTAGTCTATTATTATTATTATTATTATTATTATTATTATTATTATTATTATTATTATTATTATTTAATTTTTGAATAGATAGTAGATAACGACGAAGAATTACGTTTAATCCACTCCAATATTTCTTATCAAATTATAAGCTATTTGCTTTACGTCGCACCGACACAGATAGGTCTTATGGCGACGATGGGATAGGAAAGGCCTAGGAGTAGGAAGGAAGCGGCCGTGGCCTTAATTAAGGTACATCCCCAGCATTTGCTTGGTGTGAAAATGGGAAACAATGGAAAACCATCTTCAGGGCTGCCGACAGTGTGTTCGAACCCACTATCTCCCGGATGCAAGCTCACATCTGCGCGATCCTAACCGTGCGGCCAACTCGCCCGGTAATCAAATTATAAGAAACATATGTATTCTGCTTTGTCATTTTTTTCTAGTATCCGTTCAAAGATCTGAAGTGGATACGTGCATATACATTATCGCAGAGAATGTGTGTGTGGACTTCATGCTTGACGTACGACTTTATTATTGCATGCTATATCCTTCGTAATATATTGCATTAAAATGTAATTTCATTTCGTTGTTAACGATATTATTTTTACCACTGTGAGCATTTCTATTTTCAGATGTTTTGATAAGGTTGGTGGCGTGGCTTATCTTCCTCTGTTTTCTTTCCCCCAGCCATCGTGTGTATTTTCTTTTCTCTCTGGCGCGCATGTTGTTAATCTCTTGTTTCTGTCACAATTGACTATTGTTAAGTGAGTGCTCCAGAAGATAACCGGATATGAAACAGTACGTCGATACAGGAAATACAAAAACTCGACGCGCACGCATTGCGAGCTTGTATTGAATTCAATCTGCGGTATCAATGCTCGCCGGTGGCTCTGGAGAGTTGGGTGGAGCAGTTAGAACAGCCACTGTGGGTGGGGGGAGGATAGGTACTGTAATCCAGCTTCACTTAACTCTCGCTTCCTTTGAGGAACTATGTTCAACAAAGTATTGATTTACATACGCTCAAATTTCTCTTCGTGTTCCACAATACCGTGTTATACACGGATAATTTACTGAAAGACTTCAATTGGCAGGGTCAAATTTAGTTTGGTGGGAATCTTGTAATCTGCTTGCTCATGATTGCTTGCAAGATTCGGAAGAAGTTTTGCGGTGTAATAGGTTTGACAGACATATATAGTTTGCTGCGAAGATTATTTCTTAAAAAGAGAGTCAAGAGGATTGAATACCTGTTTGGGCACAAAAAATTATAGGAAATGGATCATTTCAAAAAGGTCTACCGTGACTGCCTGTTCTCCCAAGTTAGTGGTGAAATGAGTCAGGGCAATTTAAGGGTTAAGAAATCTAATTCCGAGAGTTTATCTCAAAATGGTAGTATAATGAAAAATCGGATCGGGGTGTAGCAAAGCTAATGTTCAACTTGCTGACATCTCAGTTCCCTCAGGCGCTTACGCCTTATGAGATATACAGTATATGACTATTATAGTGCCTCACCAGCTACTGGCTTGGCTTCTCCTTACACGAGGTGGACTCCTGCTTACCTTTCCAAACTGCCTTTTTCATCTTTGGCCTTTTCCGATGATACGGTCTAGCGAATCTTACACTTCACTCCTTTCCTCTCTCTACCGGAAATCTACAGTATTCTTTACCATAATCCTGGCTAATAAATTCTGCCCTTTTAACACTAGAATCAACACGAGGGCAAAATAGTATCACTCTCTTTGAATCCAAGGATTTATTGAATCGTAATGGGGAGTTTTAATTCACTTACAAAGAATATTTACTCAGTGCTTGATACCGATGGACCAATAGAGATGTTCCGGATTGCTGTTACGAGTGTAAGTGAAATGTTGCAGGAGGATAGTCAAGGCCAACTTCATTTCTCCACTCCCGACAAATCACCGCGGTCCTCTTTGTCATCGTTACCTGAAGTGTCATTTCTGCCTGTTGCCGTAACGTAATCATCTGACGCGACGCCTTAAATAAAATTATTTCACATAGAGTTTTACTGTTGCTACTGGTGTAGCTGTATGCTTGCGTACGGGAAGTGATGGGTTCAAACCTCGTCAAGGCAGCCACCATGGTATCCCATGCCATGGCTGTACCTTAATTAAGGCCATAGCTGTTACCTCCCCAGTCCTACTCCTTTGCACAGCAATCTCAAAAGTTAAAAGTCCTTCGCTAATTAATTGTTCATAGAGTGAGTAAGACTATAGCTTTTCAACGTTGGACCTGCAGCATCTGCTGCTATTTTACTTAAATATTGTCTGCGAGTATAAAATACTGATGCGTTTTTTCCTCCTCCAAATTTCATCATAATCATCATCTCTGACGGCGAGGGCGGGCCACCTAGAAGGTAAAGCCTTCTCCCTGGCCAGGAGATTGGGTTGAGGTGATGTGCGGGATTGTGGAGGTGGGATATACGGACTGTAATGTAAAGTAGGTGTTGGTAGAGGTTATCGACTTCAGAGTTAAGTGTTTTTACAATTCTTTTTCTTTTTAAAAATTGTATTTTGTTTTACAGGGTATCCTAGTTATTTGGGTACAGGGGAATGAGTTACTCGTAGTTGTTGTATGGGTTATCAATCTATCTTTTGATGCTGCGCCCATGCCACCCTATCATGTGCTAACCTTTCCATTTCTCAGCAACTACTACGTCGTATATTTACTCGAATATGTTTGTCGTATTTATACCTTGGTCTACCCCTGCCATTTTTACTACCTACAGTTCTCTCAAAAACTTAGGTTCTGAACAAGGTCTGGGTGTCAACCCGGCAACGCCGTGCGGTACCATATGGTACCAGTGCGCCTTATTTCAGATTTTCTCATGCTGATCATTACTCGCGACGTAAATATGACAACTCCGCTTTTGAATGTCAAGGTGATACTCCCTACAGTGCCTGAAATCAATGTAGGGTTTTATTTTGAGCGTTTGTTTGCGAGAACTACTGCTTGGAATTTGAGATCGTGTTGAGAGGAATAAAAATGACTGCTCGTCTACGGTAAGTTGCTTTATTTTATTTATAAATTTTCACAATACAATTTTTATCGCGTGGTTTATTATCTTGAAATATCAGTCCATGATTGAAATAACAAGCGATTGGTCAGCATTTCTGTGTTAGCCGTTATGACACTATTTAGTCTGTTGGTACCGTATGGTACCGTACGGCGCTTACCGTACCTCTCTGTCCTTTTTCTCCTCCATGGTTCTAAGGGCGATTTTAAAGAAACAATTCATACTGTAGTTGCCAATAATGATTTATATGTGTCATTAAATTGTATAATTGTGGATTTTACTAGAAAATGTCCACGTTATAACACACGTGGCGAGCGCGATGTATCGCGTCCAATGATACGTGAACTTCATTCGAGTGGCTTGACGCTTGAAGAGGTGCTACATGTTATTGAAGAAGAGGATACTGATGCTGAAGCCATATACATTGAACCGCCGGAATGTAATGTATTATCTGATGAAGATCCGGCTGAGGAAAACGAGGGAGTCTCGCAGAAAACCTTACTGAAAGTGAACTCCGAGCACCAGCTGAAGTAGTGCTGAGCGAGTAAATTCCGCACAGGAGTAGAGAATCCATGTCCGATAATGATTAATAGCCCGCGAAGAGAGAAAATCATCACCTCGTACACCAGCTGTCCGGATGGCGGATAACCTAGTTCCCACAACAATCCATTACCCTAGTGCTAAATGTTCCAATTTACGAAATATGATGCTGCCCGAAATATTTTGAGTTTAATTTTAACGATGAAATTATGAATTTCTTGTGCTCTGAAGCGAGCAAGAATGCGCTTTTTAAATATGAAGAAGATCCTAAAGTAACCACCGAAGAAATGAAAGTATTCGTCATGACTTTACTTCTCAGTGGCTATGTGCAAGTGCCGCCATCAGAACTAGGAAGGTGCAAGATATGTAACACTATATATATGGGTGGTATTTTGAAGAGAAATAAATACAGTTGTTCACGCTTCTTTTCTTTTTATATTATCTGACACTTTGAGATTCAATGACCTACATCACTATATCGTTCCAACAAACCAACGCCGGCGCTGCGCGGCCGCAGGTTTCGAATCCCGCGGCCGCAAAGAACGCGTCCAATGTAGTGTGGCCGTCTGTGTGAACTACTTTTTGCCAGTCTGAACTAGTGAAAAGTGGGAATAGGTTAATAAAACCTGAAGTCTATAATAGTATCATTCCAATTTCCTAAAGATATGTCTCGTCTGACCTAATATTATTTTTCGGAATTTCCAAAGGGATGTCACAAATGAACCTATAAACACAGTTTTTTCTTTAATTTATTACTAAGTAATTTTAAGCGATATTCTGTGACAATATTAAGCATAAAATGTTATGGTATTCGAAGGAGGTAACAATTTCTACGTTTCACCCAAAAGGTATGTCAAGGGCCGTGCGGTACCATACGGTACCAGGCCCTCATTTAGAAACCAATCATCCAATTTTTAGAAACATGACTTTTAAGTGGTCTATAGGATGTGAATGCTGGGAATATTAAACAAAAATTTTAAAGCAAGAAAATTGAGAACTCCGGCGCTCCCGGGTTAAGATGTGTCCTTTCATTCTATCCCTTCTTCTGGTGAAATTTCGACAAGTCATCTCCTCTCTTGAATTCGATTCAGTATCTCTTCATTCGTGATTCGATCTACCCATCTCACTTTCAGTATTCTTCTATAACACCACATTTCATTCAAAAGCTTCTCCTTCTTCCTGAGTTAGTTATCGACCATATTTTCACTTCCATACATGCCACACTCCAGACGAAAGCAAAAACGGCTTTCTAATCACTATATGAATGCTCGAAGTGAGCAAATTTCTTTTCTTAACTTGTGCTAGTCTGCATTTTATGTCCTCCTTACTACTGCCCCACGAACCTACTACGCTGGCGTAGCAGGGAGAGAGGTGATATGGCGGATAGAGGGGCCCTAACCGGCTTGCTGACGGACTTGAGGGAAATAAAATGCCTTCCGCGGACCAAACACACAACCTGCTGTGGGTGGGGGACGCAGACGAAGAATACACCCACGGTATCCCATGCCTGTCATAAGAGGTGACGAAAAGGGGCGACCAAGGGATGATTGAATTAGAACCATGAAACTACTTGCGATTAGTACCACCACGCGGGAAACACCTTGGCTGCTTTTACTTGCGCGTAGTACCACTATGTCAGGTACACAAATAGGTTTGTGATTAATAGCAACAGAGTTCGTTGCCGGCTTTTACAGTACCTGTGATTAGTACCACTTTGGGAGCGACACCATGGTTCTGTCTTGCCTATGTTTAGTACCCACTATATGAGGAACACCACGAGATATCGCGAGTCCCTGTGGTCAGTATACTTGCGTGATGAACGACATAGGTTTGCGTTGCCTGTAAATGGCGCCGCAATGTGCGAAACCCCATAGGTCTGTATTACATGTGCGAATTTCATTACCTGTGAGTAGTACCATACTGTGTGGAATACCGCGAGTCTGTGCTACTTTTGATTAGTACCGCAATATGACAAATACCATGGTTCTACATTCCTAGCGATAATTACCATTATGAGGGGCCGATGACTTGGGTTTGGACCCCTTTAGACTAAAAGCATCATCGATTCAGTATTATGCTATAGACGCAGTCCCTTGGTCAGTAATACTATTATTTCACGTTAGTTTCTGTGAATGCGAGACATTGCCTTTCGGATCAACTGATTGTTTTAAATTCATATCCATCAATTCATTCTTCGTCCTCACGTTTTGAATTATGATCAGTGGAGGATTTTGGACTTTTAATTTGTCATTCCATTTCGTATCATTTCGTATCATTAATGGCCGATGACCTAGATGTTAGGCTTCTTTAAACATCAACAACAATCATCATCACCATCATCATCATCATCAGTTATTCCACTACCTAAGTAACAGTACTCACCTACTTCCTTTAAGACGTAATTTCCTAATCTAATATTTCCTGCATCACCTGTCTTCATTACTTTTGCTTTGGATTTACTTATTTTAATCGTGTGTTCCTTCGTCAAGGCTGTGCCCATACCAGTGAGCAATTTCTCCAGATATCTGGAGACTCAGATAAAATAATTATATAATCGGCAAATCTCACGGGTTTTCATTTTCTTGATCGCCTGTTGTGTGTGTGTAAACATGACAAGGAGACACTCGTAGCAATATTCATATTTACAAATAACAGATTTACGAAGAACACTTCAAAGTCAGAAAGAAACAACCAATTAAAAGAGGGAATGAATTTCTTGAATTAAAAGAAAAGGCGAAAAAGGAAAGAAGGAAAGAAATGATTTCCGTATTTATTGCAAAGCAGATTTTCTTTACTGCTTGCAAAGGCATCTCGCGGTAAGGTGGAACAAACTATATTCTGAGTTTAGAGCTTGTTACAATAATATGAGAATAGTTCATCATGTATTATATATTATCGATTTGGAATGGTCTTACAATACATCCCAGTAGCATGATATAAATAGGACGTTCTCTGCGCGCCGTGGGGGGTGATACATTAACTGGAAATAGATTCATCATGACGTAAGCAAGCATTTTGCAATTCCCGTGATTATAGCGGGAAACACCAACGCCATATTTATACCGAAATATTGCCAAGGGAGTCTAGAGGGAAAAAAAAAAGAAAAAACATTCTAAATTATTGAACTCCATTGTATGCGCATCAAAGAATAATCCCACACACACATTATCAGTATGCAGCTTTCAACTGAAAATTCATGTACATTTACACTACATAAACACAGTATTAATGACACATTATTCGTGTAAATGGGCTTATTTACATGTGACTATTGTTCACCAACATTGCAATAATAATAATAATAATAATAATAATAATAATAATAATAATAATAATAATACGGTCATCTGAAAAGAATGGATGGAAGAAAGTTAACTAAAGAAATTTTTCACTTTTTTGATTCAAACCCGAAAACCACAATTCCCTGGTTTAGAGATACCAAAGAAGACCTGCAAATGCTACATATCTTAGCTGAAGACACCGTTAACAGAGATCTCTTCCGCAAGAAAATATTGACGAACGGGCTAAACCGAGACGAGCAACCGAAGAGAAGACACGGTGCCCCTTGGACAGAGGAGCGTAAGCAGGCCCACTCACAAAGAATGAGGGAAATTTGGGCTCTAAAGAAGGCCAAGTTCAGTGTCAAATGCAACAAGACTTAACGTGGTCCTTGATGGCCCCAGCGAATTATATATATATAATATGTCCGCAGTGAGCGATCATGTTACCATATTAATTGAATTATCATCTTATTAAATATATGAACCGGGCTCGAAAATTATTATTTACTCAGAATATCAATACAAATGAGCTCCGTAATTGAGGCAACTCCTCATGAATCACTCGGTATGTTTTGCTATAACCCCGCATCATTACAGGTTGTCGTTTCACTAAGTTGGTTCAGAAGGTGAAGAGAGAACGACAAACAAGATGTCACCTTGGGGCGATGCTTGTTAGTGTGTCTGGAGAAACAAGTGTGATACATTGACGTCAGCTTCCATCTGCTTGAGAAATGAATTAAATATATCTGGTGCTGCTTCAAACGTGACGAGAGTCGATATTCAGATTGACTATTAACACCAGACGGAACGAGAGAACGGATTATCGTCAGATAAAGTCGGAGACTTACAGGTTTAGTATTCAGATATTCCAGGGATATATTATAGCGGTCTGATTGATGGCTGTCTGTTGTTCACTAGAATGTACTTTGTGCTAAGTGCTACGGTACACTGTTTCCCTTTGTCAAAGAAATATTTGTGAAGTTGGTGTTAGGGATACTGCATAATGTGGTGCCCAAGCTTTACAGTTTATGCCTTCTCAATACACATTGCTTTCTTTCTAATTCAGTTTACCGGTTTAAATGAACATGTTATAATAAACTGAAGTTCATAAACAAATAAACAAACAAACAAACAAACAAACAAATCCCATGGCAATATACCCCTGACGGACCTTGGTCTACCAAGGCCTGCAGACTACGAGGTGACGCATGATCATTGCGATGAATCCTCTCGCCCGTTATTCTTGGTTTATAGACCGGGGTCGCCTTCTCACCGTCAGATAGCTCCTCAATTGTAATCATGTAGGCTGTGAGTGGACCTTGAAACAACCCTCAGGACTAGGTAAAATCCCTAACCTGACCGGGAATCGAACCTGGGGCCTCTGGGTGAGAAACAGGCACGCTACCACCAAACCGCGGGGCCGGCATACTGAAGTTCATATATGCCTAAAAACGTCCTTAATTGATTACTCTATCTGAATATTGCATCGTGTCTGTGGAGCAATGTCACGCCATCGCTTGAAGAGTAGGGTGGCGGTGGGAGTTGTCTCTGGTTGTTGTATTACGTAGCGTCGTGCGCCACCTCCAACAGAGTGAGACTTGTTGTTGTTGTTGCTATTGGCTTTACGTCGCACCGACACAGTAGGTCTTATGGCGACGATGGGACAAGAATGGGCTAGGAGTGGGAAGGAAGCGGCCGTGGCCTTAATTAAGGTACAGCCCCAGCATTTGCCTGGTGTGAAAATGGGAAACCACGGAAAACCATCTTCAGGGATGCCGACAGTGGGATTCGAACCCACTATCTCCCGAATACTGGATACTGGCACAGAGTGAGACTCTCGCTATGATATATATTTTGCGTCGTCTCTGCTAAAACTTCTTTCTCATCTTCTGCTGGTTCATTCCACATTTCAATGATTGATTCGTTTGTAAGTTCATACTGCACATCACTCTTCATCCATTCGGTAACTTCGATTTTACTATAATAGCATCTTTACATCCGAGAAAGATCTGACAAATTTGGTATGTCATTATCATTGCGGTCGTCGGTGTTACTGTCAGACACGTGATTCTTCTAACCCATACAGTAGAACGTCCTTCATGGTTATATCTTGGAGGAAGTTCGTGATGTTTTCCTCACGTTCTGTTGCTTCCAGGAGTGAAAGTAGCAGGCAATGCCGATATACAGTATATATTTATACATTCCAAAACGCCCTGATCCATAGGTTGCATCAAACTTATTACGTTAGGAGGCAACAATAAAGCACAAATTCCATCACATACTAGTCTCTGTTCATCTGGATGTGGCCCTACGTTGTCTGCTTTAATAGGCAGACCCTTCTTTCTCAAAAACGCTTTAGTGTCAGGCACGACGACAAACACGCGCGTAATGAGGGGAGTCACAGTACAATGACATGGCGGGAATAAGCAGGGAATGAAATGCTGTAGAAAAGTCATTGTAAATTTGCGAAAATAAAATTCAACTAATGCTCGGATTTAACGGAGCCTCGGATTTCCGAGACTCTACTGTATAAGGTTAAACTGACCGCCTCTCGTTAATAACACTGTCTCTTCCGCTGCCACTCTCTTCTTGACTACGTAGCAATGTTGTAAATCTGTCCACGAGTTGTGTAACAGAAACTAAACCAATGGGCCTTGATCTACCATGCGACCAACTAATACGTGGCCAGCGCAACGAATCCACTGGGCCCTTATTCCTGGCATTGTAGACCGGAGCCGCTTTTTCACCGTAAGTTGGTTCGATACTTGTTCTCGCGTAGGCTGAACGGACCTCGAACTAGCACTCAGATCCAGCTAATATCCGTGGCTCGGCCGATAATCGAAGCCGGGTCCAGCTCTCTACCCGTAGACCGCGGGTCGGCTTGACGTGAGCAGCAGCTTGTAATAGTACACCTTAAGCTGTACCTCTCTTGAAGTAACTTTTCTTCCTTTTTTAAAAAAAAATTATTGTCAGTGTGATCATCATACGTGATCCAGGGTTCAAACACACATACAGAAATATATTCTTGGAAAAGGAGCTAATCTTGTCCAGCTTCAGTCTTGGTTTCATAACTATATAGAAAACGCTGCGTATTCGTACTGTTTGATTTGTGTTGCTTCCGCTTCGGCGAACAAAATAATATTAAAGGCAATCGGAAATCGAAGTAAGGTTCTGATCCATTCTCCATCTTTCTCTTCTGCACCGGAAGACGGCGAGCAAGCCTTATACGTATTTTCTTTTTCCCGCAGTGCTTGTGGGATGTAAACAATTGAAGCTGGGCTGAGCTTCGCTGGGAATCCCCAGCTCTGCACCACTGTATAGGCTAAGCTAAAAGAAAAGTAGCCAGAATTTCTTCCGTTTCCTTTAAAAGAGAGTCCTTGTTTTGGTAAACTTTGTTTGCTTATGGGTAACAGGTCCTTGCATACCTTTATTTAAGTGAAGTCTTAAGCACGTTGCACACACGATCAAATTTTTCGTCAAGTTTTTAAAATTAATTAGTTTATGCTTTTTTTTCGATCAAACTGATGGATGATGATCTTTCAGATGTTCGATCTAATAGTTCCTGTACAATGTAACAAAAGCAGTGGTATTAAACAGTCTTTCAGGACAGGAGAACAGTTTTCGTGACAGAGCTACATTGTAAACAAATATCCGTGGTAACATAATTTTTAAAACCTTTGAAGAAGAATGTATATTTATTGTGTACAGTCGAATGTTATGGTAAGCATTTTATGCGTGGTCTATGGCAAAGCCAGTTTGCATCAAACAATCATTCAGAACTGGAGAATAGGCCAGAGTTCTGTTTTAAATAAATATGTGGGGTGTAAGTTGGATTCACGAAGTTATTAATCAGTGAATATTGAAATACTAGACATATATATGCATGTTGTTAAGTCCCTTCCTTAAAAGAAATACGAGAATGACAGAAATGGAGTGTTACGAGATTTGGCGCCGAATACGAGCCGAATATGTATCGATGGTGACAACATTAGTAGTAAGATGATGATGATGATGATGATTACTATTATTATTAACAACAATCAGACAGTCAGTAATTATGCCCTCTAAAGTCTGCAGATATAGATGATAACTGAAATAGTTCCTCGTGACACAGCCGTGAAATTTCATGATGGAGAGATTGAGAGTCTACGAAGACTCTTTTTTTAACTTCTAATGGTCACGTTCCTGTAAATCAGCGACTGAAGTCACGTAGCAGCTTTCCCAGGTCTTCAAAAGATCTGAAATCAACTCCCAGAAGCAGAAGCGAGCACTTACATAATTTGAACGCTATGGTCGTTTTCACACTCTCAGTACACCCTGCTAGAAAACGCAGACCATCTTTCGCGTCTGTGAAAAGTTACCATCAAATATACCTCTATCACAGCAGATTTTTAACCAAGTGATCATGTGCAGAATTAGCATAATGATACGCCTTCGCAGTAAAAATTGGAACTGGTCATATCCGAGCCATAATTATTGTTTTATCTTCAGTAAATCAGTCAATTGTACGATACTGTATAGAAGAAGAAACAGAAAGTACACGCATACATACACGCATACATACATGCATACATACATACATACATACATACATACATACATACATAAATACATACATACATATTCTTTCATTATAGACTCATGCCTTTCAGCGTGGAATCTGCAAGCCTCTGTGAATTTACTAAATGCCGCCACAAGCCTCTATTTGTAACTAGCCCTGTGGCCTCGTTTAGTTCTGTAGTTGTCTTTAAATAATTAGAAAGCAAGTCGAACCATCCTCATCCTGCTCTCCCTCTACTTCTGTTACCATCCATGGTGGAGTTCATTATTCTTCTAGGTAACCTAACCTCCTACATTCGCGACATGACCCCACGACCAAAGCCGGTTTATGCGTACAAGTTCGTCAACCGAGTTCATTCCTAACTTTATCTCATCACCTAGTACCCTCCTGTCATAGTTCCCATCTGTACCACCGATCATTCTCGCTACTTACATGCATGTTACTTCTAACATGGATATCCTTAGCCTCCAAGCTTTCACTCTCTTGAAGCAAATTTGGTCTTAAAACAGACCGGTGTAAATATACTCGTTCGGGAGCGGACTACTTTCTTACAGAATATTGTTGATCTCAACTGCGAGCTCACTGCGTTAGCTTTGCTGCACCTTGATTCAATCTCACTTTCTATACTACCATCCTGAAAGACCTGCTGAAATTTTGTATTCCTAACCTGACATTCACTTGGAGAGACTAATTTTCATATCATACTAGTTGCACCAGTTTTCAAGTTTGAGGATATTCACGCTTTCAGCACAATCTGCCATTAAGACCAAGTCTTCGGCATAGGCCAAACTATTTACTTCGTTTTCAGCTAACTGAATACCTTTCAGTAGATGTTCCATGTAATTTATGAACAACGAAGGTGAAAGATTACAGCCTTGTCTAACCCTTGTAAGTATCTTGAACGAAGAACTCATTCTGCCATCAATTGTTACTGTGCCCAATAGTCAACATAAATGCCTTTAATTGCTTTGAATAATCTTCCCTTAAAACTATAGTCCTCCAGTACGGCGAATAACATCCCCCTAGTTACTCTGTATTATACCTCTCTAAATCTAGGAAACATAAACATAACTGTCTATTCCTCTCACAGCATTTTTCAATTATATGGCGCATACTAAAACTATGATCCTGACAGCCCCTCTGTGGTCTGAAACCACACTGGTTTTCTTCGAAACTCTCAGCAACTGAAAACACCCTACATGTCAAAATGCCAGTGAACACCTTGCCTGGCATACCTCGATAGCTCTTGCATTTCTTGCTGCTTCCCTGCTTATAGATAGGTGCAGGTACTGCTTTCGTCCAGTACCTTACTTATTACTCTGTGAACCCATTTCATCCCTGCCTTCTCATTACATTTCACCATTACAGGTCTAAATCTATTCCTGCTACTTTGCCAACGACGGTAGTCGTATTGAAACACGGGATCCCATGAGATCTTCGAAGTTAGGCAACATTGGGCGTGGTCAAGATTTAGATGCGTTGTCACGCGCTGTTGGTGGGGATAAGGGAAAGGAGAAGCGGAAAGGAACTGGCTACCCTACCGTACGGCAACTCCGACTCAGGTACACCTCTGTGGAAGTTCGGACCTGCCTTCGGGTAGAATAAACCCTTACCTTTTCATCTGCTACTTCATTACAGAGGAGTTTATTTCCCATCCTTTCCACTTCCTCAAGCGTAATTTCACCAACACCATTGTCCTCCTCCCGGTGAGACCGGTTGCTTGCTACGTCACCAGAGACATGTTCAAAATATTCCTTCCACCTGTCGTTTTCCTTTTTCTCTCCCGTTCTAACAGTCGTTATTAGTTATTACTGTCCAGGTTATGACCGAATTCTTCCCACGACTTCTTCTTGGATTCAACAGTAATTTGTTTCGAACTGTTTCTTTCATCTACGCTCAATTCCCTGCCTGCATCAGTCCTTGTTTGGAGCCATTCCTGACACGCCTGCCTTTTACTTTTATAAGCTGCCCTCTCTTCATCATTCCCCAAGCTGTCCTTGCTGTTTCTACTATAGCATCTCTATGCCACCCATTATCTTTCTGTATCTTGAACCTGCTTTCTGTCTATTGTTTGGAACTTTTCACTAATCATATACGTATACCTCTGTCTACCACTGTATATTCGTCCTGGAGATTTTATATCCTTATTCATCTGCAGACAGGTTTAACATTCTATGTCCTAGATGTAGAGATACTCAGTTAACTACAGATCAGATAGTGGTCTGTATCACAGAAAACTCACACATTCCTAACAAATTTCCTGAATTCAAAGTCGGTTAAATAATCTGTTATGGATCTGGTGCTTTATGCTTGAAGAATGTATTCGTAAGTGCTAAACCCATACCAGCACAGAAGTCCAGCAAACGCTTCCCATCCCCATTAGCTTCCATATCTTCCCCACATTTACCAATCATCCTTTCGTATCCTTCAGTTCTATTTCTAGTTCTCGCATTGAAATCGTCCATTAGCACTATCCTATCCTTGATGTTGACCCTGACTACAATGTTACTCAATGTTTCATTAACACTTGTCAACTTCATTCTCGTATCCACCCTCACATGGTGAATACACGGAGACATTTCTCGCCCTATGTCCTGCAGCTACCAAATCTACCCATATCATTCGCTCATTTATATGCCTAATAGAAAATTTATGATGCGTGCAATAGTATTCCTGACGAACAATCCTACCCCACACTTTGCCCTTCCCTTTTTAACACCCATCGTTTACACTTTATAATCTCATATCTCTTCCTCGTTATCTCCCCTTATCCGAATGTCATTTACTCCTAGCACGTCCAGGTGCATCCTATTTGCTGACTCAGTCAGTTCTATTTTCTTTCTTTCTTTCTTTCATAAACCCCATTAATATTGATAGTTCCCCATCGAATTCGATTTGATTCTCGAAGTTGTTTACAAAGAGTCCCTCACCTGCCGAATGCAAATGGAAATCCGTTACTCCCATACGTCCGAGGCTTGCTTTAAATGTTCTGAACTCGATAAATTCTGTGAAGGAGGATGCTACCCTACTTACACATAGTCCCAGTGAGGATATCTCCTCTAACGGGTCTTAGCCGTCTGAGCACTAGGAGGGCCATGACTCAGAATATGTCCGAGATGCCCACTCATATTCCATAGCAACTAGTATCCCGACTCTCAGGACTATTTGCTAGGCCACTCAGCCGTTACCCATGGTTCGCGCACTAGGACGTGACTGCAGTTAACTCACACCATGAACTATAAAAGTATTCTAGAAATAAAAGAAATCTAAAAATAATTTCTGCCCATTCTCCTTAAAAGGAAATAACTTTTGAATTCTGAGTGTTATTTAACCTGAAAAGAACTTTCCGGCGGCTTTTTTTTTGGTGACAGGGCCGAATAAAGTGAATTTAGCAATTTACATGTTGTTACCGAGGAGCAAAGTTTACGATTTACGTATCGATGTTTATGCTTCCAGTATAGAAATTAAGTAAAAGTAATCTGTTTTGTATTTAGTGGTGAAGACGACATCTAGGATGAGATAAGGTAACTCCATGATATCAAGTAATGTCGTGATAGTTTGCATTTCCTTTATCACGGTGTAGCTTGAAACACGAATGTCTCCAAACTCCATCACACCAGAAGGCAGAAGAATGCAGGACTCCTACAAGGTGGCAAGTACCCTCTGTGGGTGCCTGTGTGAGATTTTACAGAATCCACTATGAAAGTTTGAAGTGTCAGCACACCTTTTCTTTGTAGTGAAAGCAGTTTTGTGCATTTTAGTACATTACTAGCAGTTTCCCGCTGGCTCCGCCCGCATTGTACAAAGTATGGTGTTGTTCGTTACTATCCTCACGGATGTATTTGCACAGTTTCGAGTTAATGAAATAAAGCACATGATCTGCTGTGGTAATAGAATAGAATATTATGTCAACAAAACACTAGAAGGTACATCACACAAAGAAATTGAATTAAACGTTCCTTGGAACAACACTACGCGCCGAACTGTTAAAAAGTCCTTCAAAGATCTTCGTCATGGAGACAAGTGTAGTCATAACTTTTCTCAGAATCTAGCAATTTAAGTAGTTATTGCCTCAAAAGAAAGCGCTTGATCCACTGAGTGTTTTTAGACCAAAACGAACTGCGTACCTCAATTAGAACGAAAGATTTAATTTCTTCAATGAGAAAAAAAATGTTGAAGAAATGGGACGTCAAATTGAATGTGCACTCATAACTTTCCTCAGAATCAACCAATTTGAATGGTTAAAAGCCGAAATTAAAGAGCTTGATACACTCAGTGTTCTTAGGCCAAAATGGACTCCATACCTCAGTTAGAACCAAAAATATGATTGCTTCAAAGAGAGAAAAAAATTAAAAAATTAAATAATTTGAGGAAGGCGGAAGTTAAGTGATTTATACTACCTGATGATAAATTTGTGCATGAATACCTTTCAGTTTAAAAAAGAATGAAGGAAATCGACCGGATAGAATGGCCGGACTGACTGACTTTAGTTTTCATAAAAAAAAAATTAATATATAGATTAAGAGCAGTCTTAACGTGAAAGTTCGATTTTAACAATCGTTATAGGTAAGATACTAATAATTTAGATTTTAAAGTTACAAACAAATTGTGCTACAGGGTAGAGGTCAATGAGCTTAGCAATACGATTGTTTGTCTTAGGTTTACATATGATTATGGCGCTCAAGAAGAGTAAAGCGGCTCTGAAGTTATTAAATACTGTAAGCGGTGAGTTTGGTTAAGAACGAAGGCTGGACAGTTTACAAAGCTAGTAAACACGCTCAAGGATTATTGTGTTAAATTCTTAGCTGATCCTCAGAGTGCCACCATTGCTAAAATTGGAAAGCCTTTTGTCATGCCGTCTGAACTCGAAATTAAAATAGTGAATTATGTTACAACATTGCAATCTTTGCGTTTTGGACTTAGAGCTAACCAAGCCAGAACAGGCCATCAACGTCAGGAATGAAATTCACAACGTGGATCAAGCCGGAAGCCAAGTCTCGAAATAATGTTAACGGCAACTGTGGGGCATGTGGATCTTTTTATGCAGATAACGTCAGAAAGAAAAACGGGGCCAAGTGGATGAAATGCAAGTTTTGTCATGTTTGGTACCATGAAAAGTGTCAAAAAATGATAGACAAAGTGTATTTTATGTGCAATGTGTGCGAGATTTCTGACGACAGTGACTAAAACGGGCATTTCTATTATTCGTTTTATTTTAAAATATATAGGCCCTAAACTGTAATAAATCATAACTGCAACATAAGAAGCTGAAGGATAATTAAAATTAATATGCAGACCTATTTTATATTACAGACAAGTTTCTATTATGATGGAGCACGGTTCTTTGTGAGCATTTGTTGTCATGGAGTTACTTGAACCCTATCACGGATCAATCACTCAATCAATCAATCAATACTGATCTGCATTTAGGGCAGTCGCCCAGGTGGCAGATTCCCTACCTGTTGTTTTCTTAGCCTTTTCCTACATGATTTCAAAGAAATTGGAAATTTATTCAAGTCTCCCTCAGTAAATTATTCCAATCCCTAACTCCCCTTCCTATAAATGAATATTTGCCCCAGTTTGTCCTCTTGAATTCCAACTTTGTCTTCATATTGTGATCTTTCCTACTTTTAAAGACGCCACTCAAACTTATTCTTCTACTAATGTCATTCCACGCCATCTCGCCGCTGACAGCTCGGAACATACCAGTTAGTCGAGCAGCTCGTCTTCTTTCTCTCAATTTTTCCCAGTTCAAACTTTGCAACAATTTTGTAATGCTACTCTTTTGTCAGAAATCACTCAGAACAAATCGAGCTGTTTTTCTTTGGATTTTTTCCAATTCTTGAATCAGGTAATCCTGGTGAGGGTCCCATACACTGGAACCATACTCTAGTTGGGGTCTTACCAAAGACTTATATTCCCTCTCCTTTACATCCTTACTACAACACCAAAACACCCTCATAAGCATGTGCAGAGATCTGTACCCTTTATTTACAATCCCATTTATGTGATTACCCCAATGAAGATCTTTCCTTATATTAACACCTAGATACTTACAATGATCCCCAAAAGGAACTTTCACCCCATCAACGCAGTAATTAAAACTGATAGGACTTTTCCTATTTGTAAAACTCACAACCTGACTTTTAACCCCGTTTATCAACATACCATCGCCTGCTGTCCATCTCACAACATTATCGAGGTCACGCTGCAGTTGCTCACAATCTTGTAACTTATTTATTACTCTGTAGAGAACACCATCATCTGCAAAAAGCCTTACCTCCTATTCCACTCCTTTACTCATATCATTTATATGTATAAGAAACATAAAGGTCCGATAATACTGCCTTGAGGAATTCCCCTCTTAATTATTACAGGGTCAGATAAAGCTTCACCTACTCTAATTCTCTGAGATCTGTTTTCTAGAAATACGGTATAGTAACCCATTCAGTCACTCTTTTGTCTAGTTCAATTGCACTCATTTTTGCCAGTAGTCTCCCATGATCCACCCTATCAAATGCTTTAGACAGGTCTATCGCGATACAGTCCATTTGACCTCCAGAATCCAAGATATCTGCTATATCTTGCTGGAATCCTACAAGTTGAGCTTTAGTGGGATAACCTTTCCTGAAACCGATCTGCCGTCCATCGAACCAGTTATTAATTTCACAAACATGACTTAACTAGCATATCATGGAGTTGCCTATTTTCAATCGTAAATTTTGTAAATAAATTCTTGGTGTTAAATATTTGAAAATAAAAATCCACAGCCTGACCGGGTCAGGAATGGAATGAATGAAGCCCCCATCTAGCGGTGAGGATATGAATTGTGCCTGCTGCCGAAGCCCGTCGCTCTCCGCTGGGGCAATGATTGTTGAACGACAGATGGAATGAAATGATATTGGAGAATGTTGCTGGAATTAATTATGACATAGAAAATCGGAGTACCCGGAGAAAAACCTGTCCTACCTCCGCTTTGATTAAAGATTTGGCGTTTCTCAAAATTTTAATCGCAGTGTGCCCCAACACTATCCCTCTCTCAACTGAAGTGTGATTATCCCCGTGACACAAAATTTTAGTAAACAGAATCAGTAAAACCTTGGTATCACTGAGTTACCTTACTTTACCCTAACTATCTGACACACGAAGGCGTTATTATAATCTTACATCTTGGTTGGCTCTCTTCCTCCAACACGTTCAGCCTCGCCAATCTCGAAATAGATCATTACACCTTGTCCCACATCCCTGTGTTATCCAACGAAAAGCCTTACTACTGCAGTTTATGATTCTCTTAATATTTTAGTTCCTATCTCCTCTTCCAAAATTAAAGTAGTATGTGGATTTTCTGACATGTTAACTCTTTCTTCCTGTTGATAATCTGGCCAGAACTTAAGTACGATATTACTGCATTTTATTGGCATTGCAAAATTACTGCAGCTGTATGCTAGATTTTCATCCTGTAATTTCTTCATTTTCATTAAAATACTGTATATCCGTTTATGTGGATGTGTTGTTTCTTTTTTATTGCTCAGCCCTTGTTTTACATTGCCTTAATCTATACTATGTCATGACACCTATAAGTCCGAGTCTCTCTCAATTCAGGCCAAGTTAAAACATTACTGCACAGTGGTTAGAACAGAGTGCCTTTATGGAGCAGAAACCTTGACGAGGATGGCTGACCCAGTCCTTGAAAAAAGAGAAAGAAGATTCTTGCGAAAAATCTTAGGCCCTAGAAAGTCGACGAGTGACCCAAACACATTCCGGTTAAGATTGAATTTGGAGCTCTACAAGACAGTAGAAAGAATCACGACTGTGATGAGAAAAAGGAGACTGACGTTTTATGGACATATCAAAAGAATGAACCCTGAGAGATTGACCAACAGGATACTTCTTCTGCAGGAAAGGTGGAAAAAACAACCGGGATGGCTTACACACGTGCACAATGACTTGGCAGAAATAGGTATCAAGGAGGAGGATATAAAAGAAAGGACATCATTTAGGAAGAAGGTTGCGGGATTGAGGGATGCGTCTGAAGAGCAACATGCGATGCCACGGAACATCTCGGTGGAAGAACGAGCAAGAAGAAGTCAAAGACTCAAGAATCTTTGGCGAGAGTGTAAAGAGAAGGGTATCAGTCTGCGTGACAGAAGGAAGATTGTGTAAACGTGGCCCACAGGTGGCCGTATCGATTAATAATAATAATAATAATAATAATAATAATAATAATAATAATAATAATAATAATAATAATAATAATATCCTTTTAATTGCTATACCGAGTGACTTGCCCTCACGGTACATATCCTCTAGCTGTAGCTTACAATCGGAAGATGATAGGTTCGAGCACCACTCTCAGCAGTCCTAATTAAGAGTTTCTACGCTTGTCCACTTTCACACTGTGCAAAATTTGGGGCTGTAACTTTGTTAAAGACATGGGTCCTACCTTCACAGTCCTAGAACTTCATCATTCTGTGGCATCGGAAGTCTGCCTGTGTTAGAGCAACACCAAAAGGCTCGCAAATAATGTTACTATTATTAAGTGATTTAATAAAAGTTGGATGGTAAAATACGGGGACTCTCTGGCTACGAACGTACGGCGACGACGTAAACATTTTTATACTTCATGCAAGTAAAAAATTAAACGCATATCAAGCTTTGGTAATAGAAAGTTGATTCTTGTTTTATTTGGATAGTATCGGTGTGTGGATGTGAAACATGGGCTAGAGAGGAGAGCAAGAAAGAAAGAAAGAAAGAAAGAAAGAAAGAAAGAAAGAAAGAAAGAAAGAAAAGAAACAAACAAACCAACAAAGAAGTAGTTTAGGAAATTTATGTTTGTGGAATATTATTTTACCGAGAAATACTAAATAACTTTGATCTCTTTGAAATTAGAGAGAAAACAAAATATTGGCGAATTATTATAAGAAGGGAAAACGGTTTGACATGACTTCTCAGACATCCAAGATTTGATCAGATTTGAAAGGAAATGTCTGCGTAAAGTGTGTTAACTAGGTGACGAAGAGTGCATATAGCAAATATGATAACATTGTTATAGTAAATGTGATCTGTTTTATAAATACCCACATAGAGAAAGCAACACATTAACAGGATAGAGTAGCATTGAGTCTTGTATCAACCATTCATTGTACTGATGACGCAAATATTATTCCGCCTAAATCATGTCTGAAACATCATCTTCCGCCGCTTTTCCTACACTCTTGTGGGATGGCGGGTGCGAACTGTGTTGCACAGGGCAACTTGGCTTTGTTTTACGGTCGGATACCCTTCTTGACGCCAACTCTATGTGAAGGGATTTTTTCACCATTGCGTGATACTGTGGTGGTTGGTGGTGTGATATTTTGTGTGTATATGAAGAGGAGTGTATTGGGACTAATAGAAAAACCAAGTTCCCGAGTCAGAGGAATTAATCACACACGATTAAAATCCCCAACTCTGAAGGGAATCGTATTCCAGTCCGTCTATACCGAAGACCTCAACGCTAAGCATTCAGCCTAGGAGCCGGACAAAATTATTCTTGAAATATTCTAAATAATTGAAACAAAATGGATTGGTGAAGAGAGAGCTGAGAATAAATTATTTTGGAAATTACTTGAGCTAAACGAAATATTTTAACTCTCTTTCTCCGGACAGTCTGATAGTTAAAAAGTAGGCATGAAGATGTATTGGTATTTCTTTCTTACTTTAGTTTGTGTATGGACACAAATCGTTTGTGTATAAAGAAGATTCCTCCTGTAACTGTGATCCAGTATTCAGATTCCTCTCCGGTGTGCGATCCCACATCCCGCTTGTCATGTATCATCATCATTCATACAACAGTTTCCGGTCGTGCTGCCGGGCCCCTATCTGTTCCGGTCCTCTGGGTTGAAGAACTCCCGTCGCAATTGTCTGTGTGTAATTAAAATTAATTAGGCTAGTCATGACGTCATAATTAATGGCCTTCCTACCTCTTCTACTGAAAAAAAAACATTATAGCGTTTATGAATTTGTCAAATCATTATTTCTATGAGTCATTGCCCTTAAGAGTGCTCGTCGCAGTTGTGATCCTTGCGTTACCCTTGTACTTGTTTCAGTTTGCCCTACGTACAAGTGATGTGATCAATTTATTTTATTTCATAAGAAGTCGAATTTCATGTTTACGATTTCAAAATAATGTAGAACTTCGGGATCGTAAGTAAGGCACTGAGCCTTTATCAGTATAAATATATAACAGCAAAAACATTTTTCGATGCATGTAAAACAGTTAAATACCAGACGGCTACAGTGCGTCACGTGGGCGAGTCAGTGAATCCATCGACTGATTCTTGAATGATACCTATTATTTCATGGATGCGTCGGCTGTTTGAATTGTGGGCCCTGAACTGTACTGGACATAATCTCTTCATCTCAGTATTATTGTAATACAAATTAATTCAGAATAGTATAAAATATTGTACGTTACGAAGACAGAAGTGTTTCACTTATTCGTTTCTTAGCTCATACATAAAGCCCTACTTGTAGCCCTTGTAAGTTGACTTTATTTCATCTTGAATGCGGTAGTAGTTCTGAAATATTGGGATCTCACGATTCACAAAGTTACGGGAACATCGGAAATGGTCAAATGACTGACACAGGGAAGGGAAGGGAAGGGAAGGGAAGGGAAGGGAAGGGCGATCCACATTAGAACGGTACAGGTTTCGATTGTTGGTATTACAACTATTTCTCGAGAATGCATCATGCTTTGAGTTGCTTGACATTGTATCGAAGTATAAGATACTCATTTAGTACCCATATCATATATAGGCTATTAGTACGATGGGGTCGCCACTCCCAAAGTGATTTAGTAATGACTGATAGATGCTATGAAATGAGAATGGAGAGTGTTGCCGGAATGAAAGATGTCAGGGAAAACCGAAGTACCCGGAGAAAAACCTGTCCCGCCTCCGCTTTGTCCAGCACAAATCTCACATGAAGTGGCCGGGATTTTAACCGCAGTATCAAGCGGTGAGAGGCCGATGCGCTGCCGTCTGTGCCACGGAGGCTCTTACTCATTTAGTAAATACGACAATGATCTTTTCTAGAACGGAGGAAAGGAAATGGAATGTGCGGCAAGAAGGAAGTATGGAACTTAACAATATTTAAATACCTAGATACCTAAAATAATAGTTATTACCCAGGCTTATAACGTTTGGGAGAGAACATGAACACAATGCAATAACGGAATCATCCACTCATCAGTTAATTTTTTTTTTAAACTGCAATTTAGAAATTGGGTGTCAATCGCTAATAGGTTTAATTATAATGTTTAATGTAATAATAGATAAACAAATAGTAATAAGGAAAAGTATGCATGTATCAAAACAAAATTAGATTACACTAAATGATTACCCTCTCCCCAGCTTCAGGCGATTCGAAATTAGGGGATGGAAGTATTCTGTGTTGTTCAATTCTAAATTTAAATATGGGAATAGTAGGTATATTGCATCCTTAAATCACTCGATCCACATTGTGTCCATTTGACGTCATGCACATCAACCTCTGTTGGTCGTAACCTTACCGCTTAAATTGATAAACAAAATTCGGGTGTAGTAGTTGATGCATTCATTAAAATAATTGAGGTTTTCCTTTTGTGCACGTAATAACGACTGCCCAGCCTCCTCCTCCTTCAATCTTACCTCTTTCCCTTAATACTCGTATTTCGTTTTAGCCCTGTGGTTTCTTGTTTTGCTATTAGAATCAGGGATTTATACTTCTAGTCTTATATTTCTTGCTTATGCATTTTCGATATAAATTGCAGTGCAATCTTCTGCATCTTGTTAAGAGAAATGGGTGATATTTACTTTTGGGACAGGAGGTACAGGAACCTATCATCATTCAACTATATTTCGTTTCCTTTAATATTGTGACTGAACGCTTACTTACGTGAATATTCAGGATATTCATGGATAAAAGCATATTTATCTGTAATCCATTCCGAGTCAGACAGGCAGGAAGATATTCCAATACGGGCATTCTCCAGTCGTTTCTTTATCGTGTTTCTTTTCGACACATTCATGCACTTCACTTTATGTGGAAGGCAGGGAAGAATGTGATCTATTGCGAGAGAAGTCGCGTGGCACGAGAGAACCGGCAAGTTGTTATCCTTCTCTGTTTGTATAGTCTATTACTTACAGGCTTAAACTGTGGGGAACTTCATTTTTAATGTCTTGCTCTATGGGTCACGGGTCCGATATTTCTCGTTGTTAATTGTGGTAGTGATTGTTGTTTCAAGGTAAAATTAAACGAGATATTCATCTCCTCTATCATAAGTCTTGTCCCATTCAAAATCATTGACAACATTATACAGTGTTAAACACTTCTGTGCATGTATGTTTTAAAACATTCTGGGGATATTCTTATAAAAAGGAAATGTCATTCTATTATTAGTAAACTGTTTTTTCCACGTATATATTCGTGTTTGATAAATATTTGTCTTGCGCCCAACAGACTGAACACTTCAAGGTTATTTTATTCTAACCATAAAAGACAGATATAATATTAATAATAATAATAATAATAATAATCATAATAATAATAATCATATTAAAAAGGTGACAGAACAGACATGAATAACTACAGAGGGATTTCCGAGCACGCCCTAGGAGGTGCTGGATTTCCCTCCTTCAAGTCACCTACAAGATCCTCTCAGCATGTTTATTTCGAAGAACACAAGAACAGCTCGAACATAGGATCGGTGAGTACCAAGCGGGCGTCCGACCAGGACGTTTCTTGCGCTGAACAGATCCCTAATTTGAAAACGACACTGAAATATAAGGCAACCCGAAATTGTCCGATCACTTGCATGCTCTTCAAACACAAGAAGGCCTACGACGTGGTCGACCGACAGTCCCTGTTTAACATCCAAGAAGAATAGGGACTTGACCCAAAGACATTAAGCCTCATAAAGCAAACATTCACTGATACAAAATCAGCAGTGAAATTCATGGGCAAAATATCAAATTATTTTGAGATTAAGACCCGCGTCCGACAAGGCGACGGACTGTCACCACTCTTTTTCACCCTCGTCCTGGATAAAGACATTAGAGAACGACAGAAAGAACTAAAAAGTCAGAACCACTGGAAACCCACTCAACTCGAATGAACAAAAGTCTACATCAAGAACCGTGTGAATTCACCGTTCGGTTAGGTTCGCGCAGCTGTGAGCTTGTATTCGGGAATTAATGGGTTTGAATCTCATCGTACCGGGGGAGTTGGCCTTGCGATTAGGGGCGCACGGCTGTGAGCTTGCATCCGGGAGATAGTGGATTCGAATCCGACTATCGGCAGCACTGAAGATGGTTTTCCGTGGTTTCCCATTTTCACACCAGGCAAATGCTGGGGCTGTATACCTTCATTAAGCCCATGGCCGCATTCTTCCCACTCCCAGCCTTTCCTATCCCATCATTGCCATAAGGCCAACCTGTGTCGGTGCGACGTAAAGCAACTAGCAAAAAAAGAAAAAGAATCTCCTCGTCGGCAGCCCTGAAGATGATTTTCCGTGGTTTCCCTTTTATACCAGGCAAATTCTGGGACTGTGCCTTAACTAAGGCCACGGACGCTATCTTCCCAGTTCTAGCCCTTTCCTATCCTTCCGTCGCCTAAAACATTGTGTGTTAGAGCGACGCTAAACAAGTAGGAAAAAGTACATCAAGATCATTTGCTTGGCTTTCGCATACGACTAATGGACAATGAAATCACAGCAATCAAACATATAGAAGGAATGCTCTGAAAAAGCTGGGCTACAAGTCTCATTCGAGAAAACAGAGTTCATTTCCACTGGATTCCACATTCAGAAACTATAGACGAAATACGGACAGATAAAATGGGCTCCACATTTCAATCTCCTATGAGGTCCTAGAACCAACCAACAGGATTAGAAAAGGAAACATAAAATGTCCGCTACAAAACCTCAAAGGATCATATGAAAGAAAACGGGACATTTACAACAAAATGTGCATGTCTGCACTAACAAAGATCAGACCCTTACAATACAGTGATCATACCTGAAATACTGTACGCGAGCGAAACGCTGACTCTCAACAGAAAATGAGATCCGGAGAACACCTTGAAGCAAGAACGAAATATCATAAAGAAAATTCTTGCTAAAATACAAAAGCAAAACGGAAGACGGATACTGGTTGAAATATCGGGAAGTAACAGAGGAACTGTCCAGTCTGGCAGCAGACATCCGAAAACGAAGATTAACATTCTATGGACACGTTCAAAGACATCCAACAACAAGGCTTAGACTCAAGACATGACGTGCCGGTATACAAGAAAATTGAAGAGCACACAATGGATTCAACAAGTCAAAAAGAACTTGGAGGAAATCCAGATAGATACATCTGACATACTAGACAGAATCTGAAAGTCAAAAGGTAAACAGATGGGTAGTACAGTCAGAGAATGAAATTCCCAAGGGACCAGGAACCAAGTAGACTGAAGAAGGGAAGAGATCCCAAAAGAGGAATTCAGAGCCCTATGGAAGATTAGAAAGGCGAATCATAAAAGCACTGCGTGATCCAACAGGGTACATTCGCAAATAATAATAATAATAATAATAATAATAATAATAATAATACAGTAGAGTCTCGATTATCCGACCTAAACGGGACCTGGAGTATGTCGGGTCACCGAAATGTCGGATAATAGAGAACAACTTTGAAAATGAACTGAAACAAACAGGAAGGCTGTACTCTAGTACTAAAACAATGACATGTTTTACGGTACTCTATTTATTGAATTATCAATTCAATTGTGCAGTACATGGAGTATTGAACGAACATTCCAGATGACTTACGAAAAGAAACTTTTCTCCACAGATATTAAGCTGCCTAATGCCGTACGGTTTTTTCCACCGAACAAGCCACCCAGCACCGGCAGGAAAATTAGGGTCCCCTTCATTAAACTCCTTCTGGAAATACACAGCCTTTTCCTGCAGAATGGGGCCAGATATTGGCAGGCCGTTTTCACGGTGTTGAGGTAACCAAATAAATAGTGCTTCACTTACTTTTTCGTACTAACATTTTTCATTCCTTCTCTGCTCTGGTAGAGAACCACTTTTAAATTTCTTCCCTCTGTTTTCCCAGTCTCCCACTGTAACACATCCAATACCATAATCTGAAGCCACATTTTGAAGAATTTCCCCTTTGTCCAGTCTCTTTAATGCACTCAACTTGTCTTCCATAGAAACAATCACTTTCTTCCATTTACTTGCTATACTCATAGAGGATATGAAAACTATAACATCCGCACCCAAACAATACTACAATGAACAATGACTGAAGACTCACTGCACCTGTCCTTGAGAAAAAAAAACCTGTCCTACCGCCAGCGGTCAGGCCAATGTTTGTCCCATGGTTGCACCCTCCACAGCGGATGTGCCTGAATTTAGTCTCCACCAAAAGTTCAAATTAAGTCTACCAGTGTCGGATAACACGGAATGTCGGATAAGCGAAGGTCGGATGAGCGAGACTCTACTGATAATATAATAATAATAATAATAATATTGGTTTTACGTCAAACTATTTATACTTAGCGAAGCTAGGAGTTGGTCCGTGCCAGGGCATCTACCGACTCGAGGCTGACGTATTTCACTACGGTACATTCAAATACGTCCGCCTCTGTGGTGTAGTGGTTAGTGTGATTAGCTCCCAACCCCGGAGGCCCGGGTTCGATTCCCGGCTCTGCCACGAAATTTGAAAAGTGGTGCGAGGGCTGGAACGGGGTCCATTCAGCCTCGGGAGGTCAACTGAGTAGAGGTGGGCTCGATTCCTACCTTAGCCATCCTGAAAGTGGTTTTCCGTGGTTTCGCACTTCTCCTCCAGGCAAATGCCGGGATGTTACCTAACTTAAGGCCACGGCCGCTTCCTTCCTTCTTCCCATCCCCCCCCCCCCCCCCGCAAGGCCACTGTTCATCATAGCAGGTGCGGCTGACTGGGCGAGGTTCTGGGCATCCTCCCCAGTTGTATCCCCCGACCCAGAGTCTGAAGCTCCAGGACACTGCCCGTGAGGCGGTAGAGGTGGGATCCCTCGCTGAGTCCGAGGGAAAAGCCAACCCTGTAGGGTAAAAAGATTAAGAAGAAGAAGAGACATTGAAATACCACTGGACTGAGCCGGGTTGAACCCAATCAAATTGGGCTCAAGAAAAGGCCAACATTCCACCGTCTGAGTTAGTCTACAAAGAATGTAACTATCGTAAAAAAGAAAGAGAAGGGCTTTGAGACACGTAAACCTGATAAATAACCCGAGGGTTCTAATACCAGTGAGATAGGAAGGAAACATGACTTGACCAACGGACGTTGGCTAAGAAGTATGAAAATGAGGAGTCTGACTCGAATAACTAGATTAATTGCCAGACTCAGCTAGGAACCTCGTGGTTACCACTCCACGTTCTTCAGTTGAGAACCCTTGTGTTGGTTTTCTTGTTGAATTTTTTCCTTGCTACTCGGTTAACGTCGCACTAACATGCGGACGACTTTAGGCGACGGAGGTATTATTATTATTATTATTATTATTATTATTATTATTATTATTATTGTACGGGGCGAGTTTCCCTTGCGGTTAGGGGCGCGCAGCTGTGAGCTTGCATCCGGGAGATAGTAGGTTCGGTTTTTTTAATTTGTTTTACGTCGCACCGACACAGATAGGTCTTACGGCGACGATAGGGTAGGAAAGGAATAGAAAGTGGAAGCGAGCGGCCGTGGCCTTAATTAAGGTACAGCTCCGGCATTTGCCTGGTGTGGAAATGGGAAACCACGGAAAACCATCTTCAGGGCTGCCGACAGTAGGGCTCGAACCCACTATCTCCAGATTACTGGACACTGACCGCACTTAAGCGACTGCAGCTATCGAGCTCGGTGATAGTAGGTTCGAACCGCACTGTCGGCAGCTCTGAAGATGGTTTTCCATAGTTTCCCATTTTCACACCAGGCAAATGCTGGGGCTGTACCTTAATAAAGGCTACCGCTGCTTCTCATCCCTAGGCCTTTCCTATCCCATCGTCGCCATGAGACCTATCTGTGTCGGTGCGACGTAAAGCAAATATTAATGTATATTATTAGTATTATCATCATTGGGTGTCACGTGAAAGAATATGCTAATAATGAACTAGGACATGCGAAAACTATCAATAATTTAGTGATATTTTTAGTTTCTTCTTCATCGTTTCCCTCCTCCTCCCCCTTCCCCGCACCATATCAACATAATTAATTTTGAAACCACCCTCTTGTGTTTTCTTGGGTATTCGATCAAGAACATATAAAGCTCAGCCGCTTTTGTGGACTGCAATAACAGAGGAGAAGGGCAGATACTTGTGGTACGAACCCGGCTCTCGACAACTCGAGTGAAGAGAATAGGAAGCCCTTCCTCGTTCTTGTGTTAACAAGTCCCTACACATCTGTCCTTGTCTATCTCCTGACGTGAAGAAAACGATATACTCGCTGGGGGAGACGTTGAAGACGGACGGACACTGCATCTCAGGTTAGGTCCTCGACACAACGAAAGAGCTTTTATAAACCACAAGAGAAGGCTTTTGAGTGTAAAGTTTGAGAACACAGAAATTAAACCCATTCTTGTTTCCAGGCTTGAACTGATATTCCTAGTTTTGTATTTTGTATAGTACAAATCGCGGTAACCTAATCTTATCTGTATTCTTAAATCCGTATATGGATCAGGGGTAGAATGTCGGCCTTCAGATTTCTGATCACTCTTTTTCAAACCCGACAAAGGTAGTTGTATTTTTGAAGGACGAAAAAAAATTCTAACGATGCTTTATGTCGTACGATGTCGACATGTAAAAGATCTGTGCTGACACATTCGATGTTTATCCGACAAAGTTAATTAAAACTAATTAAAACACATGGTAGATGAGGCCATGATGATGATGGTAATAATAATAAAATTCATAATACATTAATAATTTATTATTATTATTATTATTATTATTATTATTATTATTATTATTATTATTATTATTATTAGAGTAGCGCCTCATTAATCCGGACCCCATTAGTCCAGACTTCGCTTAATCCGGACAGCTGTTTAATAATAATACAAGAATGCAATTACAGAAAGCTCTGAGACGGATGAATATGACCAGGATGAAGTAGATAGTATTATTAACCCTAAGCTAAATCTTAGTGAAATTAAGACCATCTAAACATTGTCATTAAATATATGAAAAGGTAACAACGATGAAAACATTATCTGCATACTGCGAATATTTGAGGCATCTGCGTGAGTTACTGAGTTAATTTATTAAATTAATTAATGTCAATGATAACAAAAATCACCAGTTAGACGAAGAATACACCCACGGTATCCCCTGCCTGTCGTAGGAGGCGACTAAAAGGGGCGACCAAAGGATGATTGTATTAGAACCATGAAACTACTTGTGATTAGTACCACCACGCGGGGAACACCATGGCTCGCTTTTACTTGCGCGTAGTACCACTATGTTAGGTACACAATAGGTTTCTGATTAGTAGCAACAGAGTGCGTCGCCGGCTTTTACAGTGCCTGTGATTGGTACCACTTTGGGAGCGACGTACGTGATGAACACCATAGGTTTGCATTGCCTGTAAATGGCGCCGCAATGTGCGAAACACCATAGGTCTGTATTACATATGCGAATTTCATTACCTGTGAACAGTACCATAATGTGTGGAATACCGCGAGTTTACGCTACTTTTGATTAGTACCGCAACATGACAAATGCCATGGTTATACATTCCCAGCGATAAGTACCATTGTGGTGGGCCTCCCTTAGACTACAAGCATCATCGATTCAGTATTATGCTATAGAAGCAGTCCCTTGGTCAGTAATACTATTGTTTTACGTCAGTTTCTGTGAATGTGAGGCTTTGCGGATCGGATCCACGGATTGTTTTAAATTCATATCCATCCGTTCATTCTTCGTCCTCACGTTTTGAATTCCGGTCAGTGGAGGATTTTGGACTTTTAATTTGCCATTCCATTTCGTCCCATTTAGTGCCATTAGGGGCCGATGACCTAGATGTTGGACCCCTTTAAACAACAAGTATCATCATCAGTTGCTTCAAACCAGCGTGTCAAGTGTGGCCAGTGAATGTGTGCTTTGATTGCCATGTTCTAATTCTGTATTTCACTTGTTATTCTGTATTTTGTAGAGCCTAATACCGAACTGCATTAGATCTTGTATATTAAATAATCTTTGTATTTCTTAAATTTAGAATACTGTACTGAACACGCCCTTCTTACTGAACAGGGTGTTTAAATACGTACCTTGGCTCATTTCATAAGTTGTTTTGTTTAATCCGGACTTTCAATAATTCGGACAACCTAGAGCCTCAGTTAGTCCGCATTAATGAGGTTCTACTGTAATATCATCATCATTATCATCATCATCATCTGCGTTTTGCGTGGGCTGAAATAGCGCAACACCTCAGCTGCTGTCTTTCCACCCGGACCGCTGAGATTCAAATCCCGATGGATTATTGGGTGGAATTTTCACGTGTTATGTAATGTAGCGTTAGAAAGTGCACCCTTCCTTAACACCAATGCCCAAAGGGCCGCCCCGATTCTAATTGTGGCCCAACGCGGATGGGAATTTTAAAATGCAAAACCATGTCCCTTAGGTTCGGATTTGACGTAAAGCTTGAAGGTCCGTAGCTATGAACATGGTATCAACTAACTGTCGCGTAGAAGTACAAAATTGTTTGCTTTTTTTAAAACAAAAAATGAGTCCGTGTAGGTCCACTGACCCACGAAATAATTGAGAAAAGCTGAAGAAGTTTAAGTAGTATTACTGTTGAGGTCTCAAAATCGTCTTAGTTGCTGTCTTTGAATGTCCCTCGCATTTAATATTTTATCAGATTTAATTTTAACTATTAAAGTATACTAAAAACAGTGTGGATCCCCACAACAGACATAATATCTATTGCGTCAATTGTTTCTGAGAAAGGTGCGCCTTCCTGGAACTTATACAATAGACTCCCATGCACTCAGTCAGTGCATTTAAAATCGACATGTTGTGAAGACAATGTTATCAGGGAGAATATTCGTATTTTAAGATGCAAATTGTCTAAAATCCTGAGACTTTTTAAAACCTACGTATTGGTTCTACAGTTATCAAGAGCCATTGATTCTTAGCAATCCTCCTTATTCTTTCGGTGAGTGATGACTAGGGCTCGCAAGTTGAAGACCTGTAAATTGCCTAAAGAAGACCTGTAGTAAAAATATCCAAAAATGAATCAAAAACTGGAAAAAGGATATAAAATGCGATCCAAATTCATTCATAATTTTATATTTATTTAATGACGGAGTATGATATTATAAAGTGCAAAATTCTGGTGATATGCAAAATAGAGTGCAAAAATATATGAGTGAAATACTTCTTCTTGCAGATATTATATAGTTTTAGATTAACAATTAAAAAAATAATTCCTCGTTTGTTAAAAAAGTACTAGCGGAATTTAGAATAAAATGTTTTATCCACCTGGAATTAATTCAGCGAACCCGCAATGGACATCCTGGAAAAAAGAAATTGAAATTAGTATAACTGGAATCATATTTGGCTTAACCACACTAGGGTGGCATAAACACAATTTCTCCTTTCAATATTTCACTTATCTTGCACATAATTTGATACCCCTGGGTTTATTTATTTATTTATTTATTTATTTATTTATTTATTTATTTATTTATTTATTTATTTATTTATTTATTTATTTATTTACTTTAATGTAATGAGCCATGAAAACCTACGTTCGTTAGAGAGTTTGGAAGGTTGAAAATGAGGAGGTTGGCGCAAATAAGTTTGAGCCTTTTTTTGTTATTTGTTTTACGTCGCACCGACACAGGCAGGTCTTGTGGCGACGATGAGGCTGTGGAGGAAGCGACCATTGCCTTAATTATTTTTCATCTTCAGGGCTACCGGCAGTGAGGTTCGAACCCACTGTTTCCCGAATGCAAGCTCGCCGCTAAGTGACGCAAACCGCGCAGCCATCTTGCTCGGTGTAAGTGTAAGCAGTGTCAGACTCAGCTATGGGACACCAACTCACACTCCAAAGTTGAAAGCCCCCCATGTAACAGACAGATGATACCATGGATGTATTCAACGTCCCTCTCTTTTCTTGCAATATACTTCTTATTCTTTAGGCTAATATCTTGGCATTCTCATGTTTATCATCATTATGTGCCAGGATTCTCGAAATAAATATTGTTACTAATTGGGAACCTCTTTGCCCTCTAACTATCTGAATGTTTAGTTATAAGGAAGATCAGCAACTGTAAGACAGATGTCACAAGGAGAGATTCTGCTCATTTGTGGAAACATGCCAAGTGACGACGGTGCGTAAGGCTCATAAGAGAGCATTGGCCGCACATGCTAGCACACTATCTACCGTGCTAAATGACTCTTGATATCAACAGATCGTATGATACTTGGGGTTGTTACCCTGAGGATTTCGTTCACTTCGACACACGGAAATACTCAGCACTACTGCATGACTGTGATCCACTCCGACTGCGGTCGTGCTAGACACGTTTGCACGTACAGCACATGTCACGATTCAGTCTTTGGTTTGTAACACGTCATTACTGCGGTGGTTTCAGAATAAAGAGCATTTCTATGACTGCCATCCAGGAGGAACACCTGTACATTTCTTAGAACATAGTACAAATCCTCGGGTGTTCTTCATCTTCGTGTCAATCAGTCTGTGTAAGTCTCTAAAAAAAAAAAAAAAAAAAAGCGTTACATATTATAATCAGACCTCGGGTGTTAGGTAAATACCTGTTCTGTTCCTCATGGAATATATGAAAGTAAATTAGTGTATACACGATTTATATAATTATATGGCCAAAAATGATAAACCTGTAGTTCTGCACCTACAAATACCTAAATTGATGTTAGAACCTATGTTTACCTATTTTACATATTTTGAACAAAAATGTCTTATCTCTTAAAAATAAGTGCCCGGCTCCATGGCTAAATGGTCAGCGTACTGGCCTTTGGTCACAGGGGTCCCGGGTTCGATTCCCGGCCGGGGCGGGAATTTTAATCATCATTGGTTAATTTCCCTGGCACGGGGGCTGGGTGTATGTGTTGTCTTCATCATCATTTCATCCTCATCACGACGAGCAGGTCGCCTACGGGAGTCAAATCAAAAGACCTGCATCTGGCGAGCCAAACCCGTCCTGGGATCTCCCGGCACTAAAAGCCATACGCCTCTCATTTTTTTCTTAAAAATAAGTGAACATTTATGTACAACCTTCTTCTTCTTCTACAGCTTTTTCCCACACATGTAAGGTCGCGGGTACGACCTGTGACACACATGTGGATTTGGCCCTGTTTTATGGCCGGTTGCCCTTCCTAAAGCCAATCCTATGATTTTACGTACAAAAATAATTGTTCATATTCAACTGTTCCTCAAGTATGTTTTTCACTCCAGCCTCAAACTATAGTTGTTGCAGATAGAAAAACCAAAAAATCTGGAAATAGTGAAAGAACACGTCCTGGAAGTGCCGGGCATTGTCTTTAAAGATTGGTTCATGTTAGGTTGGTAACCTCCAACAGTGAATACCAGACGCTGAAAAGCTTTGAAGTGGAATTATTTGAAGTCTTGCCTGTTGTGTTTGTGTTTTTGCCAGTATGCCGACAATATCAGCAGCCAAGTCGTCATTAATTCGACAGTGGATACGAGAATTTCCCGTTTTCTCTACAGACGGCGGGATTCTCCTTTATGACATACTGGCATTTGTGCTGTTGTTTGCACGGGAATTTGCAATGGATTACCTGTTTCCGTTATGAATGTATGCGAAGTAACTTGTCTCTATTCATGCGTTTAATACGACGTATTAAACTGATAGTTGTCTCCGCAATCACGTGGCAGTAACGTAAAGTGCAATAAGGCTGAACAAAGTCGAGAGAGAATGAGGAAGATTTCCGAATTTATTGTACGGTACAGTTACCGCTCGGAAGTTGTGCGACATTCTCCCTGTGCTTCTCAGTTACGTGTTGTGTGTCGCTTGTCACTACGAAGACTCGCTTATGATACCTCCCTATTATCTACTCTATCCTAAAGAATAAAATGGCTTTTTTCTTCTTCCCGTTAACCCACATTGAAGTGACATGCACGATGTGTCCCACGGGACTTGGACTAAAAATCGCATTTTTCGTACATAGAAGCATAAACGAACGGAAGCAACATATTCTTAAACGTTTGGTATATACACTCTTTTTATAGACCAAACGAAGACGTTAACAAAGATATTTGAAAATAATCTTCCTGCACTAACTCCATGAGGCGACCTTGAAGTCATATGCACCTGATAACACAATCCCGAATGGGTAGATTCCAAATACTTAGTTTGGTTGTTTATATATATTCAGTAGTTTTCCAGTTTTAGGAACACAAGCAGACATACAGACTGATAAGAAAGTGACAAGTCCTTTACATGAAAATTATCACTTATAAAACTATCACAAGGAAATCGTATTTATATAATGGATGTATAGGTAGGTGAGCCTTACAATTTTATGTATATAGATGATGTCATTCATAAGAGATTGGTATTTCCTCATATTTCCTCCGTGTTCAGTTACTTTCAGTGGGATTAATATCTAAGCCGGGCAAAAATTGTGCATCCTCTAATTTTCTCCGGTTATGGGTCCTTCAAATCACTATCCATCACTTCCTCAAAATCCTGCAGGTTTCGAAAACTATTTCTTCTGCAGTTTAACGTACAGCAGATGTTCTACCAGAGGTTTAGGTCATGAAACACATAATGTGGCTGAGTTCTCACACGACTGTGTTAACGACAGGATATCTGTGATTAGCAGGACAATTTTTCCAGTTCACTCTTCCTAAGATTTCTGAGTTTCCGTGCTGCTTGATTCTACCCAGACTCGTTCAGTTAGACAGCATGGACATCTCGGTAGACAAAATCATTTACTGAAGTTGAGCATGTTTTTCGAGTTTGTTTCTTTCACACTCTCATTGACCAGAGTGCTCGAGCAGGCGGCTTTGAACGAGCCTCGACTTCGAAATACTGAGCGAGACCCATCTCTTATGAATGAGTTTGAACAAGTCTACACGTGGTTTTGCACAGCTCCAATGTACAGTCACTCAAAATAATAATGAACGCATGCTATTGTATACGGTGCTCGCAGGTACACCTTTCTCAGAAACAACCGAACCAGTAGATATAATGTTTGTCGTGGGAATTCTTAGGGTTTGTATCTACGTGGCAGGCGAATTATATTTCGAGAATAATTAAGCCTGATAAAGTAATAAATGCCAGGAACGTATAATACCAAGCGCTATTTCCTTTTGAGCGATTATACATGTATGCTTTGTTTCTTTTGACAGTGTATATTGTTCGTAACATAATGACTGAATACATTCTATTCTCTTGTATTCTACCTCCATATACATAATGATGGTAAGCTTTTGTCCCGCAAGGCAGTATTATAATCAGGAAACAGTGAAGTGTAATACTACTACTACTACTACTACTACTACTACTACTACTACTACTACTACTACTACTACTACTACTACTACTACTACTACTACTACTACTACTACTACTACTACTACTACTACTACTACTACTACTACTACTACTACTACTACTACTACTACTACTACTACTACTACTACTACTACTACTACTACTACTACTACTACTACTACTACTACTACTACTACTACTACTACTACTACTACTACTACTACTACTACTACTACTACTACTACTACTACTACTACTACTACTACTACTACTACTACTACTACTACTACTACTACTACTACTACTACTACTACTACTACTACTACTACTACTACTACTACTACTACTACTACTACTACTACTACTACTACTACTACTACTACTGAGAACAACAAGTCTTCTGCACATCAGATCAGATGTCCATCTGACAATAGCCCCAAAGGGCCATGGTCTATCAAGCGACCGCTGCTCAGCCCTAAGGCCTGCAAATTACGAGGTGTCGTGTGGCCGGCACGACCAATCATCTCGGCTGTTATTCTTGGCTTTCTATACCGGGGCCACCATTTCACCGTCAGATAGCTTCCTTAATATTGTAATCACGTAGGCTGAGTGGACCTCGAACCAGCCCTCAGATCCAGGTAAAAATCCCCGGCCTAGCCGGGAATCGAACCCGAGGCCTCCGGTTAAGAGGCAGGCATGCTACCCTTACACCGCAGGGCCGGCCACTGGACAAAATTGTACATCTCATTTTTCGTCATCTGCTTAGTGTTCTCACTTTCGCAACTCGGTGTGCTGACCACTGAGTAGGCTAAGCCTGTAGTGCAGAGCCTCTCAGGGTGCATGCACCGGTGCATTGCACGGCGTAAAGTGCAAAAGACGACTTCGCCAAGTTGACCAGAGTGCAGACCCCAACTGCTCTCTCTATTTCCGTGCGCCTGTCTCGCTCGCTCGACCTGTCTCCCCTTTCCTCACTAGCTCCTCAGCGCTCTGCCATCTGAACAGAGCTGAAACGAGCTTACCCGAGCCACCCCAAGATAAAACGCTGGTCCGAACCGAGCCGAGTCGGACCGATGCAGGATGCACAGAACCTCTGCGCCTAGGTTTGCACGTGTGAGATTTTGGGCGTTTGGGAGGCCCTGCTGTAGTGTTACGTCGTAGCGATATAAACCGAATCGTTAGAATTGGCTCACAATCCAACTTATGTAGTCAACTGAAAATAATAGCCCCATTATAGTTTCGGTACGGTATGTAAATTTTAATGGATCACAAGCCCAAGATTTTAAATACCGGTACTGACAGAAGCATGCCTGACAGCTCATCCTGCCCTGCTGTAGTGAAGATAAAAATGAATCATCAGCATTCACTCACAATCCCGCGTTCAACTAGAAATAACAGACAATGCCTTATTATTATTATTATTATTATTATTATTATTATTATTATTATTATTATTATTATTATTATTATCATTATTGAAAGCAACGGGAAACAACCTCACTCCTCATTTCTCTAGTACGCCTCTTCAGTGACACCTAGGCCATCTATGACAGCTAATGGTGAACCTGTTGAGGATCCAACCAGCCTTCGGGCTGAATACCCAACACACACATTATTATTATTATTATTATTATTAGTATTATTATTATTATTATTATTATTATTATTATTATTATTATTATTATTATTATTATTATTATTATTATTATTATTATTATTGAAATCAATTTCTAGAAATGTTGTCTTTTCGGTACCCATGTAAATTCAACAGTTCACGAATCCAAGATTTTCGTTGCCGCTACTGATCCATTATCATACTGACAAGAGGTCATTAGGCTTCTGACAGCTCATTCTGCCCACCGATGTATCACCCACCGTACAACGCTGTGCAGTTCATTCTCTCTCTTGTGGATTTATTCAAGAGTTATCGGCAATCTCTCGGTAATGTACTACTACACATTTGCAATGCAAAACCATGTCCCTTAGGTTCGGATTTGACGTAAAGCTTGAAGGTCCGTAGCTATGAACATGGTATCAACTAACTGTCGCGTAGAAGTACAAAATTGTTTGCTTTTTTTAAAACAAAAAATGAGTCCGTGTAGGTCCACTGACCCACGAAATAATTGAGAAAAGCTGAAGAAGTTTAAGTAGTATTACTGTTGAGGTCTCAAAATCGTCTTAGTTGCTGTCTTTGAATGTCCCTCGCATTTAATATTTTATCAGATTTAATTTTAACTATTAAAGTATACTAAAAACAGTGTGGATCCCCACAACAGACATAATATCTATTGCGTCAATTGTTTCTGAGAAAGGTGCGCCTTCCTGGAACTTATACAATAGACTCCCATGCACTCAGTCAGTGCATTTAAAATCGACATGTTGTGAAGACAATGTTATCAGGGAGAATATTCGTATTTTAAGATGCAAATTGTCTAAAATCCTGAGACTTTTTAAAACCTACGTATTGGTTCTACAGTTATCAAGAGCCATTGATTCTTAGCAATCCTCCTTATTCTTTCGGTGAGTGATGACTAGGGCTCGCAAGTTGAAGACCTGTAAATTGCCTAAAGAAGACCTGTAGTAAAAATATCCAAAAATGAATCAAAAACTGGAAAAAGGATATAAAATGCGATCCAAATTCATTCATAATTTTATATTTATTTAATGACGGAGTATGATATTATAAAGTGCAAAATTCTGGTGATATGCAAAATAGAGTGCAAAAATATATGAGTGAAATACTTCTTGCAGATATTATATAGTTTTAGATTAACAATTAAAAAAATAATTCCTCGTTTGTTAAAAAAGTACTAGCGGAATTTAGAATAAAATGTTTTATCCACCTGGAATTAATTCAGCGAACCCGCAATGGACATCCTGGAAAAAAGAAATTGAAATTAGTATAACTGGAATCATATTTGGCTTAACCACACTAGGGTGGCATAAACAAAATTTCTCCTTTCAATATTTCACTTATCTTGCACATAATTTGATACCCCTGGGTTTATTTATTTATTTATTTATTTATTTATTTATTTATTTATTTATTTATTTATTTATTTATTTATTTATTTACTTTAATGTAATGAGCCATGAAAACCTACGTTCGTTAGAGAGTTTGGAAGGTTGAAAATGAGGAGGTTGGCGCAAATAAGTTTGAGCCTTTTTTTGTTATTTGTTTTACGTCGCACCGACACAGGCAGGTCTTGTGGCGACGATGAGGCTGTGGAGGAAGCGACCATTGCCTTAATTATTTTTCATCTTCAGGGCTACCGGCAGTGAGGTTCGAACCCACTGTTTCCCGAATGCAAGCTCGCCGCTAAGTGACGCAAACCGCGCAGCCATCTTGCTCGGTGTAAGTGTAAGCAGTGTCAGACTCAGCTATGGGACACCAACTCACACTCCAAAGTTGAAAGCCCCCCATGTAACAGACAGATGATACCATGGATGTATTCAACGTCCCTCTCTTTTCTTGCAATATACTTCTTATTCTTTAGGCTAATATCTTGGCATTCTCATGTTTATCATCATTATGTGCCAGGATTCTCGAAATAAATATTGTTACTAATTGGGAACCTCTTTGCCCTCTAACTATCTGAATGTTTAGTTATAAGGAAGATCAGCAACTGTAAGACAGATGTCACAAGGAGAGATTCTGCTCATTTGTGGAAACATGCCAAGTGACGACGGTGCGTAAGGCTCATAAGAGAGCATTGGCCGCACATGCTAGCACACTATCTACCGTGCTAAATGACTCTTGATATCAACAGATCGTATGATACTTGGGGTTGTTACCCTGAGGATTTCGTTCACTTCGACACACGGAAATACTCAGCACTACTGCATGACTGTGATCCACTCCGACTGCGGTCGTGCTAGACACGTTTGCACGTACAGCACATGTCACGATTCAGTCTTTGGTTTGTAACACGTCATTACTGCGGTGGTTTCAGAATAAAGAGCATTTCTATGACTGCCATCCAGGAGGAACACCTGTACATTTCTTAGAACATAGTACAAATCCTCGGGTGTTCTTCATCTTCGTGTCAATCAGTCTGTGTAAGTCTCTAAAAAAAAAAAAAAAAAAAAGCGTTACATATTATAACCAGACCTCGGGTGTTAGGTAAATACCTGTTCTGTTCCTCATGGAATATATGAAAGTAAATTAGTGTATACACGATTTATATAATTATATGGCCAAAAATGATAAACCTGTAGTTCTGCACCTACAAATACCTAAATTGATGTTAGAACCTATGTTTACCTATTTTACATATTTTGAACAAAAATGTCTTATCTCTTAAAAATAAGTGCCCGGCTCCATGGCTAAATGGTCAGCGTACTGGCCTTTGGTCACAGGGGTCCCGGGTTCGATTCCCGGCCGGGGCGGGAATTTTAATCATCATTGGTTAATTTCCCTGGCACGGGGGCTGGGTGTATGTGTTGTCTTCATCATCATTTCATCCTCATCACGACGAGCAGGTCGCCTACGGGAGTCAAATCAAAAGACCTGCATCTGGCGAGCCAAACCCGTCCTGGGATCTCCCGGCACTAAAAGCCATACGCCTCTCATTTTTTTCTTAAAAATAAGTGAACATTTATGTACAACCTTCTTCTTCTTCTACAGCTTTTTCCCACACATGTAAGGTCGCGGGTACGACCTGTGACACACATGTGGATTTGGCCCTGTTTTATGGCCGGTTGCCCTTCCTAAAGCCAATCCTATGATTTTACGTACAAAAATAATTGTTCATATTCAACTGTTCCTCAAGTATGTTTTTCACTCCAGCCTCAAACTATAGTTGTTGCAGATAGAAAAACCAAAAAATCTGGAAATAGTGAAAGAACACGTCCTGGAAGTGCCGGGCATTGTCTTTAAAGATTGGTTCATGTTAGGTTGGTAACCTCCAACAGTGAATACCAGACGCTGAAAAGCTTTGAAGTGGAATTATTTGAAGTCTTGCCTGTTGTGTTTGTGTTTTTGCCAGTATGCCGACAATATCAGCAGCCAAGTCGTCATTAATTCGACAGTGGATACGAGAATTTCCCGTTTTCTCTACAGACGGCGGGATTCTCCTTTATGACATACTGGCATTTGTGCTGTTGTTTGCACGGGAATTTGCAATGGATTACCTGTTTCCGTTATGAATGTATGCGAAGTAACTTGTCTCTATTCATGCGTTTAATACGACGTATTAAACTGATAGTTGTCTCCGCAATCACGTGGCAGTAACGTAAAGTGCAATAAGGCTGAACAAAGTCGAGAGAGAATGAGGAAGATTTCCGAATTTATTGTACGGTACAGTTACCGCTCGGAAGTTGTGCGACATTCTCCCTGTGCTTCTCAGTTACGTGTTGTGTGTCGCTTGTCACTACGAAGACTCGCTTATGATACCTCCCTATTATCTACTCTATCCTAAAGAATAAAATGGCTTTTTTCTTCTTCCCGTTAACCCACATTGAAGTGACATGCACGATGTGTCCCACGGGACTTGGACTAAAAATCGCATTTTTCGTACATAGAAGCATAAACGAACGGAAGCAACATATTCTTAAACGTTTGGTATATACACTCTTTTTATAGACCAAACGAAGACGTTAACAAAGATATTTGAAAATAATCTTCCTGCACTAACTCCATGAGGCGACCTTGAAGTCATATGCACCTGATAACACAATCCCGAATGGGTAGATTCCAAATACTTAGTTTGGTTGTTTATATATATTCAGTAGTTTTCCAGTTTTAGGAACACAAGCAGACATACAGACTGATAAGAAAGTGACAAGTCCTTTACATGAAAATTATCACTTATAAAACTATCACAAGGAAATCGTATTTATATAATGGATGTATAGGTAGGTGAGCCTTACAATTTTATGTATATAGATGATGTCATTCATAAGAGATTGGTATTTCCTCATATTTCCTCCGTGTTCAGTTACTTTCAGTGGGATTAATATCTAAGCCGGGCAAAAATTGTGCATCCTCTAATTTTCTCCGGTTATGGGTCCTTCAAATCACTATCCATCACTTCCTCAAAATCCTGCAGGTTTCGAAAACTATTTCTTCTGCAGTTTAACGTACAGCAGATGTTCTACCAGAGGTTTAGGTCATGAAACACATAATGTGGCTGAGTTCTCACACGACTGTGTTAACGACAGGATATCTGTGATTAGCAGGACAATTTTTCCAGTTCACTCTTCCTAAGATTTCTGAGTTTCCGTGCTGCTTGATTCTACCCAGACTCGTTCAGTTAGACAGCATGGACATCTCGGTAGACAAAATCATTTACTGAAGTTGAGCATGTTTTTCGAGTTTGTTTCTTTCACACTCTCATTGACCAGAGTGCTCGAGCAGGCGGCTTTGAACGAGCCTCGACTTCGAAATACTGAGCGAGACCCATCTCTTATGAATGAGTTTGAACAAGTCTACACGTGGTTTTGCACAGCTCCAATGTACAGTCACTCAAAATAATAATGAACGCATGCTATTGTATACGGTGCTCGCAGGTACACCTTTCTCAGAAACAACCGAACCAGTAGATATAATGTTTGTCGTGGGAATTCTTAGGGTTTGTATCTACGTGGCAGGCGAATTATATTTCGAGAATAATTAAGCCTGATAAAGTAATAAATGCCAGGAACGTATAATACCAAGCGCTATTTCCTTTTGAGCGATTATACATGTATGCTTTGTTTCTTTTGACAGTGTATATTGTTCGTAACATAATGACTGAATACATTCTATTCTCTTGTATTCTACCTCCATATACATAATGATGGTAAGCTTTTGTCCCGCAAGGCAGTATTATAATCAGGAAACAGTGAAGTGTAATACTACTACTACTACTACTACTACTACTACTACTACTACTACTACTACTACTACTACTACTACTACTACTACTACTACTACTACTACTACTACTACTACTACTACTACTACTACTACTACTACTACTACTACTACTACTACTACTACTACTACTACTACTACTACTACTACTACTACTACTACTACTACTACTACTACTACTACTACTACTACTACTACTACTACTACTACTACTACTACTACTACTACTACTACTACTACTACTACTACTACTACTACTACTACTACTACTACTACTACTACTACTACTACTACTACTACTACTACTACTACTACTACTACTACTACTACTACTACTACTACTACTACTACTACTACTACTACTACTACTACTACTACTACTACTACTACTACTACTACTACTACTACTACTACTACTGAGAACAACAAGTCTTCTGCACATCAGATCAGATGTCCATCTGACAATAGCCCCAAAGGGCCATGGTCTATCAAGCGACCGCTGCTCAGCCCTAAGGCCTGCAAATTACGAGGTGTCGTGTGGCCGGCACGACCAATCATCTCGGCTGTTATTCTTGGCTTTCTATACCGGGGCCACCATTTCACCGTCAGATAGCTTCCTTAATATTGTAATCACGTAGGCTGAGTGGACCTCGAACCAGCCCTCAGATCCAGGTAAAAATCCCCGGCCTAGCCGGGAATCGAACCCGAGGCCTCCGGTTAAGAGGCAGGCATGCTACCCTTACACCGCAGGGCCGGCCACTGGACAAAATTGTACATCTCATTTTTCGTCATCTGCTTAGTGTTCTCACTTTCGCAACTCGGTGTGCTGACCACTGAGTAGGCTAAGCCTGTAGTGCAGAGCCTCTCAGGGTGCATGCACCGGTGCATTGCACGGCGTAAAGTGCAAAAGACGACTTCGCCAAGTTGACCAGAGTGCAGACCCCAACTGCTCTCTCTATTTCCGTGCGCCTGTCTCGCTCGCTCGACCTGTCTCCCCTTTCCTCACTAGCTCCTCAGCGCTCTGCCATCTGAACAGAGCTGAAACGAGCTTACCCGAGCCACCCCAAGATAAAACGCTGGTCCGAACCGAGCCGAGTCGGACCGATGCAGGATGCACAGAACCTCTGCGCCTAGGTTTGCACGTGTGAGATTTTGGGCGTTTGGGAGGCCCTGCTGTAGTGTTACGTCGTAGCGATATAAACCGAATCGTTAGAATTGGCTCACAATCCAACTTATGTAGTCAACTGAAAATAATAGCCCCATTATAGTTTCGGTACGGTATGTAAATTTTAATGGATCACAAGCCCAAGATTTTAAATACCGGTACTGACAGAAGCATGCCTGACAGCTCATCCTGCCCTGCTGTAGTGAAGATAAAAATGAATCATCAGCATTCACTCACAATCCCGCGTTCAACTAGAAATAACAGACAATGCCTTATTATTATTATTATTATTATTATTATTATTATTATTATTATTATTATTATTATTATTATTATCATTATTGAAAGCAACGGGAAACAACCTCACTCCTCATTTCTCTAGTACGCCTCTTCAGTGACACCTAGGCCATCTATGACAGCTAATGGTGAACCTGTTGAGGATCCAACCAGCCTTCGGGCTGAATACCCAACACACACATTATTATTATTATTATTATTATTAGTATTATTATTATTATTATTATTATTATTATTATTATTATTATTATTATTATTATTATTATTATTATTATTATTATTATTATTATTATTATTATTATTATTGAAATCAATTTCTAGAAATGTTGTCTTTTCGGTACCCATGTAAATTCAACAGTTCACGAATCCAAGATTTTCGTTGCCGCTACTGATCCATTATCATACTGACAAGAGGTCATTAGGCTTCTGACAGCTCATTCTGCCCACCGATGTATCACCCACCGTACAACGCTGTGCAGTTCATTCTCTCTCTTGTGGATTTATTCAAGAGTTATCGGCAATCTCTCGGTAATGTACTACTACACATTTTCTACAACTAAGCATTTTTTAACAAGTTAACTGGGTGGTGCGCTGACACACTGGATTTATATTTAAACTGTTAATAAATGGAATTAAATTGAGGGTAACATTCGATGATATGGCGTGGAAGCTTTTGAATCGTCACAATGGCTTTCTCGCAAAAGCCGGGGCAACGCGAATTAATCACGACAGCCGCATGATGTAACAATACTGTTACTGCTTTTGAAACATGCTAACAACTTCTTTTGTGTCTGCTTGACAATCCTTTATATGACTTCATTCCGTTCTTTTTCAAGATGGGAAGAATGGAAGTAATTTACTATTTTCTTTTTGTATATTCCATGCTCTCGGATAGTCATTTATGGAGTCTATAAAACGTTTAATTTAAGAAGTACAACGGATTACAAACGTTGAAGACCATAGTTATCCTATATATGGCGCTTTCTGCTAGAAACGGCGAACATTAACTGTTTGAATATCGCGTAATTTTTCAGATCAATCAATCAATCAATCAATCAATCAATCAGTCACTACTGATCTGCATGCAGGGCAGTCGCCCAGGTGGCAGATTCCCTGTCTGTTGTTTTCCTAGCCTTTTCTTAAATGATTGCAAAGAAACTGGAAATTTATCGAACATCTCCCTTAGTAAGTTATTCCAATCCCTAACTCCCCTTCCTATAAACGAATATTTGCCCCAATTTGTCCTCTTGAATTCCAACTTTATCTTCATATTGTGATCTTTCCTACTTTTAACGACACCATCCAAACTTATTCGTCTACTGATGACCTCTCACGCCATCTCTCCACTGACAGCTCGGAACATACCACTTAGTCGAGCAGCTCGTCTCCTTTCTACCAAGTCTTCCCAGCCCAAACTTTGCAACATTTTTGTAACGCTACTCTTTTGTCGGAAATCGCTCAGAACAAATCGAGCTGCTTTTCTTTGGATTTTTTCCATTTCCTGAATCAAGTAATCCTGGTAAAGGTCCCATACACTGGAACCATACTCAAGTTGAGGTCTCACCAGAGACAAATATGCTCTCTCCTTTACATCCTTACTACAACCCCTAAATACTCTCATAACCATGTGCAGAGATCTGTACCATTTATTTACAAACATATTTATGTAATTACCCCAATGAAGATCTTTCCTTAAATTTATACCTAGGTATTTACAATGATCCCCAAAGGGAACTTTCACCCCATCAACCCCATAAGGTTCTACCTTATACATAGCGTACATGTTATTTTCATATATACCTTGTATTTGTCAAAATGTTATTTCATTGTAAATCATTGTGTGTGTGTGTGTGTGTGTGTGTGTGTGTGTGTGTGTGTGTGTGTGTGTGTGTGTGTGTGTGTATGTATGTATGTATGTGTGTATGTATGTAATACAAAAAAATGTAACTTTTGATTGTTATAAAAAGGAGTGTCACTCTCTTGCGTAATATGATATTTTAAGGTAAACTCTTCCATTTTCTTTTTAAAATATTCCTATTTAAGGCTTTAATGAATTACTATGTAATTTGCCAGTCTTACATAAGTTGACTACTGTAAAAGTCTTCCCAGCCTTAGTCTAGCTAATTGTACTGTATATAGATTCAATTCGGTTCTCTCCCTCATGTTTCTCTGCCGAGAGTACTGTGACTTTATGTCTCAGTGACGTGCTGCACACTGCTCGGGATTCGGAACGTGGTCACCCTGGTGAGAAGTCAGTGGTGATGTAATTCGGCTTTCACGCCCGTGGTGTGTCCTCGGTTGTTATCAAGATAGGTGTTGGTAACACCGTGGACACAGCACGGAAGTAATAAACATAATTTTAACCAACAACAATAAGTTTCCAACGGTGACCATGGTCTTAGATTGTACCTTAACTTCGCTCACTTGGTAATAAGCGAGGTCGAAAGGACTAGGAAGTGCCTACGTCAGTGTTAGAAGTCATGGACTCGTACGAATCTAGGATACTCTTGTTAAGGATGCACCTTGGTAATGGGTGAAAGTAACTTTACGAACACTTTTGATGAGAACGTGTATTGGTTGGGGTGCTGTTTACGACAGGTGTCATAATAATAATAATAATAATAATAATAATAATAATAATAATAATAATAATAATAATAATAATAATAATAATAATAACGGCGAATGGCCTCCGGAGAGGCCTGGTGCAGGTCTTTGGTTTGATGCTCGTAGGTGACCTGCGCATCGTGATGAGAATGAAATGATGATGAAGACGGCACATACACCCAGTCCCCGTAGCAGGGGAATTAACCAATTATGGTTAAAATTGCCGACCCTGTCGGGAATCGAACGCGGGACCCCTGTGACCAAAGGCCAGCACGTTAACCATTTAGTCATGGAGCCGGACTTTACGACAGGTGTGTAGAGGACATTTGAGTGTGCAAATATTATTAATATAACGGGGAATTTAACCCATAATTAAGCCATAACGCAAAATTATTGAATTAAATTATAGTATATTATTATTATTATTATTATTATTATTATTATTATTATTATTATTATTATTATTATTAACTCTTAAAGCTAATTTGAAGTGAATTGCAATATTTTCCTATTTTAACAAGCATATATTTAAGAATGTCTTACCGAGCGAGTTGGCCGTGCGGTTAGGGACGCGCTGCTGTGAGCTTGCATTCGGGAGAGAGTGGGCTCGGCAGCCCTGAAGATGGATTTCTGTGGTTTCTCATTTTCACACCAGGCAAATGCTGGGGCTGTACCTTAATAAAGGCCACGGCCGCTTCCTTCACTCCTAACATTCCCTGCCCCATCGACGCCATGAAACCTATCTGTGTCTGTGCGACGTAATGCCAATTGTAAAAAGAAGTCTTGACACTTCCAGAGCAGAATGTTATTTTCACTGAATTGAATAAATGCTTTATACACGTAGTACGGGTGTTATGTACTTGTGAGTGAACTGATTGGCACGTCGTCGGACTTGCAATCTACAGGTTTGCATTTCGTGATCAGAGTTTTAAGGTTTAAAAACCAGGACTGTAGGGTGATTAACACATATATATCCATGCCAAAAGTTCAGATTATACATATTTAAAGATTTAAAAACGTAAATTATTTGCAATACTCGGGGGAAAATGAACCTAACTCAGGAAGAAGTAAACTAATTTATGAATCTACTTCTCCCTTGCAGATTTAGGCTACTTCGAACTTCGAAGGAAAATTGTAAAAGTTACTTCATTTAATCCTAATCTATCGCTTTGTTAAAATATTCTCTGAATAAATAAATAAATAAATAAATAAATAAATAAATAAATAAATAATGTTTTACATGAGTCACCTTTGGTTTCTTTTATTCTTTATCGGTAAATAACATGTTCTAAATCACTTTGTTTAGTTAGGCCTAGCATGTACTTCGTCCGGCCTTTTGTCCAGGAGAATCGTGGGTTCGACTCCTGGCCGGGTCGGGGATTTTAACTTCCATCAGTTAATTCCCCTGGCTCGGGGGTTGTTCACCTTTAGAATTCATCTTGGGTAATGCCCCATCTTCGGAGTCGCGCAGGTCGCCTATATGGTGTCAACTCGAAAGACCTGCACCAGGCTTGTCCGTCGGCCACACGCCATTTTTTTCCCCATGTCTTTTAAATAAATTTTGGATTCTATTCCATCTTCCTCGCAGGGATACAATTTGTGAGCGTGATTTGGTGACGAGTATCTACTGTATCTGAGTATGGCCTTGCTTTCTTTTATCATATACGACCTTTTTTCGTCAGACCTAAATGGCATTAGGTTCATGAGGCCTTCATAACTCCTCCTTTTCTCTAATCGATACCTTCCTTCTTCGAAAAGCAGGACTTGTTCCCCTGTCTATGATTTCTGTTAAAAAGGAGCTACTAAACCTTCTTTCTTTACCTTAGAGGAGCAGCTACCCCCAATCCGTTGGCATGTATATTTTGTGTATGAGATTTCGGCAGTGGTCATCTCATATGGAGCAGAACAATGGGAATATCAGGTATCGTAGCCATAGCCACGCGACCTTCAGTTTTTTACTTATAATCCGAACTACTAGGAGGTGACTTTTCATTTCAAGAATCTCACATGTGTTGGCCGGGATTCGAACCGTAGCTGAATTATTGAGAAGCCAGTGATAATGGGACTCTGCCACCACGTCCCTTAGGTTGAAGCAATGTTAGACTGAACTAAGGACCTGCAGTCATCTCAGTGTGTAAATATCTTGGGTGAGCAGGAGAGATTCCAGACATTAGGTTTATGCAGTGCTGGATTGGTTTAAGAATCTGTATAGTTCTCGTTATGTTTCTCTTGTACTTTGTGCCCAAAGTTCCAATCTCGCTGGCCGGGACTAGTTTTATCTGGGATTAGTACTATGCATTGATAAACTTCGACTTCATTCTTTGGCCCAGTCCAAACCTAGAATCATGTTACTTACATCATTTGCTTTTCGGAGTGAAGTATCTGATACTGCTACTGTCGGTTCGGAATCTCCAACCTGGTATTTCCTTGCGCGGACGAATTATACATACTCCTGGCATTCATTAAGGGAGCACTCCAGTAGCCCTGCTCGTCTGCTTTATGAATGAGCAGTGAATGAATGACTGAATGCCAAAGAAAACGCCACTGTGATCCGAGTTTAATCTGCGTGAAAGATTTTAATTACAGAGGCTCTAATTAGAGAACCATACCCTGTGCCGGTCAGACGGATCGATCTGCTTCAACTACAGTACACAAATAACTTTAAATCCACTGTGTCGTTAACTTCATATTCAAATTGGAAAGCTAGGCGAAACTATTGTTAAATATGTATTACGAACCGTGTAAACGTAGAAGCTGAGGAGAACGTTATAAAATGTAAAAGTCTGCTTTTTTCTCACTCGGGTGAGAACTTCGTCGCATAAATTGACTTGGATCACGACAGTGACCATTCAGTGATCACACGGGACAAATTTATATATTTAAAGTAATAATATAAGGATTTTCGAAATAAAATTAGTCAAGGTTTTGTTAGTTAAACGAGTCATCACAAGGAAAAATTAACCCCGCAGAGGCGAAATATGTAGCCTATTCTCTACCTGTGATATGAGATGGCTGAAAGGGGAACCCCCGAGGGGTTTGCATCTTGGGAGCGTGGGTTGGATACCACAGGGCCTCTAGCTGAGTTTGGTATTGCTTCCATTTACTTGTTCCAGGCTCCTCACGTTCATCTTTCTTGTCTGACCTCCTTTGGTCTCCTCTTGTTTTCTTCCAACCCCGACTGTATTAGGTTTACGAGGCCAAGGGAGTCCCTTCCGTTCGTTCTGCCAATTTTTAAATGGATCAGACAGCTTCCAAATTTCTTCTGATTATTGTTAATGGAGGATGATTGCTCAATTGTAGTTCCTCTTAAAACATAAATCACCACCGCCAGAATTTGGTCGTTAAACTGTGAATTTTGTATGTTTGTGTATATTGCACCCATAACGCGACCATCAAAAGGGCACAATGTGTTGTATATTGGTTAGCTGTTTTGTGTTATTTGTTGCTTAATGATGAGGATAATAATAATTATAATATATAATTTCAGTGGAAATTAATCATGACCTAATAACTCCGATTACTAGTCAGCTTATATCAAACACATACTTTCCAGGCGCTGCATAAACCTTTCTCAGTTATAACGTCACATATTGCAACGGGTAATTCCGTACGTTGAGAACAAGCCGCCAAGTTGAAGTGCGTTAACTACCATACGTCTTATGATGAAGAATCTATTTGGTCACAACCAACATCACTTTTTGGTAGATAGACTGCTCCTTAGGTCTCTCGGATGAGGAAGGCCTTTGTGTATGTGTGTATTAAGTATGACGCATGTTAGTGCGTGTGTAGAGGGGTCTGTTCTGTTATCACACTGAACCGCTTGCTGACGCCGCATGAAGTTGTTTGACTATGCAAATGAGTCCAGGTAACAGATACTACGTACGTGTTCCAAGACGTAGGCAAGGCCACTTAGCTGCTTTGTGTTCGTGCGGTATTGCTATTGACGTAATAGGAAAGTGGCTTCAGAGCAGTGTAAATAGTACTTTGCTTTTTTGAAAAAAAGGTGCGTTGTAGTTTCTTTCTGCTAGTATCACAGCAGAACATTTTTACATAGGTTTTCGATCAATTTCATCGCTGGTTGCTCGATGACATCTGCAGTGCCAACTTCAGCTGAATATCCGAAACAACTAACATTGCTGAAGTTGCTGATAATCTCGTTTTTTCCTTCTAAAAACAAAAATTATGACAACTTCAACAAGGAAGATTTTGGTTTGATGGTGTTAATTGTTTTAAGAGGATGTGCAACTGGGCAACCATTCTCTCTCAAGGGACGAAAATTGAAGAGGTTCGACCGTTCGAAAAATGAGGATATTGCCAAAAGAAAGGAAAGGGCTTCGAAGTTACAGGACATATGAACGGGAATGTCAGCCCCTTTAAATGAATGATGACTAATATCTCGTAGATTGATGATGTCGAGTCATGATACAAGAATGAAAAACATTGTCTCGGAAATATAAATCTGAGGGATATAAAAGAGCCGGACCCGAGGTGTAAGGGTAGCGTGCCTGCCACTTAACGCGGAGGCCCCGGGCTCGATTCCCTGTCAGGTCTGGAATTTTTACCTGAATCTGAGGGCTGTTTAGAGGTCCATCCAGCCTCCGTAATTACAATTAAGGAGTTTTCTGACAGTGAGATGGCAGCCCCCGTCTAGGAAGCCGAGAATAACGGCCGAGAGGATCCGTCGTGCTAGTCACATGACACCTCATAATCTGTTAGCCTTCGGGTTGAGCAGTGGTCGCTTGGTAGGCCGTGGCCTTTTAGAGTTGTTGCGCCATGGAGTTTGAACACCACTGCGCTACTGCACTGCTTGACTTTCATGACCGGGTCTGCTGTCTCTCAAACACATCAGCTCCTCGCGAGGCTGAGTTACCCTCGCTCCTGCTGTTGGCTCAGAATTGAAATCCTAGGACTAGATGGGAATTGAATCTGGGACTTATGATTAAGAGACAGGGACGCTTCCTCTTCACAATGAAGTTGGCCTCTTAACCAAATGGGAGTGTTGAATGTATTCATTATAAAGAAAAACGAGTCTCTTTTATCCAAAGATAATAACTAATAGTGAGCCTCTTTCATGTGGGTTCCCCGATCAAGGTAAGTCACTACAGGGGTGCAAAGTAAATTTCGAATACATTCTTTCCCAAGAAAACAAACTGCAGAATTTTTGTTGAACCGCACTAGCGCACCTATATAAAAATGTTATGGCCTATTTACGTACAATTATTCAGTAGCTTAGAAAATTGAAAGTTATTACAATATATGTTTCTAGTGCCTTACAATGACCTGGTCGTTCCTATCACTGATGATGAGGCATCCCGAGCAGGAGTTCGTTTGCGGTAGGGTGGCCACTTCCTTTTCGCTCCTCCTCTCGCCAACAGCACGTGAAATACTCATCCAAGATTGGCCACGCTCAATGTTAACCAGAGATCTCACAGGATCCGGTGTTTCGAACGGTGTCAGCTCACGACGACGTTCCATGTTACACCTGTCACATGCACAGCCACTGCTCACAAGGTCTATACAACTGCCGCTGGCACAGGGGGCGTGTGGTGCGCAGACAACGCATTAGTGCTCCGCTATCCCATGACATTTGCTCAGTTAGTGTATTCTGCATCCTTCCTTAGGGCATTAAGTTGAGCGTGGCAGCTACCTTTGATGGTTCTTGGAACCACTTTTGAAGTTATAAGCAGTAGTTGTGTCCCGCTGTTTATCTCTTTCATGTTGTTGTGTCATTGTTGTTTAACGAATTTGTCCGACGTCATACTTTCCTGTTCACGGAGGTAGATACCGTTCGTAGTCTGTTCCATTAAGACTGTATTTACAACGTGTGGCCTCTCATTATGTGTTTTGAGGATTACCGCTAGTAAAGCATGTAAGATACACATTGCGAGCTAAGCGTAATCTTCCTCGCACCCTGCTGCACTGTTCATTCCGATTTAAGCTCGCTCACCTCAGAAGGCTTGTTCTGCTTGTACAGAACCAACTTTGCTATTTCTCCATAAGCCCTGCTTTTGCGTCTGAGCTTAATGATTAGAATAAACATCTTTTAAAATTAAAAGCTGTATGCTAATTGTATCGGACCTCGATCATTCAGTATTTATCTATCTATCTATCTATCTATCTATCTATCTATCTATCTATCTATCTATCTATCTATCTATCTTTCTATCTATCTATCCACGCGAGCAAGTTGGCTGTTATCGGTCATCATGTACAAATACAAGGCAGACAGAGAACAGCCAATGAAATCAGAGGCTTTGATGTAGCAAATTAAAACATGTAGGTCTGCATTTAGATTAGCCAGGCTGAGTGGCTCAGACGGTTGAAGCGCTGCATTTCTAATCCCAACTTGGTAGGTTCGATTCTGTCTCAGTCCGGTGGTATTTTAAGGTGCCCAAATACTGTCAGCCTCGTATTGGTAGATTTACTGACACGTAAAAGATATCCTGTGGGACTAAATTCCGGCACCTCGGCGTCACCGAAAACCGTAAAGGTAGCTACTGGGACATTAAGTTAATAACATTAAATCTTCTTCTTCTTCACTTCTTCGTAAGGTCACAGGTGTACTGTGTAGCCAGCTCTATGTATACTGATGTAGTCTGTATTGCATTTTTCTGTTGTAATTGGTACTAAAGTGTGTTGTATGTAAATAAAGATAGGGTCCTATCTAGGATTATTTCTGATGTTGAAGATGGCAGCCCCGAGCAAGAGGAATTAACCAAATAAAGGTTAAAATCTCCGACTTCACTGGAAGTGAAACCTGGAATCTCTTGGATAAAATGCCAGTATGCTAACCAGTTGGCCATGTAGCAGAACATTATTACAGTAGATTGAACGGTACAGTGATTTACTACTTGCCTAGCATTATAGTTACAACACCATCACATAGATATTTATACACACTTACCGGGATACTGAAGAGAGTGGCTACCACTTTCACAATATCTTCCTACAAGTACATAGATACACATTTCACCTGATTTGCACTGTTTAGATTCTAACTATTGGATTGCACAATTTAAAAACAGTGCCTCCATAGACTGCGAATGGAGTGATTTCATAGAGCGGTGTGCGCAAATGACTGGTCATCAGCCAGGGGGCGCTGCAGTTGTGACACAATGTTGTATTGTCCGGTTTATAAAAATGGAGCTTGTGCGGTGATTGATAATGCTTGAATATGACATTAAATATTTAGAGTCCCACCCTCACCCCCACTAAGAATTTCTCTGATTGTGTGTTCAATTTACATAGTAATTTCTGCCCACACCCTTTTGCATAACTAAACAATAGGTACGTGTAAAATAGTAGTCCGGATAATTGATTTAATAGTCGCATAAACAAAGCCTTGTTTATTGTATAATACATACATATTTGAACCGATTTACGAATGGAAGAACATTGAACTAATCGTGCGATAATTGAGTTGAACCTGTAACCGTACTTAACTCTTCAGGCAAGCGTATTATTGTAGTATTTATGTTGATGTTATGTGAAACCATACTTGTTTGTATTTAATTAAATATTATCGTACTTCCGTGTGCATTTGTCAGATTCTACACTTTTGTTTGTTTGTCTGCGTAAGTGGGTAACCACGTATTAGCGCATATTATGGTCGTGAAAATTATTCTCATCACTCACGAAGAAGAGGATGATGTACAAACGAATCGATAAACATGAGGTTAAGGTAGGCCTATAGCTTTGTATAATCCTCCCCGTGTTGTATTTCTGCATTCGCAATAGGGAACATGCATGATCCGGGGTTTTAATTTAAAATATGCTAATCTGATTCAAAATTTCATGCAGAATTCAAAAATGTGATCAGAATGTACAAAAAATAACTCCAAACATGATAAAAATCTACGAAAATGTCACGTCACGCAAGTACGCGATCTCATTGGTCTGACGTCATCGTACAGGTTGACTGAATTAGCAGACGAAATAACACGTAGTGCGCTGTGAGAAGCAGGATACACTTCGCGTATTTCTACTTTACGTTAGTGTCTAGTATTATTAAATTCGAGGTCTATACATCGGATAATAATCTGCGTGGTATATCTTAGACTTAAAATGAATCCTGCGCAGACAGTGAGACAGAAAACTTATAAATGGTGTAGAGTTCCGATGTGCAATAGCACATCGCATACCATACCAAACAAATTGTTTATACATGTTCCAAAGACGCTAAAACTAGGGAGAAATGGATTTTGGCGAGCCGGAGAAATGCTGGTGATATATCGGGAAAGTCTACAGTGTATTTTTTTGAAGATTTTAACGTAAGATGAATTTGTTTGAATTTTCAAATCACTTTTCCATGTCCGCTGTTCTAGTGGTAAAACTTTAAATTTTAATGTATGATGCTTTATTTAAATGCTTCAATTACATCTTGGAATATGAAAGTAATAAACAGTGCATTAAATAATGCTGATTATTAAAGTATTCTCCAAACCTAACCTATGTTTTGGGTGATCCATGTCAAGATAATAAATCAAAGGGGTTATGAACCATTTTGACAGCTCTAATTCTACCAATATATCTTGGCATGGGACAGTTATGTATGTCTTTATTAATGAGCTTAATTGGTAAAGAAATTTAGGCTATATCTAAATACTCTATAAAGCAACAAAGCATAGGCGTGTACATCATGAAAGGAAACAACGTGAATTTAACAAATGTATAACTCTACACAAAACCAATGCTTGTTTGTTGGGGTCTTATAAGTTAACAATGCTCAATTATAATAATTATCATAATATTAATGAAATAAATACCATAATTGCACACAGGTGAAAATAGTGATGTAGGTGTTTAAAATATTATCCAACTTAGCCTAAGTTTTAGGTTATACAAGCCAAGTCAATAAACCGAAGGGTAAAAATACCGCGCGAGTTGGCCGTGCGGTTAGGAGCGCGCAGCTGTGAGCTCGCATCAGGGAGATAGAAGGTTTTGAACCCCACTTCTGGCAGCCCTGAAGATGGTTTTCCGTGGTTTCCCATTTTCACACCAGACAAATGCTGAGGCTGTACCTAAGGCCACGGCCGCTTTGTTCCCATTCCTAGGCCTTTCCTGTCCCATCGTCGCCATAAGACCTATATGTGACGGTGTGACGTAAAGCAAACAGCAAAAACAAAAAAAAAAGTAAAAGTCACAGCACCCAAAGACATTCCTGTATTGAGCGACTAAAATGTCACCAGGACACTTTTCTTTCCTGATATGCTCAGCTTGTTAAAAGCCAAATGCAATTAATGTTATTGGCTTCACGCCCCGCTAACTACTTCTACGATTTTCGGAGACGCCGATGTGCAGGAATTTAGTCCGGCAGGAGTTCTTTTACGTGCCAGTAAATCTACCGACACGAGGCTGACGTATTTGAGCACCTTCAACTACCACCGGACTGAACCAGGATCGAACCTGCCAAGTTGGGGTCAGAAGGCCAACACCTCAACCGTCTGAACCACTCAGCCCAACTTGTGAAAACTAGATGAAGTCATGTTTATCTTTATCATGTTTAACTTTTTCCCTCCACAAAGATATTTAATTCTCTTTCATGGGCCCCGGAAGTGGGTAGGCCAGTTGCCCCAACCATAAATATATTTTTTTTTTCAGAAATGATAGATTATAGACCTACAGTACTATGATCTTTCTTTCTTTCCTTCTTTCTTTCTTTCTTAATCAGTTTATCCTTCAGGGTTGGTTTTCTCTCGGACTCAGCGAGGGATTTCACCTCTACCACTTCAAGGGCAGTGTCCTGGAACATGAGACTTTGAGTATGGTGATGAAACTGGTGAGGAGGGCCATTACCTCGCCCAGGCGGCCTCACCTGTTATGCTCAACAGGGGTCTTGTTGGAGGATGGGAGGATCGGAAGGGATAGACAAGGAAGAGGGAAGGAAACGGCCGTGGCCTTAGGTGCCTGGAGGAGAAGTAGGAAAATACGAAAAACCACTTCGAGGATGGCTGAGGTGCGATTCGAAACCCTTCTACTAAGTTGACCTCCCGAGGCTGAGTAGACCCCGTTCCAACCCTCGTACTATTTGTTTTCAACTTTCATGGCAGAGCCGGGAATCGAAACCGGGCCTCCGGGAGTGGCACACATTAACCAATACATCACAGAAGCGGAGGACTAGTACTATAATGCTACCTATATGTTTATGTTAGTGCTGAAATCCGATTTCTTACTTTACTAATGCTGAAAGCCCGAAAATGTAATGTTATTCTTTAATAGGGGAATCAGTCTAGAAGGAAATGTTGAAAGTGATGTGATATCTATCCAGGTTCGTTGTTATCCTAATACTATGGGTTACAGTACATTGCACGTATATAAAAGACGCCACTTACGAACTTGCTTGTTATCCGCTAATTTCTGCGGCCACAAAAGTCACATTTTTCAAGAATGATGACATCTACACATGGTAGATTGTCTGACTGTGCTGTTTTGAACCTTTCTTCTGACATTTCGAAGTTATTCGCGATCATGAATAATAAACAATCGGCTTTTAGCAACGACTGATGCACAACGGCTGGTAGAGCTCCATGCGGTACTGGATCGTGACGTCACAGCGCGCCGCTTACGTCAGAGGCCGTTTCACTCGCCTAGCGGAAAGGCACTATTAAATATTTTTTTAATGGTATAAAACAAGGCAACATACCACAATGTAATACGTTTACGTACTATTTCATTGGTGTACTTTTCAAAAAAAGTATTTTTGAAATTGATGCATGTTCCCAATTGGAAATAAGTGAGAATTTTAATTTTTTAATTTAAAAATATAACTCCAATTCGAAATATTTGTTCCCTAATTTTCCTGGGGAAAATGATACAAAATGAAGGAACTGAAAATTAGTAATCCTCTGAATCATTGAATTGCGGGGGTGATTATTTGGCTGATTTCCCCATTAAACAAGACCACCCACCACCACTATATTACATTCAGTTCGGCAAACAGCGCCGAGCATGGCTATTATTATTATTATTTTGACAAGCGAATGAGCCACTAAGGATCACGCTACAACTTAATTTCTTTCTCTTCGTGCGAAGTTTTCTCTGTATCCAATACTCCTTCATGCGTTTACTGACCTGCTTCCGTTGTTCATCTGTCCAGGCTCTTCCGGTTTTCTTAGTTCATCCTGCGGCTTGAACACCTTCCAAATTCTTCACTGTGTTCCTAAACGTATTCCTTTCTAACAGATGGACTTCCGAGATGCTTAACCTTTCCATATCCTTCTTCGTTTCTTTAATTCATGCTGTATTGGTCTTTTTTCTCCAGAAGTAATCAAATATCAGTTTGGTAAGTGTGTTTGCTTTCAATCTGTACAGATGTCCAAGAAACGCCAGCCTCCTTTTCTTCATGGTCTCTGAGATTCTTTCCACCATCTGATAAACTTCTTTGTTGCTCCGAAGTTTCCATCCGCTTTCAGTTTGGACAGCTCCCATATTTTTTCTGAGGATTCTTCTTTCCAGGACCTCTAGCTTCTCCAGCTTGTAATTCATAGATAGGCATTCACTGGCATACATGCATTCTGTTTTGACCTCGGCATTATAATGTTTTTATTTGGAATTGCAGGATAAGCAGTTCTTCTTGTAGATGTTTTTGTCAAACTGTATGCTCTCTCCATTTTTGACATCCGATTTTCAACTGAAGCTTTTTCTAGTCCATTCTCCTGTACCGTCTCACCAAGGTACTTGAACTTCTCGACCCTTTCTATCCGTCCTTTCTCTGTTTCCAGGAATGTTGGTCAGTCTTTGATGGTCGTCATGAATTTGGTCTTTTCTGCTGAGGGCCGATATAGTTCAAATGCTAATCATTTCTTCAGAACATACTAATGCACATGTCCTGTGAATATGAACTTCCTATCTCTAGTCTTTCAAGGTGTTCTGTTTTTTATGAACATGAGTGTATTATTATTATTATTATTATTATTATTATTATTATTATTATTATTAAGAAATTGAAAATAAAGTTGCCTTTGTACTACTTTCGACTCTGAATAGATTTTCATTTTTTGAAACTTCCTATACTCTTTTTACGCTTTATTAGAAAGAACATATCTTAATATCTGAGGGAGAATTTTTCATGTATGTTGGGGACGTGCAGTGTCGATGGCGCTGTCCTAATTAGAGGTAATTTGAACACTCATTTGTCATTGGGAACAAGCGCTCTACGATGTTACCGAGAAACTTTGCCGTTGTAGACTGTGAGATTCGGAGCCAGTGCACTAACTCAAGTCTTAAAAGATCTCTTTCAGTTACAACCTGCTGCATATTCCTGCCACATTCGTCTGGGGCGATGGAATATTAACTTGAGTAGAAGTGATTAAGAAATCCTAGATGTGAAGAATATGTATATATGTACTGCTTTTTCTTTCTCCAGTGGAAACTTCTTATGCAGTCATCGTGATTTTAGGACGGCCTTCAGCGGCATAAGGTGACTGTCTAATCCTGTAATCCAGAAGAGAGTACAGGTCGTTTGACGACGGCTACACATCTAGGAAGATAATTTCCGAATAAGAGGCATTGTTTGTGAAGCAATTTGTTAGTAATTCGTGTATACACTGATATTTATTCCACTCACGTTTTCAGAACTTTGGTATGGAGGGGGTTGATATGAAGAGGGTTGGAGTGCTCCAGCCATAGAGTACTTCAGGGCCAGTAAGTAGGGATCGCGTATAATTTTTGTCCACCTCTGGTCTGAACTAAACAACACATGAGCTGGGTGGGTAGCATAGTTGTTAGACTCCGTTGTAATGGAGTTTTCCCCAGGAAAGAGGTCCCTTAATATGCGAACAAATATCCAGAGACGTGTAATTTGCATTTAGCTCTCCTAAATGCTATCTGACAGTTTACACAGCCAATCATGATAAAATTAAGGGGAAACTACGACAATTTCTACCATATGCATTGATCTGGATCAAGAAAACTCTAAAACTATTTCAAGCTCGATTGTCAGTATAAATTAAACTTGTGTGTGTCCCAGGAAACAGCTGTACTTAACTCGTCAATCTGCGGTGTCTTATAAATAGGAATTAAAGGAAGTGTTGCTCTTAATGGTTGTCTAGTCGGACAGATGTGAGGATATGAGCAATCAATCCTCCCAGTATGAATACTCAATGTCTGTGTTCGTGAGTACACCTGTGATGCTTTCTGGGGTAGGTTTTTTTAAAATATTCTTGGGAAATATCATACTTCCTGTCTAGGAAGCAAGACAGCTTTGTCCACAAATGGCGGTTGAAATGTTGAAAACAAGTTCCACAGGTATGTGATTCACCGTTGTTTTTATTTTCAAAATGTCAACAACGCATGTTTTGGAAGGTACCAGAAGGACAGTTTGGTCAATATTATGATGACATAACAAAATATGACACAAAGATTTTCAGAGCATCAAACAAACACACTCCAACCATTGGAGTAGTATGAGGTTCCCGTTATCTGTGCAGTAAAGTGTTTTGTAGGTTTGAAAATATTTTTAGTATAGCCTACTCGTCACATGCGGCGTGAGCGGACAATGATTGAATGCCTATTGAGCATTTGATATTACCGGTTAACTTTCCAAATAGCAATTGTTTATTGCGGAAATGTTAAAAAACTATTTTCAAAATTTTTCAAATAATTTTATAACGTTTGTTAGTTACTCATAGTAGAGAATAGCGATACAATTTAAAAGAAAAGATACTGCATTTCATTGTGGACAGCTTTCTCAGCTAGGTTTAAGTTGAAAGGTTCGATACTATGTTATAAAAATGTAATGATGTCCCATGGACCCTTAAGTTATCATTACGTACTTCAGCTATATGGTCCTATTCTGAACTAACATCATCTTTTCTACAAAACTGCATGTCACCCTCATGTCTTCACCATTCTCACCTGCTACACTTTCCTCGAAAACCAACTGAATAAATCCTGGGTGTTTGAAGATGTGCCCAACGAATTTATCTCTTCATTTGTGATCCGATCTACCCACCTCTTCTTCAACACTTTGCTGTTGCTCATATTTCATAGCCGCACATTCCCTTTCTTCTGCTTCAGTTAATTGTTCACGTTTCACTGCTATACAGAGCCACGCTCCACACTAAAGTCTACAGAAAACCTTTCTAACACGCATATCTATGTTTGAGGTAGGACCGAGCTCGATAGCTGCAGTCGCTTAAGTGCGGCCAGTATCCAGTATTCGGGACATAGCGGGTTTGAACCCCATTGTCGGCAGCCCTGAGGGTGGTTTTCCGTGGTTTCCCCATTTTCACGCAAAGCAAATGCTGGGGCTGTGCCTTAATTAAGTCCACGGCTGCTTCCTTCCCACTCCTAACCGTTTCCTCTCCCATCGTCGCTATAAAACCTATCTGTGTCGGTGCAACGTAAAGCAACTTGTAAAAAAAAATTGAGGTAGGCAAATTTGTTTCCGTAAGGAAATTAGAGTTTATGCCCCCTTTACTTGCGACATCACTGGTTATTCTACTTCTCAAGTAAAAGTATTCATTTTTATTCATTTATAATTCATTTGCAACTCTGGTATTTTCTGTTTCACCTGAATAATACATCTTGGAATGGCGTAGATAAATAAATAAATAAATAAATAAATAAATAAATAAATAAATAAATAAATAAATAAATAAATATACTCGGGGAATGAAGCTCATATTGGCAGCTGTCCTATGTGGGGATAATGTTTGTTTTCTCTCCACTTCTGCTAAAGAGGACCCTATATATCAACTACATGCATATAATTACCTCCAAATACAGTCTGTAAACAGCATCTAACACTTGTGCAGGTTTCAACTAACAGTTCTCTTCATGATTTTTAAAATATACAGTCAGCCAGCTAATTCATATTGGCATTTTCCCCGAAAACCGTAGAAGTGGTTACTGGGACGTAAGACCAATAACATTATTATTATTATTATTATTATTATTATTATTATTATTATTATTATTATTATTATTATTATTGCCGGCCCCGTGGTGTAGGAGTAGCGTGCCTGCCTCTTACCCGGTGGCCATGGGTTCGAATCCCAGCCAGGCCAGGGATTTTTACCTGGATCTGAGGGCTGGTTCGAGGTTAACTCAGCCTACGTGATTATAATTGAGGAGCTATCTGACGGTGAGATAGCGGCCCCAGTCTAGAAAACCAAGAATAACGGCCGAGAGAATTTGTCGTCCTGACCACACGACAACTCGTAATCTGCACGCCTTCGGGCTGAGCAGTGGTCGCTTGGTAGGCCAAGTTCCTTCAGGGCTGTAGATGCATGGGGTTAGGCTAGGTTATTATTATTATTATTATTATTATTATTATTATTATTATTATTATTATTACATTGGCAATATGACGGATGACAACACAATGTTGGGGACGGACTCAAGCTCATACGGAAGAGAGTGGGTTCGAATACCACTGTTGGCAGCCCTGACGATGTTTCCATAGTTTTCCAATTTCACGCAAAGACTATGCTGGGGCTATACCCTAATTGACAAGGCCGCTTCCTTCCCACTCCTAGCCCTTTCCTATCCCATCGTCGCCATAAAAACTATCTGTGTCGGTGCGGCGTAAAACTCAGGCTAATGCCCCTTGACCCTAGATACATCCTCTTCGGAAGTGTTAATACAGCTGTCGCACTGTATTTTTGCTCTCAACACTGGCTTTGTGATATACTGTAAGCTCTGCTCTTCTACTTGACCGGCTCTCCTCTCGCTCTGGTCTATCTTCTCTTCCACTCGACTGCTCCTGTGGCAGGGTGCACAGCCCGACAACACAATTAGTGAGTAACGTCTTCATACCATGTATCTACCTCTCTCCTTTCGACTAAAGCTTGGTATTCAAATCAGTTAAGTCTCCGCTCTACACAGTGTGAATTTGTAGTGGAACTCTGTCAAAGCGACATTTGTAATAGTGTTCTTACCCTAGTCACTTTTATGTTGTCGGCAATCAGGCTGACAAGTAAATGCACGCAATTGCCACTCTCCGATTTTAAAAGGAACTATGCATATCGACAGTGCTGTGAAAAATATTTGACATGTAGGTTATTCTTTAATTACACAATGTTAAGTGTGGAAATTACCCCTTGTATGTATGAAACATAGTGTTTGTCGAGCGTAACAAGAATGAGTGGGATGATTTAAAGGCACAGTAACATGAAAGGACCTGGTAACTTACACTGAGTAATCTCGGAATCAAACCGGTTACCATTGGAGCCGGAACACGTAAGATCTAGATCCTAACCAACAACTCTAAGGATGCTGCACTTGCTGTTCAATCCCTACACATAGTCGCTTAGGTGCGGCCAGTATCCAGTATTCGGGAGATAGTAGGTTCGAACCCCATTGTCGGCAGCCCTGAAAATGGTTTTCCGTGGTTTCCCATTTTCATACCAGGCAAATGCTGGGGCTGTACCTTAATTAAGGCCACGGCCGCTTCCTTCCCTGTCCCATCGTCGCCATAAGACCTGTCTGTGTCGGTGCGACGTAAAGCAACTAGCAAAAAAAGAAAGAAAAAAGAAAGCATTCCCTACACGAGACAGCGGCGAAGACACGGCTACAAATATCATACAAAAAGACCAAGAATTTTGAGAGTGAGCATCCCGGGAAAGCCCCTTTGATGACCATCTATGGAAAGATCGGAGAAGTCAGTCGATTCTGGTATCTTTGTGAATGGGTCCACCCAATTAGTATAGACGGAACGTCCTTCTTAGACGGGTGTGCCAAACTCCACGCAGTATAGGCCTACCAACTGTTGCAAAACCGTTACAAGTAATGGATTTCGAAGAACGCCAAAATATTGCCATTTCAAAACTATTGTCAGACCCCAGTTCATACATGCTACAGAGACCTTAGTGATGGGCAGGAAAAGCACCATAGAAGTAGAAAGACGTATTCTCCGGAAATTCATGATCCAAGAGAGCTATGGAACCTATCGACTGAAAGTGAATTCTGAACTGTACCAACAGTTGGAAACAGCTAACACTAGCATGCGACTTAGACGTCTGAAGTTTGATGGGCATTTTCTGAGAATGGACAACGGCAGACTTACGAAGACGATCTTCTCACTCATCAAAAGCTATAAGACTGGAAACATGTGGCTCAATGGAAAAAAAAAAAAAAAAAAGCTTCTGCTGAGATTTCTGATATCGATGACTCGTGGTCTCCTCTACCAAAAGTTGTTAAATCTCGCAAACCTCTTTCGCAGGAAAGAAACGAAAATCAAATAGCAGGGCTCAAGAGTTATTGAAGACGAAAGCTAGCATCCAAAAAAAAGCTCTCCCTACCGGGCTTAAATCGTCAATAATAATAATTATTTTTATGAAAGAGCACAAGAAAAAAGGTAATCGCTCTTAATTACAGTTATCTGCGAAATATTTTGCTCAATTACTATAATAAATTACTGTTCAAACAAGTAATCAGTAAAATTACAATACAAAACGCTAGTCTCAAGGAAATCACTGACATGGGACTGAAATTATTGATAATACAGGAACATTTATTTTTTCAGAGGATTGCAGGTCGTTTGGGCTGTGAGCCTGTCTCTCGACAAGCACTTTGCCGTAATGTGGCCAGCGCTCCTCCGGCACTGAGTCATAATGTTTTGGCATAAGATTTCGTGTACTTTATGAATGTATTATATATATACACACGCTAACGTAACGAAAATGGCATTGGAACAATATACTGAGCACTAAACACGTGATCACTTGACTAAACTGAAATTTACGCTGATAAAGCTCTCAGCAGACTGCAAAGGAGAGGAACTTGTGGCAGCGAGAAGCGCATCACGGCTAAGTGCTTGACGGGAGACAGGTTCGCAGCGCTGGTGACCGGCGAGCGACAATCTCCTGAACAGTTTTAAAAAGTATCTGTACAATGTTTTGTTTGTTCAGCATAGAGACAGTAAGTGGCTATCATCACTAGCTGAGACTAAACGTGATACCGTGGAACTTTCGAAATAATCTTTTCCCACATCTGTGACGTAGCGGGTGCGACCTGTGTCACACATGTGGATTTGTCCCTGTTTTACGCCCGGATGGCCTTCCTGACGCCAACCCTATATGGAGGGATGTAATCACCATTGCGTGTTTCTGAGGTGGTTGGTAGTGTAGTACGGTGTCTGAATATGAAGATGTTAGGATAAACACAAACACCCAGTCCCCGACCCAGAAGAATTGATCGGACACGATTACAATCCCCGACCCGGCCGGGAATCGAACACGGGGCCCTCAGAACCGAAGGCCTCAACGCTGACCATTCAGCCAACGAGTCGAACAAAGAATAACTATTACACGTAAAAATTACTAAGAATGTAACCGTTACAAGTAATTCTGTTACTTCTAGTCAGTCACTTCCCAACTTAGAGGTAGAACGCCGAATGCATGTTAATGGTGATTATAGATTTGTTTTGCTAGTAGTTAACGTCGCACTAACAAGTCGTAGACCGGGCGAGTTGGCCGGGTGGTTAGGGGCGCGCAGCTGTGAGCTTGCATCCGGGAGATAGTGGGTTCAAAACCCACTGTCAGCAGCCCTGAAGATGGTTTTCCGTGGTTTCCCATTTTCACACCAGGCAGATGCTGGGGCTGTACTTTATTTAAAGGCAACGGCCGCTTCCTTCCCACTCCTAGGCCTTTCCTATCCCATCGTCGCCATAAGACCTATCTCTGTCAGTGCGACGTAAAGCCACTAGCAAAAAAAAAAGTGGCAGGTTTTCGGCGACGCAAGAATAGGAAGGTAGCGTCCATGGCCTTAATTAAGGTACAGCCCAAGCATTTACCTGGTGTGAAAGTGGGGAAACCACAGTAGTTCCCGAATGCAAGCTCATAGCTGCGCGGCGCTAACCGCACGACCAACTCGCTCGATGGTTATAGTTTTAAAGGGAAGAATAACTAAGGAACCATCCTCTCTTAACACTAATGAGAAAGGAAGGAGGGAAAGGTCCGACTATACGCAGAACGAACGTATTGATAGAAGAAAGCGAAGGGCCACGAAGGGCATGAAATCTAACCGTCGAGATTGGAAGATAACAATAGTTGACCAAGGGATGATGATAGGGATGATGATGATGATGTTTAAGGGGCCTAACATCGAAGGTCATCGGCCCCTAATGAAACGAGGTGGATGACATGGTATATGAAGTTAAAATTTTAAAACGTATCCACTGATTAGAGTTAAAAGAATGGTGATGAAAAAAATGAGTATGAGATTAAAGCAATCAGTGGATCTAATTCGCAATGCCTTATTTTCTAATAAAATAAAAAATACAGGAGACAAAGGAATAAGGCATTGCTTGGTAGTACATATATATATATATATATGCATAATTCACGTTAGATGTTAAAATAACACATTAAAATACGCAACACAAACTAAAATAAAGTCAATAGGATAAAAGCGCAATTGACACAAATACACTAGGACAAAGGACATCATTACACACGATGACCACTATCCCTCATAAAGCGGATGACGAGGTTTGACCGAGGGTGGACAGATACTAAGGTGAAAGTGAGAAGCCTGGCCGTAATAAGTAGAAGCAATGTTAGCTTCTTAATAAGGACCCCGTGGTCGCTACACCACGCTCCCAAGTAGGAACGACGGATGACATAAGCATGGGACAAACCATAGGACGAACAAGGGTAACATCTATCTGTGTTCTTCTGTACACTGCTCTCCCGAATGATTTCATTTCTCCAGTTCTGCAGAATCTAGCAATGAGTGCCATTATACTTGTCTGCGGTACCTACCAGAGAGAATAATTTGATGATGTATGCTGCCAGAGGAAAGTCATTAAATAATAATATATACTAGCTGCATCCATATATCTGTTCATTAATTTTTAACATATTGTAATATTCCGATAAACACGAGAACGCTGTCTCAAACAATGTTCATCCTTTATGTGAGAAGTAGTCGCCATATTGGATCCGACATTCGGAATGTTGCCCATTTGACCTCCGATTTTGTTTCAGAGTCATCAAGCACCTTCATAGAGCATTTTGCGATTTTAATTATTCGTTCAAGCCTACAATGGGTAGTTTTCAGCATTATCATACAATGCCGACATAACGAAATACATATCGAATATTTTTCATAGCTCTGTGGTTATACAAAGTTTTATTAAAATCAGGGAATGACAGTTATGTAGCTGCCTTTGTGAGACAGCTCAGTGAAATAATCAGACCTGTCGTAGCTCACACCAAAAGATATTGTGCTCTCTTTTTTCCCCCGACTTCTGCCCGTATATTACTGCTGTTCTTCAGTAGGATTCGTAACAGATTTTGTCGTTGAGTTTCTGAAATTACTCAGAAGTTGAGATGTCTCAGTTCGATGGTTTAACTGCACGAGACTTTGAGGCGAGACTATTTTCTTTGATATGAAGTAGAGCGGGATAATTTGGGAGAAGATAGTTCACACCAGGTTTATGAGACAGCAGCACGAGAAAGAAACAAATGAGACTGAGAATTATATTCATTAGCGAAAAGGGTTGTTAAAGGCAAGGAAAAAGAATCAGGAAATTAAAATGGAATCTTTCTCCGGAAGCCGGCGGGAAAAGAAAGAGAGAACAAACAAAACTTCTGTTGCTGCATAATGATAAACCTGTAGGCCCGCTTGTCTGTCAAGAGGTTCGTTACAGTTTGACAACTCAATTTGCCAGGCGTACTTGGCTTTCAGACTGCCAATCGGTGTAGGAGCTGAATCATAGTGTACGTTATAGCTTAATAAAGGGAGCAATGGTTGTCATTCTTTTTATGATTGTGATCACCACCTACACGTAATACTAAGTAAACCATGAAATCGAATAGCTGTAATATACATAAATGAAATAAAGATTTTAGCATGAACTTTGATCAGAATTTTAATTTATAAGTGTAATCACCACCAAACCCTAATTCCTCTTTCTATAAGTGTTTGTCCACATTTGTCCTTTTTAATTCCAACTTGCAAACTTATGCGTTATACAAATTGATCCTCTTAAAGAATGGCCATAGAAATATTTACGATTGTACACTAGTGTCCAAAAGTTAAGCACAAGTTACGAGTAAGCAGGGCGACAGTAAATAGACCGCAAATTACACGACATATGCACCTACCAACCTTACGTGTTCGCTCTGTGTAGGAAAGGAGTGTTCTCTGCTTTGACTAGCGGCGTAACCGCGAGGTAAACACAGCCACTGCCTGCGCCCCATATTCCCCCAGTCGTGTTTGCCCTGTTATAGTGTGCGTGGTGAACGTGACAACATAATGGCACAACGACGCCATTTGGACCCCGTTTTGCAGGGTAGAATACTCGGCCGCCTGGAAGCAGGCCAAGACACAAACCGAAGTGCCGTATCCTTGAATGTGCCACAATGTGTCATTTTCAGGCTTGGGAGACGATTTCGAGACACAGGAGATGTTAGTCTTACGTCAGTACTAGGGCGACCAAGGATAATCACCCCACAGCAGGACCGATATCTGGACTTAACCGCCCGACGAAATCGGAGTGCACCTGAAAGGCAATTGTCGGCGGAGCATGCAGGCGTCTCAGGGGTTGCCGTTCCCCGGCAAACTGTGTACCGGAGGCTCGAAACAGCAGGGCTGTTTGCCCGTCGTCCAGCGGTGTGCGTCCCGCTCACTCCAGCACAGAGACGGACACCTTAACTGTGTTTACTGTGGAGCCATCAACATCGAAACTGGACCTTGAATGAATGGAGGCATGTACTCTTCACAGATGAGTCCCGCTTCAGTTTGCAGAACGATTCCCGTCGCACATTAATCTGGAGAGAACCGGGTAGCCGGTACAATCAGAGGAACATCGTGGAACGGGACCAGTATGGTGGTGGTGGCGTCATGGTGTGGAGCGGCATCATGTTGAATGGCCGTACGGACCTGCACATCTTCATGGGTGGTCCGAGGAACACTGTTAACGCTCGGAGATACAGGGATGAGGTACTGAGACCACATGTTCGAATCTTCAAAGGTGCGGTTAGTCCAGACTTCCTCTTAATGGACGATAATGTCCGACCGCACCGCGCTGCTCTGGTGGATGACTTTCTGGCTGGGGAAGACATTCATCGCATGGACTGGCCAGCGAGGTCTGCGGATATGAATCCTACAGAACATGCCTGGGATGCATTGGGGTGGCGAATTGCATCCCGTCAGCCTCCACCAAGGACCCTCCAAGACCGTCGCATTGCCCTTTCGGAGGAATCGACCGCCATTTGTCAGTAGATTTACTGGCACGTAAAAGAACTGCTGCGAGACTAAATTCTGGCACCTCGGCGTCTCCGAAAACCGTCAAACGTAGTTAGTGGGCCTTATATTTATTAAAGATCTTAGACTGTCAAGAAGTCTGTCACCGAGTCAGGTGACCAGCAGATAATGGAGCGATGATGCTTAACTTTATTCAGTGGGTTCTTTGTCTCTCATGTTGACCCTAGCCGGATGACCAGTAGGTGAGTAATTGAGCTACACTTTGTCAGCGTGACGACTTCCTCAGCGATGATGCTTGGCTCTTTTGAATGGACCTTAATTAAGGTCACGGATATTTCCTTCCCATTCCTAGCACTTATCCCGTCGTTGCCGGGAACCTCTCTCAGTTAGTACGACGTTAAAACACTGGCGAAGACCGGCTCCGTATCTAAATGGTTAGTGTGCTGGCCTTTGGTCACTGGGATCCTGGGTTCGTTTCCCGGCCGGGTCGGTTATTTTAACTTTGTCTGATTTAATTTCTCCGGCTTGGGGGCTGGGTGTTTGTGTTCGTCTTAAACGTATAAGTTCAATTCATCAAAGTCGATTCCTAATTAATAATCAGAAACGTACAAAATTGTAGCTGGCTAAATGGTCAATATGAGCGAAATCCAACATTTAAATTAATAAATTTAAAATATTACTATAAAATAAAAACACTGGTGAACAATAAATCTTGACTGGTTTCCCTGTGTCTTATCAACAGATGTGCTCGCAAGTCTGAGTGAATCCTATTCTAATTGTTAGACTAGGATTGATATTGTTAGATTACCTGGCTAACGAATACAGGGCTTCCAGATAGGAGTTACAGAACTCATAACTACAGTAGATTTCTGTCTAGTCCATGGCCGAGTGACCAGTGTCTTGGCCTTCGATCCTCGGCGCCTTGGGTTCAACTCCAGATTGTTTCGTGGGACTTTAATCTTTAACGGTTCCTTGGGCTCGGGAACTGAGTGTTTATGGTGTTCATAACATTCCTGCAACTCATATATCACACTCAAAACTATTCTACACCACAGCAACACGCAGTTTCCCCATGCACAACAGAGTCCACCCACCTGGATTGGGCGGTCTGCTTACACGGGCTGCATTCGGCTGTAATTATAGGCCTATAGTAATTAAGAATTTCTAAAAATGTCACTGCCTGTAATTGAATGATTTATGTTTTGAGGAATCGCGTTTCTAGATCAAAATATTATGCCATATATTGTGCAATTTCAAGGATTGGACAGACAAAGAACATTTTGGTCAAAGCTTCGTTTTAATATTGTTTCTCTCCGTGTGTGTGGTTGCTGTTTAATTGAATTTCGCAGAACCATTTACCCGAATACTTGTTAATTTCTGTTAGCTTTTATTGGAATCGTCCTCCAACCTGTAGTAAATATTCTTGGAATGAGAGTCGTTCTCGTTATGGCTGCTGGAATTGTCAAGTTTAAAATGTTCTTTGAAGTCACTCGCGTGACTGGAGCACGTGTTGTTGAGACTCGACGGACTTCCTCAACATTCTTCATGTATAGCAGGTGGGCTGGCTAGGTTCGAACGTAACATTCCAATCAGCCCACTGCTCGTTTGACAGTGAACTTTAACCCCGACATAGATCTGACTACCACACCCGGTTACACTCAGAGACGCAGTAGTAATGTTACTAGCTTTAAGATTAAATCCGAGTTGGTTAGCTGTATATGAATGCAGATGATACTGTGGTGTTTAGTTAACGGGATTTGACTAATTACGTGTATGAAGGGAAGGCGGGGAGGGGGGGGGGCGTTGCTTGATTAACTCAGTGACTCTAACCAGATGACCGAAGTTGTAATTTCACTTGATTATAGAAAAGTCATGCGGCAACAAGAAAAGGCACCCGGTAATTATTCAAATGAACCAGGACATCTTCAGCGAATACAGAAATTACTGGGATAAGCTGAAGAAATGTAAATGTTCACTACAGTATATATTTATGCAGAAATGATCACCATTATATGGCAGTTTCATTAATATATATTGCTATAAGATGTGTTCAGATCATTTAACTTTCTAGTTACTGCTAATAAAAGAAGCTAATTCTTATACTTTCCCCGCGATTCTCGCAACTTACATGGAAGAGAAGAGAGAAAGCTAGACTTATAGGATTATATAGAACCTATACGGCAGCATTGGGGGAAATACGTGAGAGGCTTCATTTGGAAAATCATTGTATCGGTAGGGCTGACCACACAAGTATAACATTAGACAGGATTTTAGCAGAAGCGATTGGGGTAAATTTTCATTCTTTAGGAAGGGAGTGAAGGAGCGGAACAGTTTTCCAGTGGAAGTGTTTGATTCTTTTCCAAAGTCTGTACAGATATTCAAGAAAAGAATAATCAGAAACAGGGAAAAGAAGTGAAATGTTAGAGGGCATTCGACCTGTGCAGGTTATTGTAAGTAAAGATTTTTTTGAATAAATTAATTCCGTCCCCATATCTATGGAGATTGGACAGCCGAAGTAGGATACTGCCTGTAGGGGTGAAGTACAGTGGGGACTTCGAGGGCCCTGGGACCGCTACAGTAGTTGTGAAGGCCCTACAGGAACTCGGATGATCTGTGTGTTTAATAGAAACATTGTTAGTGTAAATTATATAATACTGTATTTTAGGAAAATAACTTAATTTCGTTTTAATTTAAAATTTAGTGCTTGATAATAATGTATTTTCGTGTATCGTTTGCCACCGAGGTAGACACCGTATTTGCAAATAAAGTGAATTTGATTCGATTTAAACCCTTCCATTTGTAGGTCTCCGATCTGATTGAGATTGGGTACGACGACCTTGGTAGGAATGTTTTATTAAGCCATATCAAAATTAGATGCCCAGTCGTGTATTTAGTACCGGTTTTGAGGTGTCAAAGTTTGCTCGTTTAAGCACCGCATAGACCGGAGCGAGCGGCGGGAAGCAGGTAGAGGCGCCGTGGCTGGTCAGTTCATATGCCACGCTCTCACTCTATCTCTCTCATATACACCTTACTTCCCCAGCCTCGGCTTCCCGTAACTCACTCCAGTCTATGCGGTGCTCGAATGAGCAAATTTTGACACCCCAAAACATGTGCTAAATATAGGATTGGGCATCTAATTTTGATATGGGGACTTAAACCACGTCTGGTTAATTCCTCTGGCTCAGGGTTAGATGTTCGCGTTTGTCTCAATACAAATCTCTTCAAAGACATCGCACTACGCTACCTGTCACCACAGAAACAGTGAATACATCCCTTCACATGCGGTCTGCGTCAGAGAAAGCATCCGTCCGTCCACATCTGCGATACAAAAAAACACCACAGGTGCTACTGACAAGGAAACCCTTTCATCTGTAAGTCTCCGATCTGATTGAAATTTCTTAGTGACATAAGATAAATGGTGGACTCCCTCAGGGCTCTGTATTGGCCCCTCTTCTATTCAACCTGTACACATATGACCTTCCAGTAACCAAATCCAGAAAACTCATTTACGCAGATGACATCGCATTTGTCGCCCAACACCAACACTTCGATGAGTCTGACTCGATGCTTACATCAGACTTAAAAGATTCTAGACAGTTACTTTCATCAGAACAACCTTAGACCAAACCCTCACAAAACTTTTGTGTGTACCTTCCACTTGCGGAATAGAAGTGCTGGGTACAAACCAGCCATACCATTCAGAGGAGAGAATTTACAGTATTGTAGTAACCCAAAATACCTGGGAGTCACCGCTGACAGGTCCTTGATCTACAAGAATCACCTCTATAATGTGTCAGCCAAGATCAAGACCAGGAATAACATCCTTCAAAAGCTGGCAGGTACATCCTGGGGTGCTAATGCTCAAATCCTGAGATCCACTGCTCTTGCACTTTCTTATTCTGTCGCTGAATATTGCTGCTCTACCTGACTTAACAGTGCTCACACTGGATCAGTAGACTCCCAGCTGAACCAAGCAATGCGTATCATTACAGGATGCATCCGACCAACTAACACACACTGGCTTCCCACCTTAAGCCACATACCACCCCCATCCCTAAGAAGATTACAGTCACTGCTTAACTTATGGCAGAAAATAGAAAATAATCCTCACCTCCCTATTCATTCTGACATAGCAGCTTCTCCAGCTAAACGACTGAAATCTAGACACACTTTTTGGCGTACTGCAATGAATCTACAGGACACCTCCTTTAATGTTTCGGACGCCTGGAAAGAAGAATTGCAACAGCGATCCTCGTTACCACATCATCACATCATTGAGAACCCCTGCAAGTGCCCAGATGATTTTTCCCTTCCCAGACGGCAGTGGAAGACGCTTAAACCGAATTAGGACCGGCCAAGATACATGTGGAGCAACTCTCTTCAAATGGGGATGGAAGACATCACCGCAATATGACTGCGGAGAAGAGGAGCAGACTGTGGATCACATTGCATTTGAGTGTCCTTTGCGTGGTTATAGAGGCTTTGTGTAGGACTTACACTGTGTCTCAAGCGAAGCTCTCTTCTGGCTCTCAGCTATTGACATGGAACTTTAGTTATGAACTTGATATGGTAGTTGTACATATTGTATATAATATTCTATTCATCATACGCTAAATAAATAAAATAAATAAATAAATAAATAAATAAATAAATAAATAAATAAATAAATAAATAAATAAATCTATCTATCTATCTATCTATCTATCTATCTATCTATCTATCTATCTATCTATCCTATCTATCTATCTATCTATCTATGCGTCGTGTCACCGAAAACCGTCGAAGTGTTGGTGCAACGTTAAACCTCTAACAAAAAGGAAAAAGGAAAGATGTGTACTGTATTACAGTGTTTACATCGTCATCTTACCAAACGTATGGCGCAGACGGCTAGCCATTGTCTTTCTGTTTTCAAGGTAGGGGCGATCGATCATGGCTAAGATCGATGGCCCTTGAAGGTATTTACATTCTACAAGTCCATGTCAGTTTATTAATTTTTGAATAGTAAAATATATTTTATATATTAACTACTGATAATTTAGAATTTTAGATAATTTTGATTTTAATCGAGAGGGAGGAATCTTGCACTGTCTCGATGGTTGGTGGTGAATGTGTTTGTGGCAGCTTTTGACGAGTTACAGGTATAGACTATGTAGAGATGAGAAGAGTGATGAGTTTCGATTCTTCTTTCAATTGCATAACATGTTTTAAGTTTTGTCAGCGAGATTTCGTCTAGGCTTATCCATGTGTTGTTGTTCAATGTTCATGTTAGCCGATGATTTGTAATTGTTAATATTTTCCTATATTGTTGCCAGTAGATAGGACGAGAAGAATTATAAGTTCTAGTACACACTGGAAGTGTCAGAATTGGAAGTCATTCACCTAGCCGATTCTGAAAGCACGAAAAGGTCGGCTGGTCTTGTCACGCAAACTCAAGCTGACATTCACGGTATATTCACTTATAAATAAACAACGAGCATAATGATTCGTGCACTGACCTTCGGCTCCCAAGGTTCATTATGCCGTCTTCCTGCTGAAAGCTTTACAAATCATGTAATGTTTTGTTTGGCTCAGTGGTGACTCTTGGTATTTTAGATAAGTAGGATGAAGCTGTGGAGAGTGCGACGTAATTACGTTATTCCAGGTCTGTCGCAAAATGTGACTAAAAGAGAAAGTCGCTGTAGTTCACCCCGTTACAGTGCACACGTACGGACGATAAAAGTACAGTATATACTGTAGAACATTGCAATGGCAACATCGGTTCCAGCAACACCTCGTCTATAGCGTCAGGTATCCTGTGGTAATAACATAATCCTCACAAGGTAAGTGTTTTCCAGCCTTGCTAAATACGACAAACATATATGCGCCTACCTCATATAACGTCATTTTGCCTCACTTGTCAGTTTGGATTAGAATTTCCACTGTGCGTAAAGAAAACTGAAGATAATGCCTATGACAATGTGAGCTGCTTAGAAAAATAGACTAATATTCTGAATCAATGTGCCTACGAAGGTTATGCAGTAGTGGACGATGACCTTGTTACAACGGAGGCACAAACGGACGACGGTATTGTAGGTGAAGTTAAGAATAAGGGCTACAGTGACGGTAAACTAGAAGAAGAAGAAAGTATATCTCAACGGCGAGTGATGCTTTAGAAGCCAAAAATGTTTTGAACATGCTCTACAACGCCACGGGAATGTACCTTAGTTTTGCACTTAGAAATGGCGTATGGCTTTTAGTGCCGGGATGTGTCCGAGGACTTCGGCTCGCCAGATGCAGGTCTTTTGACGTAGGCGACCTGCGCGTCGTGATGAGGATGAAATGATTATGAAGACGACACACACACCCAGTCCCCGTGCCAGGGAAATTAACCAATTATGGTTAAAATTCCCGACCCCGCCGGGAATCGAACCCTGTGACCAAAAGCCAACACGCTAACCATTTAGCCATGGAGCCGGACAGTTATTCACTTTAATGTCGCGTGTAATACTAATACTGTCGAAACCGGTTATAAAACGACTCCGCAGGGATCGCCATTTAATGGTCATTATAGTCCCACAAACTGGTTTTTTTTTTCAAACAATGTCACATCTGTATATTTTAGGATTCACACTTACATGGTTAATTAACAGGATAATTTACACTTCAAAAAGCATAAGTGAAATAAATACTATTTGTAATACGGTATTCGTGGAGTGGTACAGATAGGGATTTTTCTTTTAATGTTTAAACAGTACGCGCGGTAATAACATGTCAGCAGAATATAAAATAATAAGTCAGGAAATAAGTAGCAACAATATAAATTGATCCATAATGTCGCACACGGTATTCGATAATAAATGAGATGAAAAAAATTAAATGGCGTATGGCTTTTAGTGCCGGAAGTGTCCGAGGACGATTTCGGCTTGCCATATGCAGGTCTTTTGAATTGATTCCCGTAGGTGACCTGCGCGTCGTGATGGGTTTGAAATGATTATGAAGACGACAGATACACCAAGCCCCCGTGCCAGCGAAATTAACCAATTATGGTTAAAATTTGCGACCCTGACGGGAATCGAACCCGGGACCCCATTGACCAAAAGCCAGCAGGCTAACCATTCAGCCATGCAGCCGGATGTTCTCTCTGTACTTCAAAGTTGTAGAAATCGTTGAGTATGATACAGCCAATTGCTTGGCGACGATGACATTTGTTTCCCCATTTTATAATTACCATATTAAGTATGACTTTCTTCAATATTAAACACTTTACCTTTCTTTTCGACATCTTCACAGCGATGCTTACCTTGATTTGAAATCTACAGTCTACTGCAGGGCCTCTCAGGGTGCATGCGCTTGGTGCATGCACTGTGCACGGTGCAAAAGACGACTTCCCTTGGTTGACCAGAGTGCAGACCCCCCACTCCTCGATTTGGAGCAATAGCGCTGTCTCTCTCTTTCCTCACGCCTGTCTCGCTCGCTCCCCCTGTCTCCCTCTACCGCAATCGCTCCGTAGCGCTCTAAATACGAGCTGACTTGAGCCGAGTAGAGCCGAGCTTAGCCGAGTAGACGTAGCGTTGGTCCGAGGTGAACCGAGAGGGACCGATGCGCAGTGCACGCAGCTCTTGCGCCTCGATTTGCACGCGTGAGATATTGGGCGTTTGAGAGGCCCTGATCTACTGCAAACAAGAATTTGAAAATAAAGCTTTACATTGTTGTCAGCAATCCCTAAACACGTAACAAACAAGAATCAACATTACACGTTACAGTAGATACATTTCTCCGAAATTGTGGAAAAAAAAATGCCGTCTTTTACCATATGTTGTAAAAAGCGTTGTCGTACAAAGCAATATCTTAAATACAGTGTTTATATAGAATTTAGACGCGACTGTTAGATTTCGCCGTTATATCCAATACGTCGTTAAAAGCGATGTCGCAATAAACGGTTTCGACTGTATGTCTGTCTGTTAGGTCATCAGCCCAGAGGCTGGTTGGATCCTCAAATAGCACCACCAGAGGCTGTGCAGTTATAGGGAAACTGCAAAAACCAATGGCAGAGCCCAAATGAGGCGTACTAGGCAAGATGAGGAGTGAGGTAGTTTGCCGTTGCTTTCCTCACTGGACCAGAAGGCGCCACTGCAGCACGACTGATCCTATGAGCAACACCTTTCATAACACTCGACACCAGTTGTGCCCCAAGTGTCATTACTCAGCACCACCCATACCCCAGCAGCTTCCATATTGTCACAGCCATGGATGAGACTGGGACTTCGGTGGAAGCTACACTTTGCTCTGGTCTGTGCCAAGAGACGGATACAAAAATACTGCATCCATCAAGAAATGGCAACAGGCGGATTCGACTGTATACAAATCTAATATAACACTAGTTAAATTTTGTTTCATATCATTTTCCACTTCGCTCGACTGATAGCATAAATCTCGGTTACAACGAACACTCGTTTATAACGACAGGTCCCTTGAATGTCGTTCTAACCAAGTTCTACTGCACCTAATGGGAAACTCATAGTTAAACTATAACTACTTCTAAGGTTCGGTATATACTGTTCTGAGCAGCAATGTCATCATTAGATACACAAATATAGTTTCCAATGACGCCCCAAGTTACAACAGTGGAGATGCCTTTACTGTTTCCTGTCCATGATAGCAATTCTGACGGACACTGAAAAAAAAATCGACTGTTGGATGAAAATAAAACTTTGTCTACTGAGATAATCTCTTTCCCTTGAGAGCTAGCAAGTTCTGAGCCTTTTCAAGACGAGTGAGCTTGTTAATTTGGTTGGCTGTTGTTCAAGCCGCACGTAGCGACTTGCAGAAAAACTGAACAATACACTAATTAAGACACAGCTGCTCATCCTGTCTTAGCACTGTCTAACTTCTCCGTTATGTGAACTTTGCCTCTTGAACAACTCCGCAGTAATTAGAGGTAATTAGTTACAACTCTTGCGTAATTTTTCAGCTAAATTATGTTCGATAAAACCATACAATGATCTGATCTCAATTCAGAAATCTCTTGTCTGGGAGACTCGTAGGTATTCATTAAGATATCTGTTCGGCAGACAGGGGAGAATACTAATGAATGTGAATATCAGACTACCGTTGCGAAGAGAATTATGTTCAAATCCCTCTCTTGGCTATCCTAGAAGAGGTTTCTCCATCTTAGTTCCAGGTGAATGTTGGGTTGGTACCTAGTTTTTAAGTCATGGCCACTTTTCCTAATGAATGGCTCTTTCTGACATTGCCCCTACTAATCAATCTTGTCTTCTCCCTACAGTAATATCAGATTTTGTTGTGTAGATGTTGTTCCTTTCTATTCGTTGTTGACAGCATGGCCCATGGCTGTGCTCAATAGATAAGTTGATTGTTCCTAAGTATTCATTTGGTAATGGAGTTTCCTCTATGTTTACAGGTAAGTTGACGTGCTGTTGAGTGTGTGGCCTGGCTCTTCAGGGAGGTGAGTCAATATTATTATAGTGTCTACAGTAATTGACCTGTCCAACACAGGTCGATCTTCTTGCATATCGCTGTTCACGAACGATGCACACTTGGAGACTTCGAGACTTCGAGACTTCGAGAACTTTTGTTACCGAGCGAGTTGGCCGTGCGGCTAGAATCGCGCAGCTGTGAGCTTGCATTCGGGAGGTAATGGGTTCTAATCCCACCATCGGCAGCCCTGATGTGTTAGTGCGACGTTAAACAAGTAGCGGAGCTTCAGTTGCTTTAGTGTGGAAACTGATTCCTCATTTCAGATGTGATCTCCTAATTCCATATTGTGTGGTTTCCCATTTTCACACCAGGCAAATGCTGGGACTGTACCTTAATTAAGGCCACGGCCGCTTCCTTCCAACTCCTAGGCCTTCCCTATCCCATCGTCGCCATAAGACCTATCTGTGTCGGTGCGACGTAAAGCCCCTAGCAAAAAAAAAAAAAAATCCATATTGTATAAGCTTAAGTTCATATTAGAACACTTGGAAGAGGAAAAAGTCCCGATATAACCCGAGGTGACCGTGCTGAAAATACAGCTATGATGTCTCTCAACTATCATGCTCCTTGTTTGTTTGTTTTGCTGGTGGTTTAACGTCGCACCAACACACAGAAGATTTTCGGCGACAGAAGGATAGGAAAGAAGCAGCCGTGGTATTAAGTAAGGTACAGCCCTATCATTTGCTTGATGTGAAAGTAGGAAAACACAGAGAACAGTGGGATTGAAATCTACCATTTCCCGTTGCAGGCTCACAGCTACGTGTTGCGAACCGTGGAAGAGCTGTTTCTGATTCACGGTACAAATGTTACATTAATTGTATAGATTTACCTCATTGCAAACACGGCTTCCGAATTACATTCTCTGCATTAGAAGGATATACGAGTGATCATAACTCAATGTGCCTCATTTAAGGGCATGTCCCTGTTGAATTCTATATACTGTATATATTGAACCCATCATACAGAAGTACTGGTTCAGCCTGCGGAGGCAAGTCTATAGTTACGAACTTTAGACGGCGATTTATGTGATAACACAAGGAGCACTAGCCACCACCCTCTGAAGCAACGAATTAAACTTTCTCCAAGGAACTGTTATTTTTATGTGTGCCACATGGTACGGTGCGCCGACTTGGAAGCATTTCCATCAGCTGTTGTTACATCCCTACCAGGAGTAAAATAGTTCTTCAGTGCAATTAGTGAACTTGGCAATTATGCTTTAATCTGGCTAAAATAGTTATGCTTTTTATCACGAGAGTTTAATCCTTATGTTAACAAATAGGTGGAGCATCTTGTCTTTGAATGTGGATTGGATGAGCAACCGTCGCATTCTCTGAACTGTATGCGAGCTCTGAGAAAGTTAGTACTTCGCATTAATTTTTGTTTTATTAGAGAATTCTGAAGAGTACATAATATAATTAAATTGTGTTTACCATATACGTACTTATATGGGCATTTGCACTTTTTAAATAAATGATTGCTTGACTAAGGAAAAATGAAGGTACAAGGCGTGGTGTAATACGGGAAATCTCGCAGTGCGGGGAAGTTCCGAGCCGCTTACACAACCAGGCTTGTCAGTGTGGTGGACGACGAGGTTCTGAGCGTAGTTCGAGCCGGCCTTGGGCTGCTCAACTCTGAGCCGGCTGGAGTCAGTTTTCTCCGCGAGCAGAAGGAACGTGCTCTCAATTCTGCGTCTGTCCTGGCCAGAGAGAAGGCGCTACCTTCTGATTGACCCGCCCCCCTCCCCGGGGAGGGGAGTGAAAACTTTTCCTAGGTCCTAGGTCTGCAAATGCTTCTGTGAGCCAAAGCATCGCGGCCAGGTCGAAATAAAATGTTCTTATGCTAATCGACATTTGACGGACACATTCTATTTTATGGGGCCCGAAGAATGGGGATCGCTTAAAGAAAAGATGTGAAAGAGGATGCACTGTAGGCTGATAACAAGGAAACGTAGAGTTACTACTAACTTGAAATCCTGAGAATGCACATAATTCATAAATAGACAATATACCTGAATGAAAAACTGAAAAGAAAGAGACAACTAGAAAATAATAGGTTCTGTTAAAGGAGATAATATTTTCAATTTTCTGTACAAAACATTGAACATTGTTCAGAAATAATAATGGCGTATGGCCTCCGGAGAGACCTGGTGTGGGTCTTTTTTCTCGTAGACGGCCTATTAGGTGACCTGCATGCCTGTGGAGATGAGTGCCCTACCTAGGATGATTTCGAATGCTGAATATATCACACACGCCCAGCCCCAGAGCCACTGGAATAATAGACGGAGAAAAAGAAGAGAACCAGACAAGATGATTAGAACTTGAGAGGGCAGTAAAAGCAAGGTTCCCTGCCGGGAATCGAAACCGGGACCCTCTGGACCAAAGACCAGCACGCTAACCATTTAGCCATGGAGCCGGACGGTTCAAAACTATACGAGCTACAAAAGACAATTTAAAAATTAGTCAAAAAGTTAAGGGAAATAAAAAGCACGAACCTGTATTGAGCTGGAAACGGACAACGAAGATGTATTTCATGTCTTGAAATTGTGTGACCTACTCTGCTCAGTAAATTATTAAAATCAGTAGGTGGCATCCCTGTAAAATTTCATACTGACCACACGCTTTGGAACTTTATGTCCAATATTAACTCAGACCCACTCTGTTTTTGTACAGCTCAGCGCGCCAACACCGGCGGGGTTTCTTTTCCTTACTTAAATAGGCTATTATCATAACTGAGCCGCTTTCTACCATCACATCAAGCAGAGTTTCGTGTTCAGAAGGCATCTTTGAATGGAAACAACACACAAACTGATCCTGCTCGCGAGCAAGTGGCTCCAGCAGTGCTCATGAGAGGATCGGGCATTATTTTCTTTTCACGGCTCATGAGCCGCTCGACTCGCAAGTCCTTAAGGTGTTGCATCGGCAGTCAGTGAGTCAACATTAAGTGTGAAAGAAATGGAGCGAGAGGTAGGACCATCACGTGTTGTGATGTACATAAGATAAAAACTGCTCAGAAGGTATCACAGGCGACTGTGCTCAATAAATCAAGTGAACAGAATCCAGATTTAGCACTAAAAGAGGTAGAGAAACTAAGTGCAGAGTTGTGTGGTGTATCGGCCCGTTTCGTCCATAACGTGCGGATACAGCTTAGAAAAAGAGATAAATTAATAACCGCAGATAACTGGAAGGCTTGCATTCGGCACACCACGAAAGAAAACCTGATGTGGCAGCTGGAGGGCTTAGCAGGTGATGTCATGGAAAGGTTTTTCATAATAATAGCGTTCAGAATCGCAGCGTTTCATCACACATTGACAGTAATAAGACTGGAAGGGGGGTACATCGTGCGATATGGAAGGAATTGGGCCTCTTCAGGACGATTAGCAGGGACTTTCTTACTTTTGTTATGACTGGAGATGACTGTTATGATTGTCTTTTTGAGTTTTTCTTTTCTTTTCGATAGTTGTTGTTATACGATTATTTAAAATTCAGGTCGACATGTTCAGTCGTGGTGAATCAGGATAGGAAATCTCCAAGATAAGCGATATAAATTTCAACTTGAATGTTAGGTATTTGGTTTATTGATGAAAATAAAATGGCGTATGGCTTGTAGTGCCGGGAGTGTCCGAGAACAAGTTCGGTTCGCCAGGTGCAGATCTTTTGATTTGACTCCCGTAGGCGACCTGCGCGTCGTGATGGGGATGAAAATGATGACGAAGACGACACATACACCCAGCCCCCGTGTCAGCGAAATTAACCAATGATGGTTAAAATTCCCAACCCTGCCGGGAATCGAACCCGAAACCCCTGCGACCAAAGGCCAGCACGCTAATCATTTAGCCATGCAGCCGGACGGCTTATTGATATTATTGAAGGGTTAAAGTGTACTGGAGGGGTGGGGGAGAGGATTTCAGCCAGTTGTCCTACTGCACATCTTCCTACATGTGTAAATTTTCTGCTGTACCCTAAGCTTTTTTTTTGTATAATATTCCGACATAAATAAAATAAATAACGTAATCGTTTCTCATACTTCAGTATAAGATATCCCTTTAAACTCCTTCGTTTAGTTTCAAAAAGTTCAAAACCTGTTCTGCACCCACCTTCAGTATTGTACACAAATATGTTTAGTCAGAAGTCCAAATCTTTGCACTGTTGTTGTATATGATGCCGAGCGCTGTACATCCGAACACGACTCTTTGACGGCAGGGTCGTAACTAATGGCCTCGCAGAACCCGCCGTGCGGTGAGGCTCACGGGCTCAGGGGTCCCACAAAGCCATTCTATAGTATACCTGTAGTGCAGTACACCTGAATACGCAATTCCGTTTATATCTATAGAAATACTATTGTAACGACCGTGTGTCTGTACATTGACTACTTTGGCAAAATTTTCGTTCAGTTATCCGTTTCAGGTGTAATAATGATCATCATCGGCATACTTTTTAGCTTTAGTTTTCTGAAAGTCCTCATTTTTACACACCTCCGCCCCCCCCCCCCCTCCTTCCAAAGCAAGATTGCGGCACAATCAGCCAGACGAGCTAGAATATTGAAATTTGGCAATATTATATGTTTTAGCCTGTAACCGACGGAAAGCCTCCAAGATCTTGAAATATTTCACTTTTTCCCACCAAAAATATTGAAATATTGAGGCAAATTTAATGTCGGTTCAGACCTTTGTTTCGAGGTATTTTGTGGCTAAACAGTACGCCGTGTCACAAAACGGATGGTACATTCTCCGTTCAATTGGGGTGATCTACAACTTTGGTCCTATGACGTTGATGCAGTTTGGTGAATCCCCGATGTGTGTATTAACTAGCAGCTGGGCTGGGATGGGACATGCGTGCACAAGCACAAAAATATCAACACAGTGAACACGATTTTCAGTCAGTGTTGCCCGATCTGCCGAGGTAATTCCCCGCAATCAGTGCAGATTGTAGGCTGGGATTGTAGCTGTCACATAAGTACTGTGCGACAAACCCATATTTCACCCTATTCAACGTTTATAACTCAATCTTACCCATAAATCGATGAGATAGGAGAAAATATCATAAGACCGGCCATTTAGACCGCTAAATGAAACGTCTTACGGTGCAATCCGTTCGTAAATATGACGTATCGTTTAGCAGCAGTTAATCTGTAAATGAAGCTTTGCAATATTGTAATTATGCATGTATTTCGTATGTCGATCTATTCATTGAAGTAGATTTGTAGCGATGTAGAAAGAGTGTGTCTGCCATTATAATTAATATTTTACAAATCGATAGTGACTCAGCAGGAGAGCGTCTGTTATTGTAATCATTACTCTCCACATCGACTTCGACGGGCAGTAGGAGTGGAATACTTCTTGAACTCCTGTGTAACTGACATTAGTAAGGAGGGACTACCATTGTAATGAATAATTCCCTACTTGATTTGACTGGCAGAAGTCAGGGGAGCTTGCAATTTTGTTCAAAACTCCTCTAACCGATTGTGTTTGGGAGTAGGCGGGTATGCACGCCATTATAAACAAATTACCCATCCAAAATGTGACTGGTATTGGCATAGTGGCCTTTTATTATAATGGAAACTCACCAACTCGGTGTGAATGACATTAAGAAAAGGGGCCTGCCATTATAATGAAGACAGCACACCTCAGTTTTGAATCTCAGCAGGGAAGGTGCCTGCCGTTATAATAAAAACTCCACAACTGTAATATGTGTGGAAGTAGGAAAGGGGGTCTGCCATTGTAACGAAAACTCCCCAACTCGATTGTAGCAAAATTGTTACGTATTGTGATATATGCGAATCCGGCGTGTCGGTTGAAAATTTAAGTGAGAATGCAGCCCAAAGTCAGAGAAATGCAGTGCAGTGACAGTTCATCACAGAGTGATTTTTAAATTTATGTTAGTGACATTTCACAACAACGAAGTGATTTTGAAACTGATAGAGCGGAAAATATAATTGAAACTGATCGTGGCCGGAACTGCGGTGAGTTAGATATTTGGAAATAAAAGTATCTTATCTGTCTACTCTAAAAGAACTCGTCGAAATTCTGATAGTAAAAAACTCGGTCATTGCTAGTAGTGTAACTGACTTGTGTACAGTGCTACAACTTTATCTCGCTTACCAGTCACAACAGCATCCGCCGAGCGATCGTTCAGCGAACTAAACCGTATAAAATCATACCTCTGCAGTACCATGTCACAGAGGAGGTTAAGTTCATTGGCTTTATTGTCCATTGAGAGTAATGAAATGTGGAAAATTTGGCTAATGAGTTTCTGTCAACGAAACAACGACGCTTCGGAAACTTATGATTGACGCCACTTCTGGTGAGTTTCATTTTGTTATAATATATGTCTAGTATGTATGATTAACGGAGGAAACATCATTCTCGCACTACTTTATGTCAGAATTTGAGGAATAGGGCCCAAAATAGCACTTTGCTGAGGGGAGGGGTGGGGGAGTGGGTGCGTCCTCTCTTAGTTACGCCACTGATTGACGGGGTGGAGCATGATACTACACGCTCAGCAAATCACAACTCTTTCTTTGGTGGAGGTGTACAGGTACTATGTTTACATCAGGATTATACTGTCGTGATTTTTTTTTTCCTCTTGGACTTCGAATTAAAAATGGTCTATTGCACGTTGTTCAAGCCTTTTTAAAGTGGTGCCATGTAGGTGGTCTACCTACCTATTTCGATATTCCGGTGGTGCTGCTGTCTTGCAGCGAAAGTGAAATTATTCTAGTGGACGGATAGTACGGCTGAGTTGATTTAATTTAACTGGTTGACACCGAGTGCCCCTCCAGAGATCTTTTAACATCAAACAGTAATGGCATTGCGTACGAAGATGTTTGGCCGGTCTTCAGAAATCTACTACCTCAGTGGGATCGAACCCGTCGAACACTCTAATCCTCCGCGGATGTTGATACTAGTCATCTTTGAAGAAAGAACGTAGGATAACATTCTCTCATTATTAAACAATATATTCGCCGACGATACATAAACGGGGAACAATGTACGTACCTAGGTGTTAAGTTTAATATAAGGATTGATCTTCATTAGGGTAATCACATTAATGAGGTAATTAAGAAAGGTTACAGATCTCTTCACATGGTTATTAGAGTATTTAGGGATTGTAGTAAGGATGTAAAGGAGAGGGCGTATAAGTCTCTAGTAAGACCGCAGTTAGAGTATGGCTCTTGTGTAGGGGACCATCACCAGGAACACTTGATTCGAGAACTGGAAAATGTTGTAACCAAGGTTGAAATTTACAAACACAACTTTTATTTGCTTCACTTTATGATATTTACACAAATAACTGAAATTTATTTTGAAGCAAAAAGGAATATTGAATCTTGAGAAAAGTCTGTCTTTATACAATATGTACAGGTTTACAGTCTTTATATACACTTCTATCTTGAAAAGATAGTCTTTGTGAACTGACACGTTGATAGTCGAGAACTATCTGGCACACTAACATAAATGTCTTTGAGAGTCCTTGTTTGTTGAAGTGCCTGAATTCCTAAAAAGCAAGTTCAATTGATTGAAGAAATTCCACCTAGCGAAACTAAGGGAGCTTGCGTAAATTAGGGAAAGAAAATGGCTTGTAAAAGAATTACGGAACATAGGCAGTGGAAACAGGAAAGGGAGCGGTGACCAGAGGTGAAACCTCGTACTGCCAGAAATTCAGTCCACCTGGTCGAAGCACATTTTCAAGAGGAGTAGCCTCCGTGCTCGACGTAGGGTGTATTCTGGAGCTGGACACCGTGGCAAGTGGGCAAGTGAGCAGGCAGGGAGCTCCTATTTATAGTACACTCGATGGTCAGGCACGCGCACTGAGGGCTGCGCGTCGAAGCTAGCAGAATGATACACAGGCGCGCGTGCAGCTGGCTGTCGGAGCGAGAAAGGGAGCGCCGGACATACAACAGAAAAAATCAAAGGAAAACAGCACGATTTGTTTTGGGTGATTTCCGACAAAGAAGCAGTGTTACTAAAATGTTACAAACTGTGAGCTGGGAAGACTTGGCAGTGAGGAAACAAGATGCTCGACTATGTGGTATGTTTCGAGCTGTCAGTGGTAAGTTGGTGTGGAATGACACAGTAGAAGAATAAGTTTGAGTGGTGCTTTTAAAAGTAGGAAAGATCATAATTCAAGAGGACAGATTGGGGCAAATGTTAATGCTATAGGACGAGGAGTAAGTTATCAAGGGAAATGTTGATACGTTTTCAAGTTAGTTGAAAATATATTTTAAAAAACTGGGTAAACAATTACAAATAAATGTAAATACGAGGAAACAATTGAATGGGAATCTGCCATCTGGTTGACAGCCCTAAATGCATCTCATTGATTGATTGATTGATTGATTGATTGATTGATTGATTGATTGATTGATTGATTGATTGGGATTTTGCAAGAGGTTTTAGTACTGGGCTCTTTATATGGATGGCATGGAAATCGCGGGAAGACAGGTGCCCATAACTCATCCTCTACGTTTTTCAACTGCCACCTTAGGGTCAATAAACGTAGTCCATTTCAATCAGAAAACTAGAAAGTAATTTTTTAGGTTTTTCAAATCTGCTGACAAGTTGAATGGGATTGAATTAATTCAGTCGATGCATTTCTTTGTTATGAATTTTTGTATGGCATAGTTTGCAATTGAATGTGGTTTTTAGCTGTTCCCAAGCATTGTTAATATGTAGACAATGCCTTGAATTTAATCGCGTTACGGGTCGAGAGTCGTGCGGTAAGTGGGAAGGGAAGCTGCGCGAGAGAGAAATGCCGGAGGTTACCGAGCTGCGTGTCAGATACAATGAGACATAAGCGGCAAGGGCAGGGGAGAATTTAGCGTCGGTGTGAGAGAATCTAACTCAAAGAATGGGATGACATATGATCGTCACACCAAGAGCTACAATATATATGACGCGTAATCTTTTTTTCATGCACAGATAAGCTTAATGCCAAGGGGAGCAGGAAAAATGTATTACTAGAAATTTGTAGTTACGATATTTTATCAAAATGTCATAAATTTCCGTTTCTCTCAATATTAAATTCGATTCATCTCAATAAATTATATACTGACCCATAATTATTTAATAACTTGATGTAAGTGTAATTGAGTAGTATAACTTGGAAACACTTCTCTAAACTCGTGGGTAAATAGTGGAAATATCGACCTCGATTAATAGGTATTATTATTATTATTATTATTATTATTATTATTATTATTATTATTATTATTATTATTTACATAGTTATGTACGGACTTTATTTGGTATAAACCGTGGTCTATCATTTACTATTGGTGTGTTGTATGACCTGTCTTGTGTAACAAAACATGTGAGGTTATGTCACAATACGTCTGCTCTATGTACTGTATATTAATAAGATTTTATTTAATGTAAGAACATGTAATTAATAGTATATAATTTATTATTTCCTGCAAATGTGATGTGTAAGTCCGACTCGTTGGCTGAATGGTCTTCGGTTCAGAGGGTCCCAGATTCGATTCCCGGCTAGGTCGAGGATTTTAATCGCTTCTTACTAATTCTTATGGCTCGGGGACGGGGTTTATTTGTCCGTCCCAACACTCTCCTCATCATATTCAGACAACGTACCACACTACCAACTACCACAGAAATACACAATAGTGATTACATCCCTCCGTATAGGGTTGGCGTCAAAAAGGGCATCCGGCCGTAAAAAGGGCCAAATCCACATGTGCGACGCAGTTCGCAGGAAAAGAAGAAGGAGAAATATGATGTATAAATCCGATGTCGTGTTGTGCAACACAGGGTAAGATTCCAGAACAACGCACCTTTGTCATTTGAGTTTTATAGAATGTTCTATTTATTTGTAGATAGGTTATTGGAGACTCACAAAGATACGAGAAAACATGTTGTGTCATACTTTTCTAGAAGCCTGGCCAGTCAAGGTATATAAAGAGTCAGTCTTGGGAGTTGAGTTGAGTTGTTAGTAAGTGTGTGAACTCATGTTGCAAGTTTGTTGTGTTGGTAGTTGGTTGGCATGCAAATGTGTCAGTCTTCTTCTTCTTCTTCTTCTTCTTCTTCTTCTTCTTATTTTTGAGTCAATTCAGTCAGTTCATTAGTGTGTGTGTGTATATATAATTTGTAAATAAAACAGTGTTCACAATTGACAGCGTCTCCTGTGTGTGCCTTTGTAATTACGATAAACTCCACATAATTTACTTCAGCCCAGATCCAATTCTGGCGAGAGGTAGTGTTCACAGTTTCTGATATGGTCTAGAACAGGGTTTCCAAAGCATTTTGTCTCTGATGCCCGTTGAGCAATTCGCACGCATGCCTAAGGACCCCTTATCTACAAAACATCGTGTGTTGACTGGCTCGTAGCCCTGTGTTCATATCCAGCTGTCTACGCACAGCTGATATATGACGTGACTGGACTTGGGGGGAATTGAAGGTAAGGATTAGCTGTCCCAGGTATAGCAGCGCGCCGGACCCCCTACTGGCACAGAGACTTGTAAATAGGCAGTAATTAGTAAGTGTGGCCATTCATAGCTAAATAGACTTGTGTGTGTATATGTGTGTGTGTTTGTGTACGTTTATTGGGTCATCCTGACATAAATTAGAGTGAGAAAACAGACGGAGTTTTATTCGTAACAGTATTACTTCATATTTTCCTTGTAGGTATGCTTCATGAATGACTATTCTGGATGTACTGTACAGTCACGGTACGCTCTTGCGATATTTTAGTCGCTATTTATGAGATTTCATTAGGTGGGAAGGAAGGTTTGGCTGGCCACTGATCGAATTTTCCTCTTTCTAGGTCGTCGGTGTAATGTGCGAACGAGGTAGCTGGCTCAGATGATTTACCGGCTGTGGCGCTGGTGGGGGTAGGGGGTGCTCCCCGTGCGCTGTCTACCTGCATCCCCCCATCCATTATATTACCCTACATCTATTCAATTTACGTGGCCACCAGGGGAAGGTGGATTCTCTTTATAGGCTTTGCTTACAACCCTTTCTCTTGTAGATCCAGGGGTGAAACACGCGCCATCCCACACCACCTTATCATATTAGTAACCCTGCTGGCAAGCGGTAAATGCTATCCAGAAGAGAGCGTCGGAATTCCCATGTCATGGTTAGTGGTTGATCATTTCTTGGTAGTACGGCGGTTGGACGGCGAGAAATTAAGTTTTCTGTAACGCAGAGGGATAGCTGTATTACAACCAGGCATAAATTTAATTTAGAAACCGTCATTAAAACATTGAGAGAAAATATATCTCTCGACCTCCAGAGTCCTAAGGTTTCACTCGTACGTTATTCCAGTATAACATTAAAGCTTTTCAGTCAGTTGGAAAAACTAATTATAACGCATATAACACCTGTAGTGCCTCCGTGGCTCAGCCGGCAGCGCGCCGACCTCTCACCGGTGGGTTCCGTGGTTCAAATTGGCGGTCATTCCATGTAAGATGTGTGCTGGACAAAGCGGATGCGGGACAGGTTTTTATTCGGGTACTCCGATTTTCTCTGTCATCTTTCATTCCAGCAACACTCTCCAGTACCATTTCATTTCATCTGTCAGTCGGTAACCATTGCCCCAGAGGTTCGATCCCCACTGTTAGCTTTCTCTTTGACTGTGCCAGCTGAGAACAAGAAAAAACATCTTGTTGTGGCATGGCAGAAAAAAGAAAAGTAACCACTAAAATGTGGGGCAGTTGTGTATTAAGTCCCAATTTTTGTAAATTTTAAATTTATTTTACTACCTATTTCCTGAATATTAACTGCCTGTTTGCCTGCCTGTTTTCGCTCGGCTAAATGCCAGAACTTCCGTGCTCTTGTAATAATACGTAACTTGAATCCTACCAAATGCTGAGACTCATCTAGCGTAAGGTAAAGGAATGTGCTGGTAGCTAGTAGCTAGGACTGTACACTTCTGGGACGATGAAGGGTGTTTCTGAGTGAAAACTGATAGCTATGTGACCAAGCCGCGTAGCCAACTCGCTCAGTACAGACTCGTCACTCGACTTAAATCATAACTTCTTTATTACGATCCTTAAGAAATTCGTAGTGTTATTGGTGTAAAGATTTTATTTATTTCACAGGTGTAGTGTTGTGCTTTTGTTTGGGTTATCAGTCTGTACGCTGCTTTGATGCAGTTCTCTGTAACACCATATCCTGCACAATTCCTGTCCTCGCCGCTAGATGGGGCGTCATTCATTCCATTCCTGACGTGGTCAAACGACTGGAAACAGGCTGTGGATTTTTTAACATACCTGTACAAGCTTTAAGGTTACATTAAGTGTCTCTGAAAACCGTAAAAGTACAGTAGTTAGTGAGACGTAAAATCAATAACGGTCCGCCTCTGTGGTGTGGTGGTTAGTGTGATTAGCTGCCACTGCTAGAGGCCCGGGTTCGATTCCCGGCTCTGCCGCGAAATTTGAAAAGTGGCACGAGGGCTGAAACGGGGTCCACTCAGCCTCAGGAGGTCAACTGAGTAGAGGTGTGTTCCATTCCCACTTCAGCCATCCTGGAAGCGGTTTTCCGTGGTTTCCCACTTCTCCTCCAGGTAAATGCCGGGATGGTACCTAACTTAAGGCCACGGCCGCTTCCTTCTCTCTTCCTTGTCTATCCCTTCCAATCTTCCCATCCCCCCGCAAGGCCCCTGTTCAGCATAGCAGGTGAGGCTGCCTGAGCGAGGTACTGGTCCTCTTCCCTAGTTGTATACCCCGACCCAAAGTCTGACACTCCAGGACACTGCCCTTGAGGCGGCAGAGGTGGGATCCCTCGCTGAGTCCGAGAGAAAAGCCAACCCTGGAGGGTAAGCAGGTTACGAAAGAAAGAAAATCAATAACGTTAAATTTACATTAACTTAGTTGACAGTGGAAAGTGTGGCTTCCTTTTTAACGTTACTCTAATCTGAAAGTTTTAAATAGCAAATTTAACCCTTTATTGCATGAATTATGTTTTGTTTTCGTTTGGTGAAAAATTTTCAAGCTTTAATGTTCAGCTTACGTTCAGTGTTTTAGATCTATCAGCAATTCTGAACTGGGGCTAATAGCGTAACACTCGTAAGTGATGTGGATTGCCATAATAGGGTATATATACGATTTTTAATGATTTTACGCTAAGCTTTCACTGGCCATGGGTACGTATTGCAAGGCGCAAGTATACTTGCAAGACTTTAGGTCGGTAATGTCTTTGAGGTTGAGCCAGAGGTACTCCTGAAGACTACATATTAGAAAGATGATGTTGAAGCCTTTTGTTTGGAATGTAACATTGTACGGAAGTAAAACATAGTCAATAACTAGCTCAGAAAGAAGGAGAATATAAGGTTTTGAAATGTGGTGTTGCAGAAAAATGCTGATAGTGACGTGAGTAGATCGGATCACGAAAGAAGAGACACTGAATAGAGTTAGTAGAAGAGGAACTACTTGGCGGAGTCAGCCAAAAGAAGAGATGGATTGGGAGAACACATCCTGAGACACCCAAGACTTGTTCTGTTAGTTTTTGAGATGAGTGTAGGGGGTAAGAATTGGTGGGAGTGGACCAAGACGTGAACATGACAAACAGGTTAGAGTAAACATAGGATGTAGTAGCTTTGTAGAAGGGAAATGGTTCGTGCAGGATATGGTGTTAGAGAACTGCATCACAGCAGCGTATAGACTGATAACCCAAACAAAAGCACAACACTACACCTGTGAAATAAATCAAATCTCTACACCAATAACACTAAAATATCTTAAACATCGTAACAAAGAAGTTATATTTTAAGTCGAGTGTCGACTCCGTACTGAGCGAGTTGGCTACGCGGCTTGGTCACATAGCTGTCAGTTTTCATTAAAAAGACAGTAGGCTTGATCCCCACTGTTAGCGTTCTCCTTGACAGGAGGCTGACTGTGACAGCTGAGAACAAGGAAAAACATCTTGTGGAATGACACACACACAGAAAAAGTAACTACTAAAATGTGGGGAAGGGCAGTTGTGGATTAATTCCCAATTTTCGTGAATTTTAAATTTATTTTACTGCCTATTTCCTGAATATTAACTGCCTGTTTGCCTGACTATTTTCGCCAGATTAAATGCCAGAACTTCCGTGCTCTAGTAATTATACGTAACTTGAATCCTATCAAATGCTGAGCCCCATCAAGCGTAAGGTAAAGAAATGTGCTGGTAGCTAATAGCTAGGACTGTACACTTCTGGGACGATGAAGGGTGCTTATGAACGTTACTGGAGTGGAAATAATGGGAGAACGCGGAAATTATATAGAATACGTGTCCACGTGCAGTCACCAAGATTTGAACCCGGTATACCATGCTGAGAGAACAGCCTCCTATTTCTGAGCAACGGAGGACAAGTCTGACATTTCAAATGGCATATTGTTAACCAATCAGTACGCGGTTCGGTGAGTAAATATAGCAGTTACTGGATACCATTCTAACATGCCAAACATTGTATGTTCACAAATCGATGGTGTACAATGTTGAGTAGTTAGAGAGAGGAATAAAGTTACATGGTAAGTTCTATAACGCACAGATTCTGGCTGCATATAAAATTAATTTGGTGGTTGAATATGAGACTAGTTGAAGCGTATATACTGTACAAACACTTTACGAACCCTTCTCTTCCTGTTAGAGATAATGAAAAAAAAAAAGTACTTGTTCACTCTGACCGACAACAAAATTGCTCTTCCAAATCGAAAGACTTTAGAAAATTAAAAATTGTTGTAGGAGTATAAACTTCCTCCTATAGCTGAAACTTTTCGAATGGAGAGAACAGAGAAGACGCTTTCTTTTCTTTGAAAGTAACTGTTCTACGCCTCCTCAACGTCTCTAATGCTTGACTTACCCTCAGTCCCTTTTACGACGTCTTTTACCCTGACCGTAATCTGACCAGTGGCGAAAGTTTTCCTCTACCCTCTTTTGAAGGTCAATGTTTTGTCAAGAACGTGAAGGGAAGGTTCACGGGGAGGAACCGGAAGAATTTTCTGCTTACAGTATTTGCCGTCTGAAGTGAAGGGCACGTTCTCTGTCCCATCGTCCTCCTGTAATTTATGGGCTACCTGACATCCAAGGTTTGTTGACTTCTCCACACCATTTGCTACTACTGAAAGACCATCTGAGTCTTATGAACCAAAATAGATGTTGGACGAATAGACAGTTAGTTGGCTTCGTTAGAGGTGATACATGTTAGCATTTCAAACAAATAGATTTAGCGTTTTGTGTAATATTGTTAGCATGCAACGTTTTGTGAGGGAAGCGATCATTTCTCAAGAAGTATTTTCAAGTTTTCACAGCTTAAATACTAAAATATTGAAAAACACTGCCGGACAACTAAAATTAACTCAAATTAAAATGAATAATATTTTTTTTCCAGAATTGTGAAATTCTTTCCTTACGTACCGTCCATATCTGCTGTACAGCTGATTTAGTGCCGGGAGTGTCCGAGGACATGTTCGGCTCGCCAGGTGCAGGTCATTTGATTTGACTCCCGTAGGCGACCTGCGCGTCGTGATGAGGATGAAATGATGATGAAGACGACGCATACACCCAGCCCCCGTGCCAGCGAAATTAACCAATGATGGTTAAAATTCCCGATCCAGCCGGGAATCGAAGCCGGGACCAAAGGTCAGCACGCTAACGATTTAGCCATGGAGCCGGACTTCAGGATGATTCATTTAGAGAGATTTGTTCTTACAAATGCCTGTCCAGTACCGTGTCTTTGGCAAATTAGTTGTTATTTTTTTTAAATAGCCTACTGTTTCTTTTCGAGATCTCAGTAAATAACCCGCATTTGAAACTCGTATTAGGTATTCTTCCGTGGTTTTTCAGCCGAAATTTTCTCTCTCTCCCTCTCTCATGTGCACTGATTACTCTTTTAATGATTCTTCAGTAGTCTACGTCTCTCACATAATTTAGACATTACACTGAATATCTCATTAAACTTCTAACATTTGTAGTTCTTTGTTAGTTCGATGATGACATTTTCCGAACGGTGACCGAACAGTTTTTAAAATAAGATTCTCTTCTAAGTCAGCCCCGCGGTGTAGGGGTAGCGCGCATCTCTATTACCCGGAGGCCCCGGATTCGATTCCCGACCAGGTCAGGAATTTTATCAGAAGGCTAGAAGAGATTCTTAAAAAATCCAAAACTCCATGGCGCAGCAGCCCCGAAAAGCCTTGGCCTACCAAGCGACCGCTGCTCAGCGCAAAGACCTGCAGATTATGTGTCGTGTGATCGGTACGACGGATCATGTCGGTCGTTATTGTTGGCTTTCTAGACCGGGGCCGCTATCTCACCGTCAGATAGCTCCTAAATTGTAATCACGTAGGCTGAGTGGACCTGAAGCCAGACATCAGATCCAGATTTTAAAAGTACGAATATTGCTCAGATTTGGAAATAATAAGTGGAGATAAAGCTGGACAGAGAGCTGCAATCCCTAGAATTGACTTATCCGACAGAACACTTCCATTTTCTTTCAAGAGGCATCGATTTCCAGTTCGCTTGGCATTTTGTATCATGATCGGTAAACCTCAAGGGACGTGGAGGTCTCTATTTACCTCAGTCGGTTGTCCGCCATGGCCAGTTAAATGTTACAATGTAAACACAGTGATATTTGAAAGTTGCAATAGTGCCAAAAGGCAATTGTACAAGGAATGAACAGAGTAGGTGGCTGAGTGGTTTGGGTCGCGTAGCTACATGCGTTAGAGAGAACCCTACTGTCGGCAGCCCTGAAGATGGGTTTCCGTGGATTCCCATTTTCACAACAGGCATTACTTAATGAAAGCCACGCTCGCTTCCTTCGCACTTCTAAGCATTTCCTACCCCATCGTCGTCGTAAGACCTACCTATGTCTGTGCGACGTAAAGAAATATGTAAAAAAAAAATTAAGTACGAGGAATGTCGTATACAAGTAAAATCCTTCAATAAATGTCCCATTGACCGTCATGTCTTGACGGATTTCTGTTAATTGTCTTTTAAGTATGAAATACTCTTTAGGGCATATTTCGATGTTTAACCAGGATTGTGAAAAGCTACCTACTCTGTATACCGTTAGTGTCATCATAAGGTGATCCGCATGAGACGTTCTCTCGGCGGTATTCTAACTTCTGGCATTGTGACCTGGCTGCTTAGATTTTCGGTCTTTCTGCCGGGAGTGTTGAGAGCATTGTCAATGGCGGTGGTGCCCTGGCAGGGATATCGTAACATGTGTATTGTTGATGAACAAGTCACTCGGGTGGCGTCGAGTCGATAACCAGGAATATATTATTATTATTATTAGTAGTAGTAGTAGTAGTAGTAGTAGTAGTAAAACTGTATTCTATTGATATTGTCTCACAGTTTTGAAATAAATCAGGTTATATTGTGAAGACAATCTAAGGGTATGATTTAACGCAGTTATGATAGACGATGAATGACATGAAATGAATTTATTTATTGACTTGTTTTGTATGGCGTGGCTCAGGCTATGAAGCCTGCTGTTATGCTGTTATGGGAATTGTAATTTGATTACTGGCATAAAAGGTACGTTAGCATTATAGAGAACACTGGAATATAGTTCATGTAAGTTGTAAATGTGGCAGAGTTACTGAATCTAACATTTTTAATCACACCTACACAATTCCGTAGTTAGTCCAGAGATTGGTAAACTGGGAAGGAAAATGTCACCGTGTCGGTTACGCTATTTACACAATCTCCTTGGTTCGCCTTACAAAATTATGTCAGGGGTACAGTTTTTGCCTGAAATAATAAAAGTACAAAAGGTTAGGCATGTATTCTGTAAGAAGGAAGTGAGCTCCCAGACGAAACTATCTTTACATCGGTCTGTTTTCAGACCAACTTTGCTTTACGGGAGCGAAAGCTGGGTGGACTCAGGATATCTTATTCATAAGTTAGAAGTAACAGACATGAAATTAGCAAGAATGATTGCTGGTACAAACAGGTGGGAACAATAGCAGGAGGGTACTGGGAATGAGGAGATAAAGGCTAAGTTAGGAATGAACTCGATGGATAAAGCTGTACGCATAAACTGGCTTCGGTGGTGGGGTCATGTGAGGCGAATGGAGGAGGATAGGTTACCTAGGAGAATAATGGACTCTGCTATGGAGGGTAAGAGAAGTAGAGGTAGACCAAGACGACGATGGTTAGACTCGGTTTCTAACGATTTAAAGATAAGGGGTATAGAACTAAATGAGGCCAAACACTAGTTGCAAATCGAGGATTGTGGCGACGTTTAATAAATTCACAGAGGCTTGCAGACTGAACGCTGAAAGGCATAACAGTCTATAATGATAATGTATGTATGTAATGTAAGGTTAGGCATACAATGTTGAGACTTATAGCCTGGAGGTCTACCGTCTAGCAAAACATTAAAAGTGAATATTAGTAGCTTAGGGACCTCCATTTGACGAAACGTCTCCCCTTTACCTCTGCATATTAGTGTGAGTCCAGTTTTTCATGTCTAAAGTGACAATTAAAGTCTGAAACCGTTTGATCTGTTTGTGGATTAGTACATTTAAGCCAAGATTAGGGCAAATTATATCTCCAAAACAGGCTCAGATTTGCCATTTAGTCAACTTTCTCTCTGTACCTAGTTTTAACAACCGAGGCTCTAAGCTTACTTTTATTTAGTTGTAAGTTACAATATTGAAATGAAAATCCACAGCCTGTTTCCAGTCGTTCGACCGGGTCAGGGCAAAGCCGCACTAGGTCTATCTAGTCGGCTTTGGTCAGGGATGGAATGAATGAAGTCCCATCTAGCGGCGAGGATAGGAATTGTGTCGGCAGCCGAAGCCTGTCACACTCCTCTGAGGGGATGATTAATGACTGACAGATCTAATGAAATGATATTGGAGAGTGTTGCTGGAATGAAAGATGACAGGGAAGACCGGAGTACCCGGAGAAAAACTTGTCCCGCCTCCGCTTTGTTCAGCACAAATCTCACATGGAGTGACCGGGATTTGAACTGCGGAACGCAGCGGTCAGAGGCCGGCGCTCTGCCGGCAGAGCCACGGAGGCTCCACAATAATGATTACTTTTCCGTATTTTTGAATTAATAAAATAACTCTTTCATTTTCACATTTCATATGCAGTGATCATAGCGTTGATACCTGCATGATTAAATAAACTAATATATGATAATGATTGTATAACAGTAACTCTCATAATGGTTTCTTGTAATTATAAATTCTGATATTTACTGTGGGGGTACTTCACAAATATTGTAAGTCTAAGAGGGCACTCTTACAGAAAAGTTGAGAACTTGTTCAGATAATGTCTTTAGGGATCGTCTGCCAAATATATACATCACTTCGCCGTCGAAGACGTTGCCCAGGGTGCACCACGAGGAAGTAGATCTAAGTTTCACCCCAGGAGGAGGCGGTGGGAAGACTTCATCAAAAAACCTGCGTTGCTCTAACATACGAGAATGACTGTGACCAATATTGCGAAGTAACGGGATGTGTTTATCGTGTACCTGCCATTGCAAATATAAAAAAGTCTAGATAGTATGTTTTGTCCAGCAGTTCTCTTTATGGGCAACGTTTTCCTTACACGCTTTGGTCACCTTCCTTCCTTTCTTTTCTTCTTTCTTAATCCGTTTACCTTCCAGGGTTGGTTTTTCCATCGAACTCAGCGAGGGATCCCACCTCTACCACCTCAAGAGCAGTGTGCTTTAGCGTGAGGCTTTGGATCGGGGGATACAACTGGGAAGCAGGACCAGTACCTCGCCCAAGCAGACTCACCTGCTATGCTTAATAATGGCCTTGTGGGGGATGGGACGATCGGAAGGGATAGACAAGGAATGGGGAAGGAAGTGGCCGTGGCCTTAAGTTAGGTACCATCGGAGCATTTGCCTGGAGGAGAAGTGGCATACGACGGAAAACCACTTCGAGGATGGCTGAGGTGGAAATAGAAACCCCTCTACTCATTTGACCTCCGGAGACTAAGTGAACGCCGGACGTTCCAGCCCTCGTACCACATTTCAAATTTCCTAACAGATCCGGGAATCGAACCCGGACCTCCGGGGGGTGGCAGCTAATCACAATAACCACTACACCACAGAGGAGGACCTTTGGTCACCTACTGAAGAAAATATACTGTTTGTTTGTTACGACATCAGTCCCTACTAGTCTTATACGAAGTCGTTAGGCGGAAGTTAAAAACATTAATCTCTGAGCTACTTGAAGCAACATGCATACCAGAGTGATATTTTAAATTATACGTATGTGAAACATTTCCACACAGAAAAGAAAAAAGCGAACTAACACATAGAATGGAATATTCTCGTCTCCCAGTCGTTAACCCTCGGGGATTGCGTGTGCTTTATGTGCACAACCCTTTGTGTGTTGTAGACGTGAGAAATTTCACTTTCAGTATCACTTCCAGCTAAATCATATTTTAACAGCCACGGTGTTAGTTCGCCACTTCAAAGGAAACAAAGTTTGATCTCGAAAGATGATTTCTTATTTTGCAGTTTGGAAATGAGGTGTAGCAACTGAATGGTCGTATGCTTTTTATTTTTGACAAGGTTCTGTAGTTGATAGAAACACCCACGTAAAATGATCCGCATGTTATGAGAGAATTAGTATCATAATAATCTATCCGTGTGTTATAGAACGAGCGTATTTTCGTGTTTAACGTGCAATTTCCTGTTTTGTACATGCTGCAGTATGTAATAGGATTTCAGGATCACATTTTCATCTCTTCTTGCTCTCATTGTAGGAACGCATATAGTTATTCCTGAAGGGACTAACATTAATAATAATAATGTAAAACATTCAAGTACTCAGACTGTTGTATTTTTACATTTGGTTGATACATTCCTGGAAAATATCAACATTGTAATAAAATTGGCCGAAAATTGTTATATTAATAAATAAATAAATAAATAAATAAATAAATAAATAAATAAATAAATAAATAAACACAGAGTTTTAATATCTATTATTATTATTATTATTATTATTATTATTATTATTATTATTATTATTATTATTATTATTATTATTTGCTAGGGGATTTACGTCGCACCGACACAGATAGGTCTTATGGCGACGATGGGATAGGAAAGGCCTAGGAGTTGCAAGGAAGCGGCCGTGGCCTTAATTAAGGCACAGCCCCAGCATTTGCCTGGTGTAAAGATAGGAAACCACGGAAAACCAACTTCAGGGATCCCGATAGTGGGATTCGAACCTACTATCTCCCGGATGCAAGCTCACAGCCGCGATTATTATTATTATTATTATTATTATTATTATTATTAATTTCCCTTGATGATGCGGTGTCTCCTGAATCTGTGAGTCTAAGTTAGGAATGATATCAACAATCAGAAAAATGTTGACCTGTGTTCCCGCCCGCTCTTTGGACCCTGTCGTTATGATGCTTGTTTTATCAAGAAAATGGATTTCTCAACATCGTTCATTCGCTCTCAGGATAAAAAGATATCCATTGTATGAGTAGACACCTTCGTAACAGGTAAAGACGCTATCTATCTATAATAAGGGCTGGGGTGAGTAGCTCAAACTAGAACGTTGACCTTCTTAGCTCAAGTTAGTGGGTTCGATTTCGGCTCAGTCCTTTGGTATTTGAAGGTGCTCAAACACGTGTTGCCATATATTTTGACACGGAAAACAACTCCCTAAGCGTGAAGATTCAGGCACCTCGGCGACTCTGAAAATCGTAAAAGAAAGTAGATAATGGACGTAAAATCATTAACATTAACATTATTAACATTCATTATCTATATTGAGGCATATTTTATTGTAATTACATGATTAGAAAATTATTGAAAAATTGTACTGTATTCACTTCTTTTTTTTTTTTCTGTTTCTTAAGTTTATAGATCAACATCCTTTCATGGCCTCCTCAAGTTTGAACGTTTCTTACAGACTACAATATACTATATTCTTCGGAGTCGGTCTTAAACTACGTTTTCATCACTGACGCTTTGTTCTGAAGTAACGCATGCAGTTTGGAGTGACACTGTTGAACTGTCACAAAATTTTGTGCCGTGCCGTGCCTTGCTTGTGTGCTTTTATTGTCTAGTGTCCCCATTTAACAAAGAATATTCTCTTTTAGCAGAAATAAAGTAATGTGCTACTTCCACAAGTCTTATCTCCACGAATTGCCTCCGCTGTGGTATACAAAAGACTTACACACCACACCAACATGGGGTTGAGGAGGGAATAAAATTTGTCGTGTTCCGTGAAATACTGCCCCGCTCTGTGAGACCTGGAGCTGCGTGCGGATGTTCATTGTGTATCAAGAGATGGCCGAGGTTTGAGCACACGTGGGCTGAAGAAAACCAGCATTGTACACTTGGGTCTTGATTTATGATACTCTCTTCGTAATGTGCGTTGTTGAAAGAGAGAGGTAGGGAGGAAAAAACAGACCACTTCCGAGCGAAAACCCTTCCTAATTCTACCGCCAAAGAGGTTAAAATCCGACAGCGTAAACACATACTAAGCTCTCTACTTTTAAGACCATTGATATGTAACTGAACTCGGTGACCTGCCATACAAAGATTAGAGTGAAAAATCAAGAATAGCTTCATGCAGTCATTTGTCTTCAAGTTGTCTTCCTGACTCATGGAGGTTAAATGTTACTAACAATTTTTCAGCCACTATGACACATTTGCTTATATTAATTCTTAAGAGGTTATGGACAGTAGAGACCTGCGGAGATATACAAAATATTATCTTCATCCGCGCTTCCTTCGCCCGCATCCGCGAATATTGCAACTATTTAACTATAATGCATCCAAGGTATTGAAACGGATTGATCTATGAACATAATGCAATATGCCTGATACCTGACACCAGCGCCTCCTATAGGGGCAGGTGTATGATTGATTTCCTCTTGCGACAACTACCGATATATTGAATGGTTCTCTTTCGGCAAATTTGTTCCCTCCTTTCACCAATTGCGGGCAGGAGCCAGTTAGGATTGGTTCAGATTTGCGGCTTTATGGACTCAAAGCTCTTTTTACATCACCATTCTCCCATACTAATCTCAAGGGTTCAAGGGTCGCCTCACCACAAACAAAAATAACTGACTTGTCTAAATTTTTGGATTATACCTGAGTGAAAATCAACAAACGTCACTATTTAGGAATTGTCAGCAAAATTATTCCCACTGTCATAGAATTTGCATCCGGCAAAAAATAAAATGTGCGGATATCCGCGCATAGGGCTCTAGTTATGGTAGTTAATACCAGACAGACCTGATTTCATGAGTATTTTTTGCAGATGCTATTGCATATAGCCTATGTCTGAAAATGTTACGTGTGTTTCGACATACTATGGGAATAACAGTAGCGCTCAAAAATATTTTAAAAAATATTTGCACTTATGTATATTTATGTTATTACTGAACAATGAAGTGCGGAATGTATAAACAGTAAAATAAGGTACTTCACACATCAAAAACATTCACATGTTCGAGAAAATATTTCATGGCTCACAGATATTTTAACAGTCACCATAACGATTGTAATGTCATTTTTTAACGTGTGTACTGTGCTATTGTCCAACATTTAGTTGCATAACCATTATCAGCTACGACAGTCGTGCAGTTCTCGGCATTGTGTAAGTTAAGTTCTTCCTGATATCAGTCTGTCTGTCAGGTCGTCAGCCCAGAGGCTGGTTGAATCCCACTGGTCATCATTACTCACCACTGTCCATACCTCAGCAGTTTCCATAATTTCACAGCCATGGATGAGACAGGGACTACGGTGGAAGCTACATTATACTCTGGACAGTGCCAGACATCAGTAGATATAGTTTTCCATGCAGAACACAAAGTTTAAAAAAAAGGGAGCACAATACAGTTTACAGATATTCGTTATTTGTACCTTTGCGCAAAGCTAAGTAGGGCTGTCCTGTTCTTCTTTGATATTATTGTGTGGTATGGGACTATCAGGTCTCTTGAAGCCATATTTCGATACTTCCTGGAAGGGATGAGTTAGTCGGACTGGTGATCTACCGGCAGGTTTGCAGACGCGTTACGACCTCTGATTCTATTGTCCCTTCCCTCTGGTGTGTGTGTGTGAATTTTCTCGAAGGCGAAAATAGAACAAACGGGCGAGTTGGCCGTGTGGCTAGGAGCGCGCAGCTGTGAGCTCGTATCCGGGAGATGGTTTCGTACCCCACTGTTGGCAGCCCTGAAGATGGTTTCCCGTGGTTTCCCATTTTCACACCAGGCAAATGCTGGGGATGTACCTTAATTAAGGCCACGGCCTCTTCCTTCCCATTCCTAAGCCTTTCCTGACCGATCGTCGCCATACGACCTATCTGTGTCGGTGCGACGTAAAGTAAATATAGTAGAAACTAGAACACTCGTACTTTGACCGTACCCCGAAGATACTAGAACTTCATCACACTCAAATACAGATCTGATGATGCTCTTTCAAGAACGAAACCTGTCATTCTATTTTAATTAAGTTGTTTCTCTTCTCAAGTATAATACTGTTACCATTTTCTTTTTCAGGCATTTTAGAAATTTATTACTCAAAATTTGTTTCGGCAGACTGAGGAGTCGAAACTGATTTCATATATTACAAAAAAAAAAAAAAAAAAGAGGTTAGAGACATTGCAAATTTTACCATTAATACCCCAGTTCGTATCCTGATCCACACCCGTGGGACTTTTGAAGTGCACTTTTCTGTCCTTTTGACTCGTATTCTATGCTCAGTAAAACTTATGATGACAACCAGTTAAAACTCACGAGGGAACATATACATGTGTTACACTCGGATTCGGTTGAAATTTGGTAGGAATATTCGTGGGAGGCAGTAGAATGCTAAGATGAAAACTGCATGTGCCCAGCGCAAGTTTAAACGCCAAAATAGAACAAATAAATAGTCGTAAAATTAGAAGTACCGCGGGAGTCTCGGGGTGTGGCCGAGAGGTAGGGAGGAGCGAAGCAGCGGACGTGAACCAACCGGGCTGCATCGAGGTGCGCCAGCAGCCAGGTGGCGTATAGTTAGCGCGTTTCCCCTTAACTTCCCGCACAGATGTGCAAAATGTAAATATGAAAACAGCACATGAAACAAGCTTACAAAGGACGATGTTTGAACAACGAAGCTAATAAGGTTAGAAAAATTACAACGAGTACCGTAACAAGAACTCGGGCGTGAATTTTTCAAACCTTATTGGCATCGTTGTTCAAACATCGCCCTTTGTATACTTGTTTCATATGCTGTTTTTATATTTACGTTTGCACATCTGATCGGGAAGTTAAGGGAACGCGTTAACTATACGCCGCCTGGCTGCTGGCGCAGCTCGACACAGCCCGGTTGGCTCACGTCCGCTGCTTCGCTCCGCCCTACCTCTCCGCCAAACCCCGATACTCCCGCGGCACTTCTAATTTTACGACTACTTATTTGTTCTATTTTGGCGTTTAAACTTGCGCTGAGCACATGCAGTTTTCATCTTAGCATTCTACTGCCTCCCACGAATATTCCTACCAAATTTCAACCGAATCCGAGTGTAACACATGTATGTGTTCCCTCGTCAGTATTTGCTTGTTTGTAAATATTGTAGGTAAAAGGAATGGAAATAACTAGCAAATGTACCCGTGCTTCGCTACGGTATTCTACATTGTATACGGATATCGACGTAAATACTGTGCGTGCAGCAAATGAGATTGTTTTAAAATTGCATGTCTCTTAGCCTTATCCGAGAAATAGCATGGGGAGGTCCACATATGTTGTTTCCAATGTAAAGTGAGGGTTGCGGAGTTGTGATGATAACGCCAGGCTCACTTGCCTACTGCCATTCACAATCGAGTTGGCAAGTTTACATTATAATTGCAGGCCCCAATGCCTACTGCGCGGTCACAATCGATTTGGGGAGTTTTAGTTACAATGGCAGACCCATTTCCTACTTTCAGACAGGTTACAGTTGAGGAGTTTTTATTATAATACCAGGCAACTTCCCTACCACCAGTCAAAATTGAGTTGTGCAGTTATCATTATACTGACAGTCCATTTTTACTGCTGCTAGCCAGCTTACTGCCAGTCACACAGAATTAGTGAGTTTCCATGAAAATAGCAGGCCACAATGCCTAATGCTAGTCAAATTTTAGATTGGAACATTTGTTTATAATGGCGGGCACCCTGGCCTAGAGCCAAACACAATAGAGTAGGGGACTTTCGAACAAAACTGCATGATCCCTTGCCTTCTGCAAGACAAATCGAAAAGTGAATTATTCATTAAAATGGTAGGCCCTCCTTACTAATGCCAGTTACACAGGAGTCGGAGAAGGACCCCATTCCTACTGCCAGCAGTCAAAGTCGGTGTAGGGAGTACTGATTACAATAGCAGACACATCCTTTCTCGATCTCTACAAATCGACATCAATGAATATATATACAGATGGACATACGAAAGTATATGAATGTTTACAATATTGCAGACCTTCATTTACAGATTAACTGCTGCTAAACGGTACGTAATATCGACAAAGGATTGTACCGTAAGGCGCAGTATTTAGCGATCTAAATGTCTGGTCCTATGATATTTTCTCGCATCTAATCTATTCATGGGTCAGATTGAATCAAAAACGTTGAATAGGTTGAAATTTGTGTAAGAATATCTTACATTTCCATTACTTTTCGGATAATTATGTGGCATAGCATTTGGCTCACATATGGGTACTGGGTGGGCCAATGTTCGTGTAGAGTTTGATCATACTATCTTTCCTGTAAGTGATTGAAATTATGCACATGAGAAGAAAAGGTTTAGAAATTAATTTCCATTAAGGCAGGTAGATTTCCATAAAGTTTGGTTGTGTGTATTTAGAGGGAGTGCAAAATCACGGTTTCGGTTTCGTATAAACCCCCAATTAGTTCAGGGATTTAGAAACAATATTTGCCCTAAAACCTCCCCAAAGGACAGGTGGATTCTAAATATGAAGTTTGGTGGAAATATATCCAGTAGTTTTCAAGTTAGAGAAAGACAAACAGACCAACAAACAAAGAAACAAACAAACAAACTAACTAACTAACTAACAGACACCAAGGAAACCTACCCCTGGACAGATGGATGCTATATATAAAATTTGGTTCAAATATCTTGTTAGTTTTCAAGTTGTAAGAAGTACGCTTTACACGCACCCGCTGGGATTTGTACCGAAAAACGGTCCGTTAATGATATATCCCTTACTAAATCCTGTTATCGAAATGATGCAGATGAGAAAAAAAGGTTTAGAAATTCATTTTCATTAAGGCAGGTTGATTTCCATTAAGTTCGGTTGTGTATACTTTGAGGGAGTGCAAAATCACGGTTTCGGTTTCGTAAAAATCCCCACTCAGTTCAGGGATTTAGAAACGATATTTGAGCTAAAACCTACCCAAGGAGAGGTGGATTCTAAATATGAAGTTTGGTGGAAACATATCCAGTAGTTTTCAAGTTATAGAAGGACAGACAAACAGACAAACAGACACCAAAGATAAAAATGATGCAGATGGTCATTATTACACCTGAAACGGATAACTGTACGGAAATTTCGCCAAAATCAATGTACAGACACACGGTCGTTACGCTTTTATTTTTTGCGCTAAAACCTACCCAAGGACAGGTGGATTCTAAATATGAAGTTTGGTGGAAATATATCCAGTAGTTTTCAAGTTATAGAAGGACAGACAAACAGACAAACAGACAAACAAACAGACAAACGGACACCAAAGCTAAAAATGATGCAGATGGTCATAATTACAGGTGAAACGGATAACTGTACGGAAATTTCGCCAAAATAATCAATGTACAGACACACGGTCGTTACGATTTAATTTATATAGATGACGGATAGGCATGAGCACGTTGAAAAGTGCAGACTTCCACTTCGAGATTCATATCTCCTAAACGGTTTATGATATTAAGAAACGGTTTGCGCCATCAGACGCCTCATTTATCGCTCTACATGTTTGTTTCTGAACCATTTCCTCGTATCTCCCATATTAAGGGGGTAAATTGAGATCAAATTTTGAATAGGGTGAAATTTGGGTGCATTTTTAACATTTTACATTACTTTTTGCCTACTTATGTATAAGCTAAAATCATGAAATTTGGTACACATATGTCCCTTAATCGTGCCAATGTGCGCACACAACGTGATGATCCTATCATTCTTATAAGTGTGTCAAACAATGAAATATACTTGTAAAAATCACCAAATTTACGAACAATCCAGAAATACGGCCAAATTTAACGTATAAGGGAGAGAGATACGACAAAATGTCACAGGACCAAAGTTGTAGATCACTCCGAATTGAAGGGACATTGTGCCATCCGTTTTGTGATACGACTTACCGTTTAGCCAAAAAATAGCTCAAAAGGAATGTCTGCACAGTCATTAAAATTGCCTCCATATTTCGATATCTTTGGGGGGTAAAAAGTGAAAAATTTGAACATCTTGGAATTTTCCCGTCGGTTAGGGACCAAAAGCTATAATTTCACCAAATTTCAATTGTCTACTTCGTCCGGCAGGTTGTGCCGCCATTTTGATTTGGGGGGATAGGGGATAAAAATGAGGAAATTCTCGAAAATTTTTAAGCCCACGAAACCTATAGGTTATCGTTTTGGATATACTATACGACTGTGTTCTTATGCTGAGCCCAAAATTTGAGCCCCCCCAGCGTGCCCCCTTCAGGGAATTTTGAGAATTTCCGATTTTTCTAGGGATCCTGGGGTCATCAGTTTCCTCCGTACCAAGTTTCAAATTTCTGAGATTTATGGAAGTGCCTCATTAATTCACGTCTTTTTTCATTTTTAAATATTTATATATACATCGCTCCAGCCCGACTTGCTTTTATATATATAGATGACAGATAAGCATGAGCACGTTGAAAAGTGCAGACTTCCACTTCGAGATTCATATCTCCTAAACGGTTTATGATATTAAGAAACGGTTTGCGCCATCAGACGCCTCATTTATCGCTCTACATGTTTGTTTCCAAACCATTTAATCGTATCTCCCATATTAAGGGGGTAAATTGAGATCAAATTTTGAATAGGGTGAAATTTGGGTGCATTTTTAACATTTTACATTACTTTTTGCCTACTTATGTATAAGCTAGAATCATGAAATTTGGTACACACATGTCCCTTAATCGTGCCAATGTGCGCACACAACGTGATGATCCTATCATTCTTATAAGTGTGTCAAACAATGAAATATACTTGTAAAAATCACCAAATTTACGAACAATCCAGAAATACGGCCAAATTTAACGTATAAGGGAGAGAGATACGACAAAATGTCACAGGACCAAAGTTGTAGATCACTCCGAATTGAAGGGACATTGTGCCATCCGTTTTGTGATACGACTTACCGTTTAGCCAAAAAATAGCTCAAAAGGAATGTCTGCACAGTCATTAAAATTACCTATATATTTCGATATCTGTGGGGGGTAAAAAGTGAAAAATTTGAACATCTTGGAATTTTCCCGTCGGTTAGGGACCAAAAGCTATAATTTCACCAAATTTCAATTGTCTACTTCGTCCGGCAGGTTGTGCCGCCATTTTGATTTGGGGGGATAGGGGATAAAAATGAGGAAATTCTCGAAAATTTTTAAGCCCACGAAACCTATAGGTTATCGTTTTGGATATACTATACGACTGTGTTCTTATGCTGAGCCCAAAATTTGAGCCCCCCCAGCGTGCCCCCTTCAGGGAATTTTGAGAATTTCCGATTTTTCTAGGGATCCTGGGGTCATCAGTTTCCTCCGTACAAAGTTTCAAATTTCTGAGATTTCTGGAAGTGCCTCATTAATTCACGTCTTTTTTCATTTTTAAATATTTATATATACATCGCTCCAGCCCGACTTGCTTTTATATATATAGATATAGACTAAGTACTTATTTTGAATAATTTACTTAATTACTCTTATTTCACGTAGCTTATATTTGAAATAGCCGAAGTGTTGTGAGAATTTGAGAATAATAATTTGCCTGCTGTCATTTCTTGATGGATACAGTACTTTTGCATCCATCTCTTGGCACAGGCCAGAGTAAAGTGCAGCTTCCACCGAAGTCCCAGTCTCATCCATGGCTGTGACAATATGGAAGTTGCTGGGGTATGGGTAGTGCTCAGTAATGACATTCAGAGCACGACTAGTGCATCTGAGTGTTATGAAAGGTGCTGCTCATAGGGTTAGTCGTGCTGCAATAGCACTTTCTGACCCAGTGAGGAAAGCAATGGCAAACTACCTCACTCCTCACCTTGCCTAGTACGCCTCATTTTGGTGCTGCCATTGGTTTTTTTGGGGTTTTCTTATAACCGCATAACCTTTGGTGGTGCTATTTGAGGATCCAACCAGCCTCTGGGCTGATGACATAACAGACAATGCTACTTACTGGAAGCGGATTCTGATGCAGAATTAGAATGGATAGTAATCCTCTTCAATGAGCTCTCTGAATCGTGTTGCTCGCACAAAGGTTCCGTAGAAACCGGGCGAGTTGGCCGTGCGCGTAGAGGCGTGCGGCTGTGAGCTTGCATCCGGGAGATAGTAGGTTCGAATCCCACTATCGGCAGCCCTGAAGATGGTTTTCCGTGGTTTCCCATTTTCACACCAGGCAAATGCTGGGGCTGTACCTTAATTAAGGCCACGGCCGATTCCTTCCAACTCCTAGGCCTTTCCTATCCCATCGTCGCCATAAGACCTATCTGTGTCGGTGCGACATAAAACACTTAGCAAAAAAAAAAAAAAAAAAAGGTTCCGTAGAAAGATTTGCATACAGTAGGTGCTTGAAAGGTTTTATTTCTAACTTTCATGCAGTCTTTTCCAGTGGATGTTGCACCTAGGAAATTTGCACAGAAGAAACCAGTTTATCTTGTAACGTGCTGTAATCCAGAGCCTTTTTATTGGTGTCGTTATCCGTATGTTTTGCACACATATTATTGAGCTAATACTGGGATATGGCGCGTTCATGGCTGTCTAAGGGCAAACCCCATACATTATTGATACGGCAAGTGAAGAAGATCAACGGTGGCATAATCGATTAATCGCCCTCTGAAGTCGGTGGCAATTTACGATATTTAAATATGATACATCCTTGTCGCTGGCTTCCAGCACATTAAAGAACTCCTGCAGGACAACATTCAGTCATCCTATAGTGTATTAAAATCTATTCCAATTCGAGAACCGTTAAAACAAATGCCATTTCTAGAAAAATCACTTATGGCCATTGGAGGCCACGTTAAATAACTTTATGGGAAGCCTCTTCTGCAGCACTGAACAGCTGTGTTCTTTATCTGGCTGCATATCTTCTTTCCTCTGTCCATTTTCTGTTTTTCTTCAGTTTTTCAAGGAAGCCCTTGAAGTTGTTGATCTGTGGTCTGTATCGTTCTCGATCTGAGACCAACCATGCCATCGAAGGAGTTGACCGTACAGTTAGTGTCGAGCAGATGTTTCGGGAGATAGTGTGTTCGAACCCCACTGTCGGCAACCCTGAAGATGGTTTTCTGTTATTTCCCATTTTCACACGAGACAAATACTGGGTCTGTCCTTAATTAAGGCCATGGCCGCTTCCTTCCCACTCCTAGGTCTTTCCTATCCCATCGTCGCCGTAAGACCTATCTGCGTCGGTGCAACGTAAAGCCACATGCTACTTGTTTTTTTCCTAACCACGTGATTTCAATGTGGGTCTGCCTCATACATTTAGAAACAAAATTTCCTCTGGGTTAAGGAAGAAAATGCTTACACTTTCGTACTTTGCTAGTTTGCTTCTCGTAAGGAATACTACCTGATAATGTACATTCCGAATTAATAGTGCCACTGGTAATACTGTCCGAATCATCGACAATGATACCTATTTTGTCAGCAGTCATTAATGCTGGAGAATATATAGTACTGTACCGTCAATTTTATATGTTCTGTTAGTACTTCATATATTTTCGAGTGTCTACTCTACTAGTAAGAAAGTGATCACTGATCAGTTTATTAATATATTCTGTTAATACGTTTTCAATAGTCTAGTAGAAGTACGCAAATGAAGAATTTATACTATCTCCTAGTATACCTTCATTAAGGGGAAAACCGTCTTTAGCCGTAATTTTTCCGGGTCGCTTTTGAAGACACATTTTACTGTATTATTAAAATAATTTGTTAAGTGATTCTCACTTTCAGAATGTCTTTGGTTATTCCGTAGCTCTTTTCCCCTCTTCTCATATCCTTTGCAGGTCTTTTATACTCAGCGTTCTTCTCAGATTACGTTATTTCCTTACACGAATAAAGGTTCTCCATCTTTTAAGTGCAGAGTGGTTGTTGATTGGCAGGTTTGAGCACTCCGCGAGGAAATTTAATTTACCCCGTCATAAGCACTACTTAGCCTCCAGCGACGAGGTCTGATCTTGCAACCTCTGGAGATAGAAAGACCTTGGCAGGAGATGTTGCTTACGTCAGCTGCCACTCGCCGCGTGTCCCTAGCTAAAGAACGGCTCTCAGGGTCATGCCTGGCTTCAAACGGACTCTCGGTCAATAATCCAAGCATTTCATTATACATATTCTATGACAAAAGAAGACGCGTGATCCTGCTTACTTGAACTCTTCAAAGTGCTGAAATGTAATGTTCGTAACGTAATGAGAAGTGTTAACACAGTTTGCCATTGCATTAACTGATGTGTATAAATTTCAAAGTCAGCTTTTTTTTTTTTGAGATTTCATTCCGCTTTTGGCGTTTTTTTCTTTGTTTGAAAAACAATGCGCGAATTAATGTCTGTTTGTATGCTTATGACAGGAAAACTTCTTCTTTATCAGTTTACCCTCCAGGTTCGGTTTTTCCCTCGGACTCAGTGAGGGATCCCACCTCTACCGCCTCAAGGGCAGTGTCCTGTAGCTTCATACTCTGTGTCGGGGATACAATTGGGGAGGATGACCAGTACCTCGCTCAGGCAGGCTCACCTGCTATGCTGAATGGGAAGATTGGAAGGGATAGACAAGGAAGAGGGAAGGGAGCGGCCGTGGCCTTAAGTGAGGTACCATCGCGGCATTTGCCTGGGGGAGAAGTGGGGAAACCACGGAAAACCACTTTCATGATGGCTGAGGTGAGAATCGAACCCACCTCTACTTATTTGACCTACCGAGGCTGAGTGGACCCCGTTCCAGACCTCGTACCACTTTTCAAATTTCGTGGCAGAGCCGGGAATCGAACACGGGCCTCCGAGGGTGGCAGCTAATCACACTAACCACTACACCACAGAGCCGGACTAACAGGAAAACTGCTGGATATATTTCCATCCAACTTCAATTCAACAATATTTATGTACTCATTTCGAAATCGGTGAATGTACTGGGGATATTCAGGAAGCATGACTTAAAAAAATTCCAAACATCTCCGTTGACCTTAGGTTTATAAAGACATGTTGTGGAATAGTAAAGTAAACTTGTGTCCTCATCCCGAGGTGGACGCAGCTCTTTTCAGGCACACACCCAATGGAGGTGAGCTGCATGTGCTATTTCAACCACATACCAGCCTTCCTTCTAATCTTAAATTTCTGGCAGTACCGGGACTCGAACCCGGGCCACCGAGGACGGCAGCTAATAACACTAACCGTTACGCTACGGAGGTGGACGTGTTGTGGAATATAAAAGTATTTAAAAGTAATTCAAAGCAACTTTTATGTTCATTAAAAATTTCTGTATTTGGAATGTTAGAATAACTCCGGGACGACCAAAATGTGTAACAACAATCAGATTACAGTGTTATCGAAACAGACTTTCAACGTATTAGGTCGTGTTACGTACATGCAGTACGTGTTGAAGAGATGTTAAGTCATCATCATCATCATCATCTGTTTACCCTCCAGGTTCGGTTTTTCCCTCGGACGTAGCGAGGGATCCCACCTCTACCGCCTCAAGGGCAGTGTCCTGGAGCTTCAGACTCTTGGTCGGGGGATACAACTGGGGAGTATGACCAGTACCTCGCCCAGGCGGCCTCACCTGCTATGCTGAAAAGGGGCCTTGTGGAGGGATGGGAAGATTGGAAGGGATAGGCAAGGAAGAGGGAAGGAAGCGGCCGTGGCCTTAAGTTAGGTACCATCCCGGCATTCGCCTGGAGGAGAAGTGGGAAACCACGGAAAACCACTTCCAGGATGGCTAAGGTAGGAATCGAACCCACCTCTACTCAGTTGACCTCCCGAGGCTGAGTGGACCCCGTTCCAGCCCTCGTACCACTTTTCAAATTTTGTGGCAGAGCCGGGAATCGAACCCGGACCTCCGGGGGTGGCAGCTAATCACGCTAACCACTACACCACAGAGGCGGAGTGATGTTAAGTACAGAACAAAAATGGCCAGCATGACACCGGTGGGATCCGAACCCACAACTTCCCGATTTCGCGTCGGTTGCTCTTATAAACCCAGACCGAGCGCAGGGTGTTTGTACTCTGCACTACAGCAGCTGCCTCAGCCCAACTTACGTCGCGCGCGGCCGCCCTGCTTTAAGCGTATATAATTTTATATGAAATCTTGTCTTATAAAAGATGCTGGAAGTGTCATCCTTCATAACGAGGGACTTCATAAACACCACTTAAATTTTCTGCACACCAATAACGGGATTCATGGCTGTTCACACGACCATTAAGATGAAACTAGGCCGCATCCGAAAAGAACACAAACTGTCGCTCTAACAAACGATTATTCATAGATGCAAGATACAGCAGGTTTTAAATAGTGGGCCCGTGTAAACCTGTACGGTTTGATGTGTAACAGATTTGTAGCTCTATGTGCAGAAGATACCGAAACCCCTACTAGTTTGCGCTAATTTTGTGAGTGATTTGATCGGTGACCGTTCAAATTTCGCACCAATGTCATCTATCTTTTCCTCTTTTAAATTTGTTCGTGTGCGCGCATGTTTTTTATTGAACACTGAGCCAGTAGTTTCGAATGTATTTACAATTACGTGTATCTGTGCTCATGAAGGCGGCACGTCACCAGGAAATTGCTGAACAAAAATGCATCCCGTACCTGTGGGGCCGACTTGTACTAAAAATAACTTTTACATACGAAAATACGGTATTGAAATGCTAACTGTCTCACCATGTTAGCAGCTGAGTTTCAAACTGGCTACTGCTGCTAGGTTGAACACGTGGACGCTCCTTGCAAGATCAAGAACTATGCGCGCGCCTCGCGTATAGCTGCTTACGTCTCCGAGAAAAAAAAACCGCTGCTGGACGGTCTGGATTTATAAGAGAGACCTTGTACATCCATGCATCATAAGCGAAATAATCCAGCATTGGTTAATTTTGAATTATTGGTATTTGGTTCCCTGGCGAAATGTCACTTCAGTCAGTCATTCACTTTAGAAAACCGTCTCAGAATTGCGGCCCGCAGGCTGCATGTGGCCCGGCAAGTACTAGTTTCCAGCCCGCAACTTATTCATAATTTGTCATAATCACAAAAGCACACCAGAACTGTTTCTGTGGATCAGTGGTAGAGCTTCGTCCTCCAGATCCGATGATAGCATTTCAAATCCGGCAGAGGTAGTCGGATTTGTTAAGGGCGGAATAAAATCCTTGCGATACTCCATGTCTTATGATGACGACAGGTAAAAGATCTCTGATGACACATTTGGTGTTTACCCGACAAAATTAATTAAAAACTCAGCCACAGACGCCCAGACTGTGCCATCTTCTAGGCCTAGAGTAAAACGGAACGTCGAAATTCACGAGCAGACAGCCAGATGACGTCAGTATAAAATGTCTGCACACATTTAGCTGAGGCCATATTATTATTATTATTATTATTATTATTATTATTATTATTATTAGAGCCTCCATGGCTCAGGCGGCAGCGCGCCGGCCTCTCACCAGTGGATTCCGTGGTTCAAATCCCGGTCACTCCATGTGAGATTTGTGCTGGACAAAGTGGAGGCGGAACAGGTTTTTCTCCGGGTACTTCGGTTTTCCCTGTCATCCTTCATTCAGCAACACTCTCCAATATGATTTAATTTCATCTGTCAGTCATTAATCATTGCTCCAGAGGAGTGTGACGTGCTTCCGCAACCTGCACAGTTCCTATCCTCGCCGCTAGATGGGGCATCATTAATTCCGTTCCTTACCCGATCGACTGACTGGAAACAGGCTGTGGATAATTTTTTTCTTTCTTGAAGGTTATTTTGGATTGTGGTCAACCGTCTGCTCACATGCCCCGCAGTCATTTGCTGGAGAGGTTCTGAGTCCCCCTTTGCACAATAAGGCATGACATCAAGTAGGATCTCTACACGAGTAGAAGTATCACACTGGCCCTGGTTATGAAACAGAATTCACACTTTCTATGCACAAGGGACTGTTGACCGCAGTGCTCCAAGCCCCCTTCATAAAACCGTCACCGCAATAATATCGTTAACAAAACAGCGGCCACAATTCGAATCCCGAACAATGCATGTCTGATTTAAAAAATGTAAAGTCACGTCCATGTGGTTCGGATTCGACGTATTATTGCAGGTCCCGTGGCTTTGATTGCGATATCAACAGTCACGTATAACTAAAAGTTTGGTTTCTTAAAAAAAGAATAGGAGTAACAACAACTCTGATCTTGGCTCCAGCTACTTCGCTGAATGTTCTGCGTACTAGCATTCTTTCCAGAGGGCCCCAAGTTCGATTCTCGGCCAGAACGAGGTTTTTAATTGCATCTGGTTAATTTATTTCCCTCTGGATGTTAGTTACAACACCCTCCTATCCTCGCCGCTAGATGGGGCATCATTCATTCCATTCCTTACCCGGTCGACTGACTTTCTTTCTTAAAGGGTATTTTGGATTGTGGTCAACCGTCTGTTCACATGCCCCGCAGCCATATGCTGGAGAGGTTCATGTAGAGGCATGATTTTTTCGCACTAATTTATCTTCGATTTCGCGAAAAGGAAACTAAATTTCCCATTAATCCTTTCCTAAATTTATTAATTTAAAGTTTAATTCGTAAGATTTGTGAATTATTTATTTGAAAGATAAATAAAAAAAAGCAATATTGATAATCATTCATTATTCCTTATGTAACCTTGATTAGAACTGTAATATAGTCACAATCAAGATTACATAACATATTACCCTTTCATTCTACACGGCCATAGCATTAAGGGATTTTATGGTATATTAATACGAAGAGATACTTCTGTCGAAATGAGAAATGCTTATTTCGTCTTCTGTTCCCTTCACACGCGCGATATTGGAACAAGATCGTTATTTTTCATGAATTTCGCTGCATTTTCGCACTTATGGCAAAATAAGTAAATTTCGATTTAATCTGGCCTTGTGATATTGGAACACCATTTCAAGATCGTTATAATAATTTCGCTGCATTTTCGCACTTACGGCAAGATAAGTAAATTTCGCCTAAATCTGGCCTTGTGATATTGATTTCAAAATCGTTATTTTTCACGAATTTTGCTGCATTTTCGCGCTTACGGCAAAATAAGTAAATTTCGCTTTAATCTGGCCTTGTGATATTGGAACACGATTTCAAGATCGTTATTTTTCATGAATTTCGCTGCATTTTCGCACTTACGGCAAAATAAGTAACTTTCACTTTAATCTGGCCTTGTGATATTGATTTCAAAATCGTTATTTTTCATGAATTTCGCTGCATTTTTGCGCTTACGGCAAAATAAGTAAATTTCGCTTTAATCTGGCCTTGTGATATTGGAACCCGATTTCAAGATAGTTATTTTTCATGAATTTCGCTGCATTTTCGCACTTACGGCAAAATAAGTAAATTTCGCTTTAATTCGCTGTAATTCCCAAAAACAAAAGCACTAATTTCTGAACCCAAATCGTAGATATTTGAAAATCGCTTCAAAATAATTGTTTTTCGCGTTTCTTGTTAATGCGAAAACATCATGCCTGTATATATATAGGCCTACACAACACGTCACACTACCAACCGCCACAGAATACGCAATAGTGAGTACATTCCTCCACATAGGGTTGATATCAGGAAGGACACCCGGTTGTAAAATTGGACCAGATTCACACATATCGCTGGCCCTAGCAAATTGAGATAAAGGCCAGAAAGAAGAAGAAATCAGGTATTGCTTACGAAATCCTTCGTCTGAACGTCTAAATATGTTTATAATGTTCTGATAGAATCCAGTAGCAGTGGTCACTGATTACTTGATACGCGTGTTGGAGAGGAACTTCCCGCTAAGACCGTACAATAGTCCAGACGACAGAGGAAAGAACTAGGTGCCTTCTGGGCAGAGCGCGACGTGCCCTGGAACTGCCGGTTGGTAATGAAACTCGAACAACTTTGCGGCACTCTGCAGCGGCCGGGAATGCCTCGCGGGTCATTCTACCTCTTTGGAGAAACTTTACCCATCTCGTACGTCACAGGAAACTGAAAAGGATCTACTGACTCGCAAATGCGAGAAGAAATTGAAGTAAAAATAGAACACTGATCTCAGTGTCAGTAAAAGTACAAAATAACGGGGGGCTGACAGCATAATATACTGTAAGCCACTTTAGTGTTTCGGTGTGGACCTTCATGGGTGTAAAACACTGACTCACAAAATAAATCATGCACCAAGAAGGAATTGCGGGAATTGCATGAAACCTGATGTGGGTTATTGCAACATTAATGTACGTAAATTAGGCTATAGTTTATTCCTAACATTATTATGTACGTAAATTATTACAGTATAAGAGCAAAATAATAATTTTAATGCGAAACACTGACCACCTGCAGTGAAGCTCTATTATCCTGTTGGTCCAGCTTGGATACAGGCTGTATTATGGGCGGGCATGGGGAGCGTACAGGTTTCATTTGGTACCTATCCTGAGGCACATCTGTCCATATTTGCTACAACTGGTTCTCTATATGGTGTAAACTCCTCGGTTGCTGAAGATGGCGTCCCAGGTCGTCTTAGACATGTTCCATTAGTAACAAATCTGGGGATCGGGAAGGTCACGACAGTGTGACAAAGTTCCAGAGACATTCCGGTGACATCCTTGCTGTGTGCGGCCAAGCATTATCTGCTGGAATAGAGCGCTTGGAAACCCTCGTATAAGTGGCGATATTTGCCTAAAGGGCGTTCAGCATACATCGCTGCGCTGTTATTCACTCTCGTACACTACGGGGGTCGCATGTGATCCCACCCCAGACTATCACACTAACAGTGGGGACGGTGTGTCGCGCCATAGCAAACGCAGGGTTGAGGCGCGCGTCACAAGGTCTGTAGACACGAACACGGCTATCGACAGAACACAAAGAGGACGTTGATCCATCACTGAAGTCAAGCCGGTTCCAGCCAGGATTCTAGTTTCCGACACCACTGTAAATGGAGGCGACGGTGGATGGGTGCTAGTAGCAGGACTCATACTGGGCGCCGTGAGACCAAATTCCCCTTCAGCTAAACATTAGCAGGGCCTGTCAGTGTGCATGCGCCTGGTTGACCAGAGTGCAGACCCCCACTCCTCGATTTGGAGCAATAGCGCTGTCTCTCTCTTTCCCCACGCCTGTCTCGCTTTTATATATATATATAGACTTTTGATTTATACTGATATTTTCTTATTTTTCTCATTCTTTCCTTGTTTTCGTTGCATTTTCTGCTGAAGGACGACACACACACACACCCAGTCCTCGAGCCAGGGGATATAACCAATTAAGGTTAAAATCACGAGCCGGTCGGGAATCGAATCCGGGGCTCCTCGAACCAAAGGCCAGCACGCTAACCATTCAGCCATGGAGCCGGACTAAGCTCGCTCCCCCTGTCTCCCTCTTCCTCACTTGCTCCGTAGCGCTCCAAATCCTAGCTGAGTTGAGCCGAGCTTAGCCGAGTAGCCCAGAGATGAATCGTTGGTCCGAGCCGAGCCGAGCCGAGCGGGACCGATGCACTGTGCACAGGAACTCTGCGCCGCTCTTTGCACGCGTGAGAATTTGGGGTTTGAGAGGCCCTGCATTAGATGGCGGGATGGCGGACGACGTAACAGTTTGATCTGCACGTGCTTCTCGGTAGATCCCACCAAACAAACTCCTTGTCAGGTGCAAGCCCACCTTTACATCTCCGGTGGTGAAGATCCGGACGTTTTGAGGTGCGGCTGGAATGAGAACATTCTGTGTATGCCTTCCAGAAGATTCACGAGAAACACGCCGAAGAGAACAATAGAGGGAGGAGGCCGTCACTGTGCCCTCCAACTGGGAGCTCTGGAGTTCTTTCCAGGAAAAACCGAAAGGGGTTACAGACAGAGGGCTGTTACGTGACATTGTTGTTATTATTATTAAACTGGTATGTTTAGGGGTTTTGCTGTACGAAATAGACAAACTGTAGCGAATATTTACGTTTTGCGAATACTTCACTGTGAGTCCTCTGAGGTGAAACTGAATCATGACTACGACTCTGTTAATCTGAGCCATGAAGGCAGCTATTTAAAGGTTTTCATCTTGCGTTATAGTGTGCAGTGGAAGCATCAAGTACATAGTTGATCGTAGCTCCTTGCAGACATTCAAGTATTCCTGATAAACTACTGTAAAACGCAGCACGTGACTCTTATTCGCCTTTGTTAATGGAAAGTATGTTTAAAAATTAACGATCCTGTATTTTAATGACCTCTAGCCTGTATTTCGCAAAAAGGAGGGGGGGGGGATCTCTTATTTTACTAGCACTTCCTTTAACAGGGATTTTCTCCTACAACCAAAGATAAAAAGGAAGAAATAAGGTATAAAAAGTGGGGTTAAGAAAGGGTTGAAGGAAGATTTACACGAAGCACTAAAAGAAATTCTGCGGTGTGGAGGTGGAGGAGGTAGTACTAGGGGTAATGCAAGTTTTTTTGCGTTTCGTTTTAGGTCGCCATTTCAGAGAGAAAGTAACAAGCTGGGGATGCTTTTAGATGGAATTTTGGAGGTGAATTCAGGAATAAAAAGAGAAGAAATACATAAGAGAAATGAAAAGAGAAGAGAGAGAACGGATGAGACTGGAGAAGAGGAGATGGGGTGGGAATGCAAGAATTAATGGAGTTGTTTCCTGAAGCTCTGTTCACCATGCGCAACTCTCTGCTACAGCACCAAACAGCAGTGTGACCTATCACCATGGTAGCAGCAAAAGCTAAGAAGATTCCGGAGATTTGGAAGCCGAATTTTTAACGATGATCTGGTAAAAACACTTTTAAATGTTAGTGTGGTGGATTTTCTTCCTCCTTAACATTACATTAAAAAACATTTTAAATCATTCTTGACGCAGGGGAATTTTTGAAACTTTCGCGTTCGCAGCTCGTTTTAACTTGACGTACAATTATTTCAGATGAAGAAGTGTCTGAGAATGAACTTATGAATGTACATGAATACTAAACTTATCTCCACAAATCATGTTGCAGTCAGATATCAACAATCAACATTTTGAGTTACATCTTAGCTTCCTGCCATTAACTAGAGTGTATTCGTTTACTATACGCTATCAAAGGAAGCCATGCTAGTGGTTGACTGATCCTGATCACTCTTGTTAGATAGCGAAACGTTCACTATCCCCTGCCTGTCGTAAGAGGCGACTAAAAGGGGCGCCCAAGGGATGATGGTATTACAACTATGAAACTACTTGTGATTAGTACCACCACGCGGGGAACACCATGGGTCGCTTTTACTTGCGCGTAGTACCACATTGTTAGGTACCAAGTAGGTTTTTGATTAGTAGCCGGCTTCTACAGTACCTGTGATTAGTACCACTTCAGGAGCGACACCATGGTTCTGGCTTGCCTATGATTAGTACCCACTATATGAGGAACACCACGGGGTAGTGCGAGTCCCTGTAGTTAGCACACGTATGTGATGAACACCATAGCTTTGCGTTGCCTGTAAATGGCGCCGCAATGTGCAAAACACCATAGGTCTGTATTCCATGTGCGAATTTCATTACCTGTGAGTAGTACCATACTGTGTGGAATGCCGCGAGTCTACGCTAGTTTTGATAGTACCGCAACATGACAAACACCAAGGTTCTACTTTGATGACTTGGATTTTGGACCCCTTTAGACTAAAAGCATAATCGATTCAGTATTGTGCTATAGACGCAGTCCGTTGGTCAGTAATACTATTGTTTCACGTCAGTTTCTGTGAATGCAAGACGTTGCGGGTCAGTTCCACGGATTGTTTTAAATTCATATCCATCCGTTCATACTTCGTCCTCTCGTTCTGAATTCTGGTCAGTGGAGGATTTTAGACTTTTAATTTGTCATTCCATTTCGTACCATTAGGGTCCAATGACCTAGATGTTAGGCCCTTTAAACAACAAGGATCATCATCAAGATTGGCGCACAAACTGCCCTCTTTACAGGAAAAATTGAAATCTCATCTCCGCTGGCTGGAGGAGGTCCATGAAGACATGTGGGTAAGTGTTACAAGACCAGACGACATAATGGAGAGAACCATCTTTAGGAGGAAAGTTGCGGGGTTGAGTGGTGATCCAGAGAAAGAACCTGCTAAGCCGCGAAACATCTCGGTGGAAGAACGTCAGAAAAAGAGCGTGAGGTTGCAAAACGAAAAAGGTGTAAGACTAAGAAAGAGAGGCAGGTGGTTTGTGTAACCGTAATCCACAGTTAGCTGTATCGATGTAAATAATAATGAATAGTAATTTGATTTGATTCATCTCCAATACATGTGGAAACATTTATTAAAGTACCATACATAAACTTTGCAATTATTTACACCTGAAAAGCACTTTGTGTTTAGCAGGCGGTGGAATTGTTAGGTGTTTTTATATATTGTTGCAATCCTCCTTCCTATTTACAGCCTTATTCATTAAGAGTTCTACTATAGCTCATTCCACGTTAAGAGAGCAGTAATGCTCTTATGGACGTACAAGGAGTGAACACACCCCTTTGAAACACCCATAATTCCTCGCGATTAACGGATATTATACTGTACTTTGTAACGTAATATGAAAGGCAGATAAAAAGGATGAGGCATTTTTGCACGTGAGTTATTAAAATAACTTTTTCATAAATACATTTGTAGGGAGAAAGCACAATGGCGGGCACAGCCATCGCTTCGTTGACTTCCTTCCTTCATTTTCCTTCTGTGTTGCTCTGGTACAAGCCTCGTGTTACTCCCTCATTCTATGAACCGTGGGAACTCACTTCTGTAAATAAGTCATCTACAGTATTTATTTGTTGCGTGTGAGATTTCAAGCTTTAAATCAGTGCGTAATTGTCTTGTCATGAGTGAGAGTTATGCGATAAGTCTTCCTGTGTCATTTCTTTCTTTACCTTTAATACTGTGATCTTTTGTAGTCATCTACAGTATTTATTTGTTGCGTTTCTTTTCTAGCCTTTATTGCCTGTAGAAATGCAATTAAATGCTTCCCTCACCCCTCGATCCCATAAAAATGTCTATTTTCTCCCCCAATTTGCCTTACACTTCAATTCTAAGGTGTTTTATGTGCCGTTGTTCACCCCTGATTCTGTACAAACCAAAAACAGCCCCTGTAAACGCCACGCCCCCTTTAATTCATAACAATAATTTGTAGCTTAGTTTCTTCCGCTTTTTGTCTTGAACTTAAATGCTGAATTTCACGAATTTATGTTGCGCCGTTTCTCCCGTGATGGTATTGAGCAGAACCGTTCGACATTGTAACCCTGTCGTCATAAAAGCAATACTGTTTTCTTAACATGCAATGAGCTATATTACATTGTCTGTCTATCTGTCAGCCTAGAGGCTGGTTAGATCCTCAAACAGCACCACCAAAGGTTATGCGTTTATATGGAATCAGTCAAAACCGATGGCAGTGCAAAAAAAATGAGCCATACAAGGCAAGATGAGGAGTGAGGTGGTTGGCCATTGCTTTCCTCACTGTGTCAGAAAGTGCAATTGTAGCACGAAAGACGCTATGAGCAGCACTTTTCCTAACACTCAGTCGTGCTCCGAATATCAATACTCAGCACCACTCTACCCCAGCAGCTTCCATATTGTCACAGTCATGGATGAGACTGCTGGGTGGAAGCTTAACTTTGCTGCGGCTTGTGCCAAGAGACGGTTGCAAAAGTACTGCATCCTTCAAGAAATGATAACAGGCGGGACTATCACATTAGCATAATAATATTGTACATATGGTCATTTTGATCTTGTGTTGCGAGTTTTATAACAGGAATCTAAATGAAATCCAGAAATATATAATTCAGTGTAGAGATACTTGTTATGGTGGAATTTCAACTTATAAGTGAATATTTAAATTGCAATATTATTTTCAGTGAACCAGAGTTTCGCATGTTTTATAGGTGTTACTTTTTTCTTAAGGGGCTGCCTGGCCGAGGCGGTAAAGGCGTGCTCGGTTCGCCCGGAAGGACGTGGGTTCGAATCCCCGTCAGGAAGTCGTAAACTTTAAGAAACGAGATTTCCACTTCCGGAGGTGCATATGGCCCTGAGGTTCACTCAGCCTACACCAAAAATGAGTACCAGGTTAATTCCTGGGGGCAAAGGCGGCCGAGCGTAAAGCTAACCACTGTACCCCATCGCGTGCCGAGGTTAACAATGGTGGAAGCCTTTACCTTCCACTCCTCCAAGGGCCTTCATGGCCTGTACCGAGGTGACTTGGCTTTTTTTTTTTTTACTTTTTTCTTGTGTATAATTTATGAGGGCAATTTTTCAAAAAAACTTAGCAACTACAACTTCTACTGTTCTAGAGCCATATTTATTATGATATCTGCTGATTTGATAATAACCTCTATACCTCAGTTTTGTTCCATATCCCGGGCAGAGTGGCTCAGACGGTTGAGGCGCTGGCTCTTTGACCCCAACTTGGCAGGTTCGATCCTGTATCAGTTCGGTGGTATTTGAAGGTGCTCGTTTACGTCAGTCTCGTTTCGGTAGATTTACTGGCACATAAAAAAATCTCCTGCGGGACTAAATTTTGGCACCTCGGCGTCTCCGGAAACCGTAAAGGTAGTTAGTGGGACGTAAAGCAAATGACATTATTATTGTTGTTCCATGTGCATCTTTTTGTAATTTTATAAGATGATATCAGTCAGTTCAGTGGCTTCTAGTATTTTTTTAAAATTATATAATGATACATATAAAGCGGTTTGACGTGCAAGAACCTTTCCATGTGGTAAAATAATAATAATAATAATAATAATAATAATAATAATAATAATAATAATAATAATAACAATGGCGAGTTGGCTTTAGGATGCAGGTCGTGTAACTGTAAGCTTGCATTAAGAGGGGGCGGGTTTGAAGCACACCTTCAGCAGCCCTGTAGATGATTTTCTATCCTTTCCGTGGTTACCCATTTTCACACCAGGCAAATGCTGGGGCTGTACCTTAATTAAGGCCACGGCCGCTTCCTTCCGCCATTTGAGTGATCTGTTACCAATTTCGACGTTTCGCTTTTTCTGCCATCTCATAGTGAAAGAAAAATTCTTCAGTATGACGTCTAAGGCTGTGTACTGTAGTTTATTGTGGCTCTAACATAGCAAAAGACATAAAATGGTGTGCCCAGATTTTTGCTCACTCCCCTCAAAAATTGGCTTCCTCTGCCGGGGCTGAACCCGCGAACTTAGGATTCTGAGTCGGACATTACCACTGATCCGTCACGGCAGCTATTTTGTCATTATAATGTGTGTTACTAGAATTCATATTGCATAAACAATACTGCTGATTAATTTAGTAATTGAATGGTGGTTCACTAATGTCTATTGTTGAGAGTTGTATGTATGTGTTGTGGTGGACTGTTGTTGTTGTACATATGTTCCGAGTCACAGGGCAAATTGCATTTGACTGAACCCGAGGCTGAGCCTCTGCCAACCGCAACAGCCTGGGTAACATCATTTCGTCCAGGTACGGGCACATCCTGGAAACTGCAACTTGTTTAAAGTTCAAGATTACCCTAATCATTCTGCCGTTGTGCTCATTACATTGTTTTCTCCTCCCTAGGGCCTCCAGCTGGATGATAGAGCAGATGTAAATTCTGTTCTTCCTGAGACCTTGTGCTGTGGATAGTTTTTTTTTTTTTTTTTTTTTTTTTTGCTAGTTGTTTTACGTCGCACCGACACAGATAGGTCTTATGGCGACGATGGGACAGGGAAGGGCTAGGAGTGGGAAGGAAGCGGCCGTGGCCTTAATTAAGGTACAGCCCCAGCATTTGCTTGGTGTGAAAATGGGAAACCACGGAAAACCATTTTCAGGGCTGCCGAGAGTGGGGTTCGAACCTACTATCTCCCGAATACTGGACACTGGCCGCACTTAAGCGACTGCAGCTATCGAGCTCGGTGCTGTGGATAGTCACTGTTGGCCAGACAGTACGCTATACTTTACATCATCATCATCATCATCATCATCATCATCATCATCTTCTTCTTCTTCTTCTTCTTCTTCTTCTCGTTCCGTAATGAAGATCGAGGTCTCTCGGGATATTTTCTCTGTAAGAGTTTCCATCCTTCGCAGGGTTGCTTGTATGAAAGATGTTCTGGTTTCATGCTTTATGCAGTCTGACGAACTTCTCAAGACTACCTTCTCCACTTCGTATGACGTGACCAAGAATTGGGGAATTGTTCATTGGTAAACTCCTGGGACCGGGCGAATTGGGCGGGCGGTTAGGGGCGCGCAGCTGTGGACTTGCATCCGGGAGATAGTCTGTTCGAACCCCACTGTCGGCAGCCCTGAAGATGGTTTTCCGTGGTTTACCATGTTCACACCAGGCAAATGCAGGGGTTATACCTTACTGAAGGTCACGGCTGCTTCCTTCCCATTCCTAGGCTTTTCCTCTCCCATCGTCGCAATAAGACCTATCTAGGTCGGTACGACGTAAAGCAAATAGCAAAGAAAACAAAAAACCTGCTGAGAGCGTGATATTACTGTTCAGCTCCTTGATTATGAACTCGTTATCACGAAATGCTATCTAAGGGATCTCCAGCACCACGTCTCAAACGGGTTTATCTTTCTGAGATCTACAGCTCATAAAATCCACATTTCAGTACCGTGGAAGAGGATAGAGAATGCTGGAGTCTGGACTAATCTCATTCTTAAGCTTTACTGAAACGGACGATCTTTACAAATAAGATGGCTGATTCATTATGTTCTTGGTATGTCGATTCTTCTCGTGATATCCACTTCGCAGCTGTTGTTGCTAGTTGTAAAACATATCTAGAACTGCTTCCATCTGTATGAAGGTACTGAATATATTCGGTTTTCCAGCCCTATGAACTATTGTCAATTTATCATCACTCTCAGGTAATTAATTGAATGGTGTGTTACCTCCGAAGGGACCTGGTGCAGGTCTTTCGAGTTGACGCCGTAAAGGCGACCTGCGCGTCTATGTGGAAGGGGACCTGCCTTTGATGAGTTCTAGTGGTGAAGACGGCACACATACCCAGCCCCCGAGCCATTGGAATTAACCAATGAAGGTTAATATCTCCAACCCGGCCGGGAATCGAACCGGGACCTTCTGGACCAAAGGCAGGCGCGCTGACCATTTAGCCATGGAGCCGTACACTCTCAGGTAACAAGAGACAAAGAAATGACTATTCTTAACCCCATGAATTGGCGTACATAACTAGACTGTCTTAGCGGTGAAAGCGACAACGCATGTGATTAACAGCCGAATCGACTTATGGTCTAATCTCGGAAGACTATAGTATATCCAGCTCGGTGGTGGTGGTGATGATGATGATTGTTGCTTTAGGAGAAAAACAGCTATATTAATCAGCCCTTTACTTTGTAGAATGTGCCCTGGATAACGTTGTGGATTTCAAACTAAGTTGGAGGTTTAGTCTTCTTGTAAACTCCATGTCGTTATAGAATAACTAGCAAATGTACCCTGCTCCGCCACTGTATTCTACCTTATATACGGATTTCTACGTAAATAACTGTACACCCAGTGAGTAAGATTATATTAAATTGCATGTCTCTTACCGCTAGCCGAGAAACACCATTAGGAGGTCCCCACACGTTGTTTCCGGCGTAAGGTACGCGTTGGGGACTTTGGTGATAATGGCAGATCACGTTTCCTACTGCCATTCACGTTGTTTCCGGCGTAAGGTACGCGTTGGGGACTTTGGTGATAATGGCAGGCCACATTTTCTACTGCCATTCACGTTGTTTCCGGCGTAAGGTACGCGATGGGGACTTTGGTGATAATAGCAGATCACGTTTCCAACTGCCATTCACAATCGAGTTCGGGAGTTTCTACTATAACGGCAGGCTCACTTGCCTACTGTCATTTACAATCGTCATGCAGAAACGAGTTGGAGAGCAGCTCCATCTAACGTATAAGAGCTCGAGATACGACAAAAAATCATAGGACCAAAGTTGTAGATCTCTCCATATTATGCTATCTGTTTTGTGATACGATTTACCGTTCAACCACTAATTACCTTTAAACGAAGATCTGCACCGTCATTAAACTTGCCTCCATATTTAAATATGTTTCGTGGCCAAAAAGTTACATATTTGAACAAATTGAACATTTTCCTCAAAGGACAGTGTGTCCAGGTTTCGGGATTAGCACTCGCATACGTACGGAGAAATTAAGAAAGAAAATAATACAGTTAAGAAAGTGGACATTAATTGAAAATGGGATAATAACTGAGGACAGCTGGATAGGACATACATGTAAATACCAAGTGGATGTATTGTAAGACTGAAATGTCCCTTATTAAATTGTGATGATATGAGTTAGGGATTTAAGAAAGCGATAACAGAGGATAAATTTATGCGCAGGGTTTCTTAGGTAAACAGATAAGAAGATGACTTATTGTGATATTACTTAAGTCTTAAGAATGATGTGAAATAATGGGCTACACTCTGCGGTACAGTTGAAATATTAACAGCCACTCTTAGTGCTATTCGAAGACGATTGTAACCTCCAACGGTATTCCGTAAATATCCCGCAGAATGGCAGCTTGACGTCTCTCTCGCCTTCTACCCAAAGAACAACCACAAGTTTACAGGAATGATGACGAACATGGCAATATGTTACTTCCCTGATGACAGGCAGTCAAAGACGTTGCCATGGTAACCTGCAGGTTCGGTGTCGGTCCGTTGGTCCCTCAGTGCAGAGCATGAGACCCGCAGAAAATAATAATTTTCTTCGTCATTTCAAGAGTAAGCAAAATCATGTACACAACAAAAGTTGTTTATAATGATGGAACGTTTCACATATAGTCTACGTATTTTTACAGAAAATCAATAGTATAAGAGAAAATTGAAAAGAACCTATTCCGGTCTTGCTGTAAACCTCCAGTCTGTTCAGTGGTTTTTAAATCTTAAGCATATCTAAACCTGATCCTGAATGAGTATACTCTAAATATGAAGTTTGGTCGAGATCTCTCCAGCCATTTCGCCGTGATGGTGGAACAGAGGGACAAACAGACACGAAAGCTAAAAACCACTGATACGGTCTTGAGTTGACTTAGAACAGATAAATATCTGAAAAATTGGCAAAACAAACGCAATTACAGACAGCGGACCCCCTATAACTTTATTTATATAGATTATTGGACATAATCCTCCATTTTCCATCGTGTGCAAAATTAACACTGGAAATTTTTGACGATTGAGATTCCTGAATTTTATTTCTACCTATCTCAATCGGAAGTCATATTTTTTATTGTATGGCGTATGGTGTTACAGAATAATATTGTGGGTAAAATGCGTAGATCGGTCTACAAATACAGAGAAGCTGTATCATGTTGGTTGGAGAAATTTGACCAACAGAACGATTGATAGGATATATCGTGAGGCACTCAGGGTTTGATCAGTTGTTTCTTAAGGAAAATATAGGAGACAAGAATGGATTTCAGGTGGAGACCAAACAATGAGTATAACAAACTGATTACAACAGATCAGATGTAGGATAAAATAGTTATGTAGAAGTCCAGTCTGCGCCCAATAAAACAATTTGATAGAATATAAAAATATGTACTAAAGCAGCAGGAACATATCTACCATGGGCTAGCAACTCCTCAGACATGGCAGTTTCACTGTTCTAGCTGAGTCAGGCAGTGCCTAACTTCCACTAGATACCTGTATTTTATCATTCCTATCCGACCCCTCTAAGGCAATTCTTGCTTTTTTCCTACCCTGCGGTATGGTGAGTTACTTAGGAATCTTTAATTTTTTCCCGGAAATTAAGCAACTAGAAACACTACTATGCTGCACCCTGATATTGAGGAAGGTACAATTAAAAAAGAAAAGGACAAAGACAAAGTCACCTCCGTACAGGCCATGAAAGCCCTTGGAGAAGTGGAAGGTAAAGGCTTCCACCATTGGTAACCGCGGCACGTGATGGGGTGGAGTGGTGAGATCTACGCCTGGCTGCCTTTGCCCCCAGGAATTAACCTGGTACTCATTTATGGGGTAGGCTGAGTGAACCTCAGCGCCATATGCAAGGTAGGGACAATTAGATAATAATAAAAACAATCAGTAGTTACATTTATAATAAGAAATTATGAATTCAGAATATTTTTGTGTCATTCTAGGAATATTTATTTGTAAATGCAGCGTTTTTGATCTTTGAACATCACTGATCTGATCTGATATCTTCGCGACTCCCTGAGAGCCCGCAATGGGGCACCCACTGGTTTGATGAATGGTGGGACCGCCTACCAGTTACGGTCCTGTGTCCCATTTTTATTGGTTTTCCATCTGGAAATGATTATACTACTTGTGATTCCTTTGCGATATCCTTCAGTTTTTCCATCAATACTGAACCTTTGAACTGCCAAATATATCGACATCTTTACATGAATTTGAGTTCACAGTGAAAAATAAATATATTAACTGTCAATGGGGTAATAGGAATGGTAAAATGAGATTTTTTACGTCGCACCTACACAGATAGGTCTTATTGCGACGAAGGGATAGGAAAGGGCTAGAAGTGGGAAGGAAGCGAACGTGGCCTTAATTAAGGTACAGCCTGGTGTAAAAATGGGAAACTACGGAAACTCATCTTCAGGGCTGCCGACATTGGGGTTCGAACCCTCTACCTTCCGAATGTAAGCTGACAGCTACGTGACGCACACCACGTGGCCACTTGCTCGGTGAGATAGATATTAAAACACTCTGAACTAGATGTCGATTGTGACTGACATTGATAAGATGACGAAACGAATTAATGCATTCTTTAAAAAATCGACATGTTGTGTCGGAAAATACACTTCAGGAAATGGCCATCCATTTCACCGACATTCACAGATAAACAAGCAAGCTTGTAGAGCCACAGGGCATCTTGTTCTATGCGGAATCCGATTTTGCATGTAAAAATTCGACATGGATTAGGTGGGTTTCGAACCGCAGTCGCCTTGATGGGAAGTCAGTGAAAATGTCACTCGGCTATCACGCCACCGGCTTTCAGATATAAAATATTTACCAAATCTCAGTAATATTGCTGGTTGATATATAAATTAAATAAATATTATACTGACTAAAATATATTAACTTTCCTCTTACAAGTTAGTAGGGATTTTTCTGTCGTTCGTTTCCTTGTTAGCTTTTTTCTTTTGAATGGCATCTATAGCATATTTTCCTGCACCGATCGAGTTGGCTTTGTTATTCAGGCCGTGCAGCTCTTAGTTTGCATTCCGAATATGGTGGGTTCGAGTCCCAGTTCTGAAGATAGTTTTCCGTGGTTTCCTGTTCTCACACCAGGAAAGTTTTGGGGCTGTACTTTAATTCAGGATACGATATGGTGGGGTCGAATCCCGGTTCTAAAGATAGTTTTCCGTGGTTTCCCATTTTCTCACCAGGAAAGTTTTGGTGCTGTACTTCAATTAAGGATACGTTCTTTTCCTTGCCAGTCCTAGCTATTTCCTATCCGGTCGTCGCCAAAGTACCTGTTAGAATAGGGGCGACGTTAGAACTACTAGCATACGTAGCATAGGCTACCTTTTTCAGCAATAGTTATGAAGGAAAATAATGAATATGCAAGAAGTTAGTAAAGACGTACCCAATGGAACCGGTTCTCTGGCATATGCTGGAATGTGAAAAAAAAAAAAAAAAAAAAAAAAACGATGTTTGAAATGTACAGAAAGTCATTTACACTCGACATTGTAAAATTATATTCCAGAAATACTAGCCGGTAGCAAGATGGTATACTAAACACTTAATTACACTGACTGACAGTGACAATGCAACACCAAGGAGGAGTGGTTCGAAAGGGATGAAAGTTGGGGAAAAAACAGAGACGGCACGGATGAATAATTGATGTTTATTTCAAACCGATATGCAGGTTACACAATGCGCACGGCATCGACTCAGTAGGATGTAGGACCACCGCGAGCGGCGATGCACGCAGAAACACGTCGAGGTACAGAGTCAATAAGAGTGCGGATGGTGTCCTGAGGGATGGTTCTCCATTCTCTGTCAACCATTTGCCACAGTTGGTCGTCCGTACGAGGCTGGGGCAGTGTTTACAAACGGCGTCCAATGAGATCCCACACGTGTTCGATTGGTGAGAGATCCGGAGAGTACGCTGGCCACGGAAGCATCTGTACACCTCGTAGAGCCTGTTGGGAGATGCGAGCAGTGTGTGGGCGGGCATTATCCTGCTGAAACAGAGCATTGGGCAGCCCCTAAAGGTACGGGAGTGCCACCGGCCGCAGCACATGCTGCACGTAGCGGTGGGCATTTAACGTGCCTTGAATACGCACTAGAGGTGACGTGGAATCATACGCAATAGCGCCCCAAACCATGATGCCGCGTTGTCTAGCGGTAGAGCGCTCCACAGTTGCTGCCGGATTTGACCTTTCTCCACGCCGACGCCACACTCGTCTGCGGTGACTATCACTGACAGAACAGAAGCGTGACTCATTGGAGAACACGACGTTCCGCCATTCCCTCATCCAAGTCGCTCTAGCCCGGCACCATGCCAGGCGTGCACGTCTATGCTGTGGAGTCAATGGTAGTCTTCTGAGCGGACGCCGGGAGTGCAGGCCTCCTTCAACCAATCGACGGGAAATTGTTCTGGTCGATATTGGAACAGCCAGGGTGTCTTGCACATGCTGAAGAATGGCGGTTGACGTGGCGTGCGGGGCTGCCACCGCTTGGCGGCGGATGCGCCGATCCTCGCGTGCTGACGTCACTCGGGCTGCGCCTGGACCCCTGGCACGTGCCACATGTTCCTGCGCCAACCATCTTCGCCACAGGCGCTGCACCGTGGACACATCCCTATGGGTATCGGCTGCGATTTGACGAAGCGACCAACCTGCCCTTCTCAGCCCGATCACCATACCCCTCGTAAAGTCGTCTGTCTGCTGGAAATGCCTCCGTTGACGGCGGTCTGGCATTCTTAGCTATACACGTGTCCTGTGGCACACAACAGCACGTTCTGCATGACTGTCGGCTGAGAAATCACGGTACGAAGTGGGCCATTCGCCAACGCCGTGTCCCATTTATCGTTCGCTACGTGCGCAGCACAGCGGCGCATTTCACATCATGAGCATACCTCAGTGACGTCAGTCTACCCTGCAATTGGCATAAAGTTCTGACCACTCCTTCTTGGTGTTGCATTTGCTCTGTCAGTCAGTGTATTTAGAAAATATTTGGAGGTTTCCCTTGATTATAATATCCTGAGCACTTTCGTATGTTAGTTGAAAGAAATTTTCAATATTATTAGCGAAATTCCCGCCTTCAATGTAGTAATCCAAACCATTTGAAACAATTCTGAAAAGAATTTGGTATCCGGTTATTTAATATCTGCCAGGGGCGGTGCGTAGTATTATTGCAGGGTTGCACAACTCCCAATAATTTTGCACTTCATTTGCCGTCTTTTTCTTCTAACGTTTTAGTTTAATAAACCTAACATGTATTGAGAACTTCCTGACTGTCTGACTGAATTTACAAACATATAAAACTGCATTTAACTTGAAAAATCTGAATATCTGCATTTAAGATGGAAAATCTGAAAATTAACATTCATTAAATAAAATACACACTCGTCTGACCTTGTACTCACACTTACTTGTTACCTGCTTACTTACACATACGTTATTTGAAGGGCGCCAGCTGTCACTCAGTACAGCAATAATAGAATGAGACTCTTGACCATCTCTAAGGTGTGGGGTAATAAGCTTACTTTTGACAACATACCATATAAGTTCTGAGAAAAGGAGATTGGCGTTCGGTTTCCCCATTAATTTTGAGGTTAAGATATTTTACTGTCAATGAAATGAAACTCTGAATTCGTTTGATAGAACAATATATATTCTTTAAATAATATATCAAAAAATAGTGAGTCTTGTTGCGATAAAACAGATGAGAATATGAAATTATGACATTGCAACTGACAGAAACTAGGCATGAATTTGAATTCTTCTTGACCGGACATTTAACAATTTATACGAAATATTTCCCTCACTGATTCACTTGACTGTACCTTCAACACTTTTAGTGTAATTACGACGTAATCCATTGCTCTGGTGTTTACTGTAGATGTGTCACGCCTAACGTGGTGATACATCCTTGCGACTGCTTCTTCTCCATATTATCTGACTTCTTTGTAAGTCAATATGGTATGACCTCTTGGCAGGTCCAGGGTTGCCCTCTCTGACTCCTTGGTAAGCCTTGCGTCCGCGTCTTCCACTAAGTGACGGACCAACCATTTGGTCTCACTCTCTCAATGACCAATAATGGCTCACTGAGTCTTCACCATCTCTCGTTCACTGGCCAACTAAGGCCTCTTGATCTAGTAGACTACTTCACTGTACTGCATCCGTATAAGTAATGACTGACGCTACAATGTACACCCACCTTATATAAACGTTGGTTGACACAGCTACGTAATCTCCAGAAATAACAATGACATACTCCCACCTACGCGACAGATATTACATCCAGTGGTGAAATAGCCCCGCGGCGATGACACCGTGCGCGCATATTCTAAATAAATACAATGACGTAGCCATGGCTCGGCGATGACTTGGCAGAATCGCCACTAATATTGCACAATGCCCCAACGTCACATCCCATCTCTGATATATACTACAATTCTCACTGTACAGGTATTGAGTGTTATACTACACATACGTATATATGTGTATACATCTAAGTGCAATCTTGCAAGCAACAGGCAATTGCAAAATTGAATAAAACGGATAATTACAATAATAGTACAATATCACAGATAACATAATAATAATACTGACATAATAATAATAATAATAATAATAATAATAATAATAATAATAATAATAATAATACAGATAAAATCATACAATAATAAAAATACAGATATCATCTTGTAACGGGATTTGAACCGTTACAATTCGCCTCCCTCATAAATAAATCGAAGAACAAAGAATCGATTGATTTATGAACAAAATTATATATATAACACTGACACAGATAAACACTTTAAATGAGTATACAACAATAATTTTCTTTTTCAACATCCATACATTTTATAAAATATCACAAATATGAGAATTCTTCTCGCACATTGCCATCGTAGATAACTGTCCAGTGTCCCATTCTCTCTCTTTCTCTCATACAAATCACAAGAGTATAGCACTTGATTTAACACACACAAATAATTTTCAATCAATATACAACATTCTTCTCCTTTTTTTTTTAACATATCAAAATATTTTGTGAAATATCACTTATATGAGAACTTTTCTCGCATATGGTTATCGCAGATAACTGTCCAATGTCCTGTTCTCAGTTTTGTCACACAGAACATGACAATGTAGCACTTATTCTTCCAATGCACCAATACGACACTTGGTTCACACGCTAATTCATGTATGTTAATTTTATTTTGCCAGTTTCTTACAAAAATTTAATCATCTTACTCTTATTTCAACAAATCTCACGTGAAATACTCCTTTACATATATAATACTACAAATACCGACAATCTTCCCTTCCTGATCTATTAAAGAATATGCACACTTCCCGATACGGTTCACAAAAGTGAAATACCCCTGATACAAAATAATAACTTCAACATATTTCCCGCCTCTGCAGATGATGAAATGGAACTCTGAGTAGCACTCTGTCACTCAAACTGAATCAATTTTGCCCTTATAAACTTACATATCTCAATAAATCACATCCTACTTGGCAACAATAATTAAAGAATCAATACTATGGCTACAAGATGGTTCAATTATTCCGTAATCCAGCATAATGTTTATTTGTTCTTTGACTTCACTAGCACATTTAAGTGGAATGGGGTACTTACCTCCCACAAAAGATCAATGGTCATTTACTACAAATTTATGTTCATATACGTGTTCTTCCTCACTTACCACTAAATACCTCTCGATGCTTACCTAACATCGAACACAATTACTCCTCCTATAATTCACTCAAATTACCTCACGTCACTGCCTCATACCGACGATCCCTCAGATCCTGGTCGTTATAGACACCTGACACACTTCAACACATTTCCTCTCACTAGGAACACCTTCACTTACCTCTCATATATTTCAAAGAACACACGTCACCAACACACTTACCTCAGACCATCATAATTAACACGTACTTCTTTGCTAGTTTCCTCATAGAACAAACACACACTACCTAAATTAAAGTCTACTCTACTTCCATGAATTGCAACCAAGTTAGCTCCTAAAACAACTGAATACACAAGTTCTGGTACAACAAGGCGTAGCTGAAACTTACAATCATCTTTACTTATGATTGGTACCGCTATTATTTTATTTACTCACTTTGACTTACCCAACGGCTGTTATAAGATCTGATAGCACCTTCACTTACCTTCTTCATATCACAATTTCCATCATCGGAGTTATTCCCTCACTACTTACATCACATTCTCGGCATTACAAGTACTTACATCACTTACCAGAACACTTCTTACGTCTACCTTACTGCTACCATTAATTACTTCATTATCTACGACTACGTCATTACTTAAATATCTCACTTAACATTACTTAGGTCACAATCACACTATACTTAAATCTACTTTCACTACATAACTACTTATACTAAATACCTGTTCATTTTCTACCTTCAGCCTGTCCACTTACCGGTAACTTACCCGATTCCCTGTGAATCTGAAATAATCTGGCTCGATAACGACACCTTGATAACCTTCATATTCGGCTTATCATAATCCCTCTGATAACTCAAATCCGTACGCCTCCCATCTCCCGATTCTCTCTGATTACTCTTCTGACCTTCTCTCTCATAACTCAAATACATACGCCTCCCATCTTCCGATTCTCTCCGATTACTCTTCTGGCCTTCTCTCTCATAACTCAAATACATACGCCTCCCATCTTCCGATTCTCTCTGATTACTCTTCCGATCCTCTCTCTCACAAATCAAATCCATACGCCTCCCATCTTCCGATTCTCTCTGATTACTCTTCTGATCTTCTCTCTCATAACTCAAATACATACGCCTCCCATCTTCCGATTCTCTCTCGTTACTCTTCTGACCACTATCACCACCAACACAACTATTAATCCTCTGCTCATCATGATCACCCCCTCTCCTCTGATACACGGCTAACATTTTTCCCTCTCTCTCTACTATACTACTTTCCCCAGCTATCATGCGCTCTCTCTCGCGCGCACGCCCTAGCACACATTCCTACCAAAGCCTATCAATGAACACTTTAATCTCTTCTAAATTAGACATATTATTCCAGTATACTCGAAACCATATTCTACTTTCACCGATAAAAACATTCGACAAGATTTTCAGCACGTATTCCCATTCAATAACATTATTCCTCAACTTACTTGCAAACGTTTTCTCAACTAGTTTTACAAATTCTATAGTACTGAACTGTCTTCCAGAAAACTTGGTTAAATCACGATCCCTACTGAACAAACCACTCACTACTATCACCTCACCCGCCGACTTACCTCTACCTTTCTGCCGTATCCCTCCCTGGCAGTTCTCAACGTCTTCTTCTTCTTCTTCTTCTTCCGCTGCTCTCTCAGCATTCTCTTCCACTATTCTCACGTCTTCCTGCAATTCTTCCTCTCTCTTTCTCACCTGCTGTGATAGCGTTTCCTGTTCGTTCCGTAGTTCAGTGACCTCCACAAGTTTGCTTTCAATTTGTTCATTTCTACTAATCTGTTCCCCCATCTCTTCCCCAACTGCATTGCAAATCCTGTCCAATCTCTTCTCGACCACCTCATGAATTTCTTCCCGATTACTATAAATCTTATTACTTAACTCCTTGATGTTCTCTGTACAAGTTCCTTTGACATGCTCAATTTGAGAATGAACATCGCTCCGACTCGACTCCATTTCACCTTCAATTTCAACACATTCTTCATTTGACTTACTTTCTAACTTACATGTTGACTTAGATGTTTGATTATTTATCTCTAATATCTTAGAATCTATTTTACTATTTACTGATTCACTTAACCCATCTATTTTCTCACTGGTCACATTAAAATTTTCTTTATAACTGCCAATTAATTCTTCCATCTGCCTATTCCTATTTTCGATACTACTAATAATCATTTCTTTCATCTGTTTACTCCTATTTCCACAATAAATATCAATCTTTTCCTCCATATGTTCCATATGTTTCTTGAGCCCGGTCATTTCGGCCATGAACAAATTAAAAAAATCTTGGTTCATTCCCCCCGCGATTTCCTTTTGAGTTTCAGTGTGCTTCTCAATTTCTGCACTTTCCTGAATTTCCTCAGAATTTTCCATCGTATTCACCTGTTCCCTACTCTGAATTTCACCTTGGATGTCCGCAGAAGCAATGACCTCGTCCTCACATGACTTGTTACTGTCTTCCGTGTCCATCTTTGGTTCACTAGTGATAGTACGCGATCTTAAATTAATCTCCCTCTTCAAATCCCTTGACATATCCCCAAAATACAAATATATATCACAAAATTACACTCTTGACATTTACCGGTAATAAATTCCGTTGGCTTAAATGCGCATACTCTTCCCAAATGAACCTATGATATGCTGTCATTCAGACCAAATTCTGAATTTCTTCGTGCACCACGTTGCGGGGCCAAAATGAGAACTTCCTGACTGTCTGACTGAATTTACAAACATATAAAACTGCATTTAACTTGAAAAATCTGAATATCTGCATTTAAGATGGAAAATCTGAAAATTAACATTCATTAAATAAAATACACACTCGTCTGACCTTGTACTCACACTTACTTGTTACCTGCTTACTTACACATACGTTATTTGAAGGGCGCCAGCTGTCACTCAGTACAGCAATAATAGAATGAGACTCTTGACCATCTCTAAGGTGTGGGGTAATAAGCTTACTTTTGACAACATACCATATAAGTTCTGAGAAAAGGAGATTGGCGTTCGGTTTCCCCATTAATTTTGAGGTTAAGATATTTTACTGTCAATGAAATGAAACTCTGAATTCGTTTGATAGAACAATATATATTCTTTAAATAATATATCAAAAAATAGTGAGTCTTGTTGCGATAAAACAGATGAGAATATGAAATTATGACATTGCAACTGACAGAAACTAGGCATGAATTTGAATTCTTCTTGACCGGACATTTAACAATTTATACGAAATATTTCCCTCACTGATTCACTTGACTGTACCTTCAACACTTTTAGTGTAATTACGACGTAATCCATTGCTCTGGTGTTTACTGTAGATGTGTCACGCCTAACGTGGTGATACATCCTTGCGACTGCTTCTTCTCCATATTATCTGACTTCTTTGTAAGTCAATATGGTATGACCTCTTGGCAGGTCCAGGGTTGCCCTCTCTGACTCCTTGGTAAGCCTTGCGTCCGCGTCTTCCACTAAGTGACGGACCAACCATTTGGTCTCACTCTCTCAATGACCAATAATGGCTCACTGAGTCTTCACCATCTCTCGTTCACTGGCCAACTAAGGCCTCTTGATCTAGTAGACTACTTCACTGTACTGCATCCGTATAAGTAATGACTGACGCTACAATGTACACCCACCTTATATAAACGTTGGTTGACACAGCTACGTAATCTCCAGAAATAACAATGACATACTCCCACCTACGCGACAGATATTACATCCAGTGGTGAAATAGCCCCGCGGCGATGACACCGTGCGCGCATATTCTAAATAAATACAATGACGTAGCCATGGCTCGGCGATGACTTGGCAGAATCGCCACTAATATTGCACAATGCCCCAACGTCACATCCCATCTCTGATATATACTACAATTCTCACTGTACAGGTATTGAGTGTTATACTACACATACGTATATATGTGTATACATCTAAGTGCAATCTTGCAAGCAACAGGCAATTGCAAAATTGAATAAAACGGATAATTACAATAATAGTACAATATCACAGATAACATAATAATAATACTGACATAATAATAATAATAATAATAATAATAATAATAATAATAATAATAATACAGATAAAATCATACAATAATAAAAATACAGATATCATCTTGTAACGGGATTTGAACCGTTACAGTATTCGAAAATATGTTAAAATCAACCATCTTCGGTCGTTGGCTGTACTAATGCTTCGTAACGGGCCAACAAACGCTGCTAGCTTCGAATCAAACTCGGGGGTTTGCTTCCCTACGGCAACTCCCTAGCGGACAGCGCGGCGCAATGCACCTCAGCAGGGACGAGCCTAAGCCTGCATAGCATCAGGTAGCACGCTCGCCAGTACCGGTCTCAGGGAGTTGCACGAGACTAGCAAATCCCCTACCGAGAAACAGTTCCAATTGTCCCCGTTAGATGGCGCCACTCTGCGGAGATTACTCCATTCCTACTTTCTCTCCTCTCGCAACATTTTTTAAATGTACAAATTTCTTTTACGTTGCACCGACGCAGATAAATCTTACGGTAACGATTGGATAGGAAAGGGCTAGGAGTTGGAAGGAAGCGACCGTGGCTTTAATTAAGGCACAGCCATAGCATTTGCCTGATGTGATAATGGGAAACGACGGAGAACCCCCTTTTAGGGCTTGCGGCAGTGGTGTTCGAATGCAAGCTCACAGCTACGCGACTCCAACCGCACAGCCAACTTGCTGAGTATTTTTTTTCCACGCCATACCAGACCACGCACAATATTACCAACATCTTGCTTCAATGAAAAATAGGACGGCAAATTTTCAGTTCAAGTGAGGCTAAAGTAACTGTGCCAGGGTGAGTGGCTCACACGGTTGAGGCGCTGGTCTTCTGACCCCAACGTGGCAGGTTCGATCCTGGCTCAGTCCGGTGGTATTTGAAGGTTCAATGTCAGCCTCGGGTCAGTAGATTTACTGGCATGTAAAAGAAGTGAGGCACCTCGGCGTCTCTGAAAACCGTAAAAAGTCGTTACTGGGAAGTAAAGCCAATAATCTTCTTATTAAGAGTAACTTTAGTTACTGAGTATAATTAGCCTCTTATTTCCTGAGTTGTAATTGCCAGATATGTTACAGTTTTAGTAGGAATGTAGTTCATCACTTAACGATAATAGAGTTTCTTGGTATTTCTGTAAGGTATAAAAATGTGACACTGAAATTTTGGTTCAACACCCAGCTTCAGATACCAGCAGCCGCCACTGATATCTGCCATTACTAGTGATTACTTTTACTTTTTTTATTTCTGTATTTCCTTATATGATTTGTATCAAAGCTGATGATTGAATCTCACTCAGGTTACGACGAAAGCCCTAGCTGACCTGGGAAGTTAGCCACCTACGCCGAGTGCACAATGATTATAACTCAGTTGTGAGGCTGCCGGAACATCACCACCACTCTAATCAAATCACTGCAACTTCAATTGAAATTGCTATTAACACAGGCACACAAAGGTTCCCTTTGTACGTATTAATATATTGTCTAATACAGTTACACGGTCCGTAAACGTTATGTATGGAATTGTTCTCTGCTGTGCTGATATTTACTGGGATTTTATTTTGTATATCGTTCATGTTTGTTTGCTCATACATTCGTACAATTCATTGAACTGCTGATGCATAGCGCGGAATACAAGAAGATGTACGATCATATTCACTCTAATATATTCCATACAGAAAGTTACAGCCTACGACGGCAAATATCAGACGAAATTGTAAGTAAATGTACAGTGCACTGTGGACAGAGCTCAATAGTGCCAGCAAAGCAAGGTTAAATTTTAAATTACCTGTCCAGGAGTCTTGTCTTAAATCAGAGCCTTGTTTTTGAGTAGCAGTGTCGAGTCATTATCAAAGAAGCATAGCATCATTCGGCGTAGCTTCCACGTGATGCTGGATGTACCGCAATACCGTGTCTAGCACAGCCAAATTCTCGGTGTGGGTTATCACTGGTACTCTCTATTGAGGCACTTCTTTCCCGCCATCGTCTTAAGCGGGTTCATTCATCATTTCAACGATTGATGGATCGGTTAAGATTAAGAGTTGCATACAGGTGCGCACACTACTGTTCGCAATAACGGCAAGCCATCCTGATTCATTTTTAGTGACAGCTGTCGCTGGGTGGGGGTTATTTTTCTGACCATCGTGTCATAAATCTGACGGACACCCAGTCCCAATTAGTGAAGGGGCGAACAAAGGAACAGCCCGCTTACTCCTCAACAGTTAGCCTCAAGTCTGTTGTAAACAAGTTATTTATGTACGAACTATAAAAGGTAAACGAAAAAAATATTTGTGATAAAGATATAAACAGAGTTTTAGTGTATTTAGTTTTCGTAAGACTAGCTCGAACTATACGGAACCTTGAACAGCCGGGAGTTGAAATACCAGGCCTCTACTATATCACAGTGTACTCGTATCTGAATAATCCTCAGCTGGTTTTCTTTCTATCTATTTAATGTCACACTAACACAGAAGCTTTTTTTCGATTCTTTAGATAGGCATTTCCGTGTCCGAATCAAAGAACATGTTGCCAGTGGGTAGTAACAGTTATTGCTTTAGTATTTGAAGCGCCGGCCTGAGTAGCTCGGACGGTGGAGCGCTGGCCTTCTGAGCCCAACTTGGCAGATCCGATCCTGGCTCAGTCCGGTGCTATTTGAATACATCAGCCTCGTGTCGGTAGATTTACTGGCACGTTAAAGAATGTCTGCGAGTCAAAATTCCGGATCCTCGGCGTCTCTGAAAACCGTAAAAATAGTTAATAGGACGAAAAAGCAATAGCATTAATTATGTTTTATTATACAGTATTAATATTTGCAGCCATAAGGTATTCTTTTGAACATGAGTCATTTATCAAGAGGCAGTCCACCAAATAAGTTAATATACCGCAGTCGCAGAGCTCATGGAGAGTCTCGTGGAGATCTATATCCACCTCTTTGGAATGTGAAGAAGAAAATCAAACTAGTGCTGCATAATCAGCAGCTGAAAGGCATAATCCAAGGGCTGAAGGTCTGAGAGTGCCCCTGCTCCTTCCTATTAGGTATTGTAGTATGTTATTGTATGAAGAATTGCGAACATGTTAATTCAAGTGCAAGGAAATGAAGGAATTGTAACCAAAAATGTCTTCCACGACGTGGACTCGATCCCAATGCAGCTAAACACCAGACCCGTGGTTAAGAACGCTACGCTACGACTAGTTTACCAGCGACGAGCTGGTTGTGGGATAATAAAAAGAACACAATATTGCCACATATAATTTACTTCAACAATTTTAATTGCTATTTTCTTGCGATTGGTGAAGAGGTGCTCTTTATTACTTCAACATTTCGTTATATGTCTAATCTGCTATTAACACACGACGTATCAATAAAATCAATGAAAATCATTGACTTGAACGTTTGAGGTCTCCTTGTAAGTGAACCCTGTACCATCCTTCAGTTCAGAATTAAAATCCCTGGATTGAACACGAATCGAACCTGGGGCCTAGGGTACGAAGCTGGCAAGCTAGTTCTACAGCCCCGGCGTTCACCGGGTTTAAAGATGGCAACCACAGAAATCCATCCTAACAATGGAGTTCGAACTCCCGAGCATAAGGTTACAGCTGTACGACCCGTACTGCATAGCTTACTCGCTCTGTCTCTAAGTTGTTCGATTGTCTATTATTAACGTGTACCTTTAATTATCTGTTCTGTGTTAAACATTTATTGACTTGGGAAAATCTTCGATAATGTTGATTGGAAATTGCTTTTTCAAGTAATGGGGATTATGAGACTTGACTAGAAAGACGGGCGCCTTATTCGGAATTATGTAAAGCTGAAACCACGGAAGTTAATATTAATGGTACCACAAGAGAAGCAAAAGGTATGAGAGCAGTACGACAAGGCTGCCCACTGTCGCCATATCTCTTTGACCTGTTCATAGTTAGAGAAATGAAAGGGCATACGAAAGGGGTGAATTTTAATGGTATTCAGGTGCAAAATATCCGCTTTGCAAATGATTTTGCTATCTTAACTAATTCTGAAAAAGGGATAAGTAAGATGCTAAGAACACTCAACAAATCCTTGGAGAAATTTAAAATAAAATAAATATATTATGATAGTAGACAAAAGGAAGCTTACAGGTAGAACAAAGTTAAAATTAAGTAACACGCCGATAGAACAAGTCACAGAATTCTCCTATTTGGGTAGTGTAATTACCTCTGATAAGTCCCTTTCGAAAATCGAAAATAATAGTGGTAGCAAAACAAGCCTTCCGAAATAACGAAAACTTGTTGCTAAACAATCATCTTAGTTTGGAGAGCAGAAAATTATTTCGCAAGACCTTTGTTTGGAGTGTGCTACTGTATGGATGCGAAACCTGGACATTAGGGAAACAGGAAGAAACAAAACTTGAGGCTGAAGAAATGTGGTTTTGGAGAATAATTACAAAAACAAGTTGGTTGGATAAGAAATGACCTTGTTTTAAAGAACGTGAAGGAGGATCGATGTTTATTAAATACGATAAAGAAGAGGAAAACAAACTTCCTTTGACACGTACTGAGACACGACTCTCTTCTCCAAACCATTATTGAAGGTAAAGTACTGGGAAAGATACCCAGGGGCGACCAAGGATGTCACACATCAGGAACTCCGTCGTTTCGGCGACAAGGCATTGCCTTTAGTAGATGATGATGTATTAAACGCTGGCGGCCAATTATGGTGTTAGGTCGCTCTATAAAGATTAACAAAGTTGTTAAAAGAAAAAGGGATTATAGAGGAAAGACACTGTATAATTTTGGAATATTTGCATGTGATTACGTGTCTGTTTATGAATATTTCATAACTTCTCGGTTGAATAAACTTCCTCGGCTTTGAAAGCAGCCTCGTTGGTCATTTGTTTCTGTCCACATCGCAATACGATATTGTTGCTTAGCCCTTTAAGATGACATTCATCATCATTATCATCTTGACCACCATCACCGTCGTCATCAGTATGTCAGTACACAAGGCATCTACACTGTTATTTTGTAAATCACTGTACCTACTTCCAGCTCGATAGTCTGTTTATGGTCTGGCTCCTTTGCTGAATAGTAAGAGTAACTGCCTTCGGTTCATAGGGTCCCGAGTTCAAATGTTCGTGCTTTTAGCACTGGTTAATTCCCGTGACTGTGGGATTCGCTGTTTGTGTTCGTTTCAATACATATCTCCTCGTATATACACATCATTTCACACTACGACACTTAGACACGCAGTAGAAAATACATCCCTCCGCGTAGGATCGGCGTCTTAGAAACATATTATAGTGCCAAAGAATAAGATAGTTTCCGTTTTCAACTTGCTAATAATAGCTATCATCAACTTTCCGTCTACTTAATGTGCTATTCTCTTTCCACACCCTGGTGCGATTCTGAGAGAGAAAGAGAGAGATGTTTCGCACTTGTAGACTTGGCCCTGTTTCACGGCCGGATGACCTTCCTTACGCCAGCCCTATGAGGATGGATGTATTCGTTATTGCGTGTTTCTGTTATGGTTTATTCTGTGGTATGCTGAGTGTATTAGAAGTGGTGTGTATTGAGTCAAACACAAACAGCCAGGCCCTGAGTTAAACGCGACTTAAATCCGCTACTCGACTAGAGATCGAACCCGTTTTTTTTTCTATTTGCTTTACGTCGCACCGACATAGATAGGTCTTATGGCGATGATGGGACAGGAACGGCCTAGGAGTGGGAAGGAAGCGGCCGTGGCCTGAATTAAGGTACAGCCCCAGCATTTGCCTGGTGTGAAAATGGGAAAACACGGAAAACCATCTTCAGGGATGCCGGCAGTGGGGTTCGAACCCGCTGTCTCCCGGATGCAAGCTCACAGCTGCACGACCCTAACCGCACAGCCAACTCGCCCGGTCGAGATTCTTTCAACGCATGGACTCGACGCTGATCATTCATCCAAGAAGCCAGGCACTTGGTACGCTATTGTAGAGAAGTACCGTAATTCTATAGCAGCGTTCACTTGCTGATGTGGTTTCCTGTGTTCACCGTGTATCTAATCGGACACCTCACAAACCTGTCAACAATCTTGTCGAGCTCCTGTATCAATTACTTCGTCACTTGTTCGGTCTTACTGTCCACCTTGTCTGGTATTTATTTAGTACCGTGTTTGTAGGACAACTGATCAGTAGACACGTAACTACAATTATTGCCTACTCCGTTAACCGGTATATTGTCATCAGTTAAGTCCTAAGTGGCCTGCTGCCAATATGGCAGTGCTCGTCAAACTAGAGTTTCCCCGTACTAATTTGTAGTGTGCTCAACACGCAGAAACACTTTTACTTACCAGTAAATTTACCGGCTCGATGCTGATGCATTTCAGCTCTTTCAGATACCACCGGACCGAGCCGAGATCAAAATCGCAAGAAAGCCAGTGCTCTACCGTTCGAGACACTCAGCCCGGCTACTTACTTAGGTCTGTCAGAATTGCTTTTTAGTAGCCAGTTTTACATTAATTACCTGATAGCCAGGTACAGTTAAGCAGAAAGTAAGATTATCAATTTAGCGCCGCGGTCGCTGGATCTTGCTACTTTTAGCAATATTACTGCGACGAAAAAAATCTTGTGCTTCGTTGAAGTAGAATGTTGCGTTCCATTAGGGAGAGCAAAATAATTATCTGTTAAAAACTATTAAATTTGCCACATTTCTCTAATCCTTAAGGACTTCTTTTATGAACTCGCTTGACAAAGCTAGCAAACTCAGACTTAGCTCATTCCTTATTAGGTATATGTTTGTGTGTGATCGAGAAGGAATAAGTCGATAGCTGCTCGATGGTGCGTTAGATCCTCTGATGAAGAGAGCCCTAATAGAACAGTTGTAACTTCTCCAGAGTTTCACTTCCCTACACGTGTTTATAATTACGCCCCACTTCAATTAATGCACCCACCTTGCCTTCTCCTGCAATTAACTAATGATGCAAACACACGAGCACACACATTTTGCTTTCTTATTGTAAATCCTTCCCTAATCTGCTGGTGTTCCGCATAATGAACTCTTCAGTTGTTGAAGAGCCTTGGTGTGGCGAAGTCTCTCACCAAGAGCTCTCCTAAGGGTCGTTAATAAAAAAAAGAGTTCCCGCCCCCTCCCCTCAGCCCTCCTGTCACCAGGTGGTACATAACATAACCCTTGCTACCATAACGACATATGTAGTGCGTGTTCACATTTGAATAAACATTCTGTCCCCTGGTGGTAACGTGCAGTTTATTTAATCTTCTCCCGCAGATGGAGGATGTCCTGACAACGGCTGGGAGCACTTAACCTTGGCGAACGTCATATTAACTTCCATCCCATGAAGGAAGTGGTAAAGAATTACAGGTCATTTTAAAAGACACATATAGACGGAAGTTACTCAGTCAGGCTGTGATGTGTGCTGTCACCCCCAGACGATTTACACTGTCTGCTACCTAGGTGATGGGATAAGTGGTACCGCCTCCCAGCGTATGGGTAGAAACACGCTACGTATTTCCTTTTTGCTTCTGCACTAAAAGGAATGAGGCATTCTGCTGTTTATTTTCCTTTTCTTATTTGATCCGGAGGCTGATTGGAAACTTGCTACTGGCTCTTCCCGTTTGCTATAGGCGGGACACTTTTTCAGATCGTGAACCTAATAATCAATGCTACATTAATGCCGCGTTTAAGGTAGACTGCATTTTTTCTTGCTGCTACGGCCGCAGAAGGAGGCGGACCCAAGTTATGCAGAGCAGCATGCATCAGTGTTGAGCGCACGGCTATGTGCATATAGTTGCAAGTGTTCCTCTTAACAAATGGGGATCTCCGCGCCTCATTTCGTGCAAGGCGTACTTTGTTTGTATTAAGTCTGTTTGTGATAGAAGTTAAAGTTTAAAGTACTCATACACTTACATTCGTAATGTATTTTACGTTTACATTTGTGGACTGATTTTTGAATGCATATGCATAAGAGTAGTGCCTAAACGTCGTAAAGTCACCGTTACTATGGGAAACCACGGCTAGGGTTGCGCAGCTGTGAGCTTGCATTCTGGAGATAGTAGGTTCGAACCCCACCGGAATCCTTGAAGATGGTTTTCTGTCGTTTCCCCATGTTAACACCAGGCAAATGTTGGGGTTATACCTTAATTACGGCCACGGCTGCTTCCTTCCCACTCCCCACTCCTAGTCCTTTCCTCTCCTATCGCGCCGTAAGACCTATCTGTGTCGGTGCGACGTAACGCAAATTGTAAAACAAAAAACAAAAAACAGCGGTATTCATTGGTCAACAATGTTCTGTACACTTGTGGTAGCAAGTTCTGGGAATCTCTGTGTTACAAAGTGATGTATCTGTTTGCTACTATTTTAGTCTCCATTCTCGATAATTGTAAGTAGGTATGATGGACGTATGTGTTCATTTGGCTTGCCCACTTCTGCCGTGCCCTACTACAGCGTGCAAGATTGGGTTGAGGAGTATCCTTAGCAACATCTTCAGCATCTGGATTTGTCATGGTTGGTGATGAAGTTCTCACTTTCGGCTCCAGTTCGTGTCTATTTCTTGTGGTTCCACAGAGTGGGGATATCGCCACTTGCTTCGGCGTTACGCTGGGCATAAATAGTCCGCAGTATCCTACCACCATAAATTGTTTGATTATTTTCTTCGTCTTCTATATTAAAGTAAAAGAGGTGTGCTGGATAAGCTCTACAGACAAGGCTCCGACACCTATGGACACAGACGCGTTTGGACTTTCGTCTTCTCTCACGCAGCTGTGGATTTTCTTGGTGGGTTCTCTCGCAGCCTTTGGCAGCACCCTGTCAAACCTGCAAGGCGTCAGGAGTCTCCTGGTCTGGCCCATCCTCGGCTTGGCTGGTCCTGCTATGAGCTTTTGCATCTGTGGGGATAACTATCAGGATCACTTGGGCACACAAGCCCTCTCACGCATGAAGAGCATTCGTCAAGTTGGAGATACCGTCGTCTTTTTTCTCCTAGTAAGTTTTCCGGCGAAGTAAGGATGGGAAAGGGTTAGGATTGGGAAAGTAGCGGGCGTGGCCTTAATTAAAGTACATTTGCCTGTTGTGAAAATGGAAAACCATGGATACCGTCTTCACAGCCGCCAACGAAAGGATTCGAATTTACAATCTCCTGAATGCAAACTCACAGCTACGCGACCCTAACCGCATGACCAACTCCCTCAGCCTTCTTCTTCTACTTCTTCTTCTTCTTGCCAATTTACTGGCCTAGTCCAGTCCCTACCTCAGTTGAGACCTTTTATTTTCCGCAGGCCGTAAATATGTAGCCGCGAGCAGTGTAGAACGCAATGCTGAGTGAAATAAATCGTATACCTATTCAGCTCACTGCTTCCCAGTTTGACACCCATCCACCTACGTGGAGCAGATAATCCAATTTTCTCTCTGTAGCAACTGGGCGCAGAGTCACGTAGTTCATGGTCATTAAGAGGAGACTTCATTAGCCTGGTAGCGGGATCTTGAGCATAACAAAGCGTAAAAGAGAGACTTATCCTTGCCGCGAGTACTGTACACTTGTGATGATGTAATTCGCGCGGCTCTCAGAGAAATTTGCCTCTCCCTTACATTTGTTTCCACGATCTCTTTCCATATTTTAAAACAGAAATGCCCTATTCTATATACTCAGGAATATATCTGATACGTTGTATGAACAAAATAAATTGTTTATCAAAACATTCATTTGGAGTGTGCTGCTATATGGCTGTGAAGGATGGACTCTCTTGAAGGAGGACGTGAAACGACTAGAGGCAGTGGAAATGTGGCTATGGAGGAAGATGACAAGAACTAACTGGATTGAGAAGAAAACTAATGAAGCAGTGCGTACAGAAATAAACACCCAGACACATGTAACAACAACGATAAAACGGAGAAAAGCGTCAGTTTTTGGTGACATTCTCCGGCATAATGATTTCATAAAGAACTTGTTCGAAGGCAAGGTGATGGGAAAGAAAGGCAGAGGGAAACCACGGAAGAAGATCATTGAAGAGGTAGTTGAGATGATGGGATGCCAAGGTTGTGGAGAGATGAAAAGGATCGCAGAGAGAAGAGATCAATGGTTGCAGCGACAAGGCAAAGCCTTTAGATAATGATGATGTTGTTGTTGTTGTATAAAGATGTCATAGTCGTACTTTCTCTGTCAGCTTTCCCACATCCTGGTGAGGTCGCGCGTGTGCACTTTTGTGCATGGCTCTATTTTACGGCCGGATGCCCTTGTCTGCCACCAACACTATGAGGAGGTAAGTGAAGTGTTCGCTATTGCGTGTCTATGTGTTGGTTGGTGGTGTAGTGTGTTCTATGTATAAGAAGAGGCACCACTTTTCAGAAATAGGAATTAACCAGTTACGGCTGAAGTCCCCAGCCCAGTTCGGATTTGAACCAGGGACCCTCTAAACCAGAGGCAGCTCGGCTGATCGTTCAGGCAAGAAACAAAATATCGGTAACGAAATAATAATAATATACAGTGGAACCTTGGACTGAGAGCATAATTCGTTCCGGCTACATACTTGTAATCCAAAGCGCTCGTATATCAAAGCAAGTTTTCCCATAAGAAACAATTGAAACGCGGATGATTCGTCCACAACACAAAAATATTCGCATACCATTTCTAAAACAAAATATAACGAAAACAAATTAAAGTGCACTTTTCCTTACAATAGAATCATTGTTGGTGTGGGGGAGACGAGAGGTGACATGAGAAGTGTTATGTGTAGCACGAATTTCACTAACGGAATCACTGCTATCTGTTGGCTCCCTGGAATTGTTTCCTTTTCGTGCAACTTAAACGAGGAACCTGTCCAATGCCTGTTTCTTTGCCCTCTTTTGAGGATTTCACGAAAATGTGACATTGCATTGTCATTAAACTGATTCATCGCTCGCACTGCTACAGCCTTACTCGGGTGGTGTTTTTCTACAAAATTTTGCACAGTTTCCAACATTTTGCACTTCTCCCGAATCTCAGTTGAAGTGAGAGATCCCATTGACTTTTCCTCCTCCTCTTCCCCGGACGAGATCTCTATAACCTCCTCCTGATGTTCGCGATGCAGGTCCATCAGTTCGTTGGTGCCCTGAGGACACAATTTCATCGACAATCGGCGGCTCATTCTCACCAACAATCCCCTCAAAGTCACGTCCAAGAACACAGTCAGCCCACAGCTTTCCCCAAGTGGAAGTTAGAGTTCTCTTGGTGACTCCATCCCAGTCTTTATCGATGATTTTCAGGCAGTTCACGATGGGAAAATGATTTCTCCCAAACTCTCGGAGGGTAAGGTTTGTCCCTTCAGTCACTTCGAAGCATCGCTGAAATAGTGCTTTGGTGTATAGCTTGTTGAAGTTCGAAATGACTTGCTGATCCATAGGCTGGAGTAGTTGAGTAGTGTTAGGAGGAAGGAACTTAACCTTAACGAACTTGAATTCTTCCAGTAATTCGTCCTCGAGGCCTGGAGGATGAGCAGAAGCATTGGCCATAACCAGAAAGACTGAGCGGAAGATTATGTTCTAAAAGGTATTTCTTCACTACAGGACCAAAGACCTCGTTCATCCATTCAACAAACGAACAGGGGAGGCGAAAGCGTAGGCACACGTGAAGCTCGTTTTGAGGAACCTCACTCGCTTATCAAGTTACGATTTATTTAAAATGTATGCTCGTCTTGCAAAACACTCGTAGACCAAGTTACTCGCATTCCGAGGTTTCACTGTATTTGCAATTTGCTTTACGTCGCATGGACACACACAGGTCGTAAGGGGACGATGGGATAAGAAAGGTCTAGGAGTGGGAAGGAAGCGGCCGTGGCCATAATTAAGGCACGGAAAACCATCTCCATGGCTGCCGACAGTGGGGATCGAATCCACTATTGCCGAATGCAAGCTCATAGCTGCGCGAATAATAATAATAATAATAATAATAATAATAATAATAATAATAATAATGGGATATTTTTATCACATGTTGAAGAGAAACGAATACCACGTATCTACGGCTGAAAATTTGAACTAATATGCAGTATTCAGAATATAATGGGTTCGAGTCCCATTGCCGGCAGCCCTGAATATTTTTTTCCATGGTTCCCCATTTTTTCACATCAGGCAAATGCTGGGGCTGTAGCCTACCTTAAATAAGGCCACGGCCGCTACCTTCCCACTCCCTAGCATTTTCCTGTCCCATCGTCGCCATAAGACCTATCACTGTCGGTGCGACGTACGCCAACTTGCAAAAAAGAAAAAAGTAATTTTGAAATATAAGAACTGATGGCTTCCTCAGCAGGGAGAGTTTACTGTTCTGAGTAGCTCAGACAGTAGAGCGATGACCTTCTGAGCACAAGTTGACTCAGACTGGTTGTATCTGAAGATGCCTCGTGCCAGTAGATTTACCAAACATTAAGGAATTACTGTGGAACAAAATTCCGGTATATCAGCGTATCCGGAAACCTGAAAAGTAGTCCGTGGGACGTAAAGCCAATAACATTAATATATTATATCTATGAGAGAATAAAATCCTGGTCGATATGTCACTGTGAACTCAAAAGAATTCTAACATGTGATTGCCAGGCTGAGTGGCTTAGAAGGTTGATGCGCTGGCCTTCTCACCCCAACTTGGGAGGTTCGATCCTGGCTCAATACGGTGGTATTTGAAGGTGCTCAAATACGTCAACCTCGTGTCAGTAGATGTAATGGCACGCAAAATAACTCCTGCGGGACTAAATTCGGGCACCTCGGCGTCTCCGAAAACCGAAAAAGTAGTTACTGGGTCGTAAAACCAATAACATTATTATTATAAAACGTGATTTCTTTCCACGATCAAAATTCAATTGATACGAATGTTTTACATAAGATGGGAGCGTGGTAGCCGAGTGATGCTGTTGCAGGCGTCTTACCAAGGTGGCCGCGGTTAAAATGGCAACCATTGCTTGTGGGATTCTGGAAACGAAAATCACCAAACTGTGGTTAGCTTTCCAAGTAAAACTGGAAATCCTGTGGAAGTGATGGCCATATCATAATCACGTTAGACTACAGGCTTGCTTTTCTCTAACCTGATTAATTTTCAACTTTACTTTGCATAGAATATTCAGATGTAGGAACGTTAGGCTGTAACTTTTCGGAGTTTTACCTCGATCAGCCTTCTGTCCTCATAACTTATCCCTTCTCTCGCCTGGCAGACAAATAATGCTCTTGGTGTAATGGCGGGACGAGATGGGACAGTGTTACGATGGAACATACATATTTACATACACGCATATACCTTACAGAAAGAAAATTGTGTCGCTGGAAAGTGGTCGATTTGTTTCCACGTTCTGTGTCAAGCTAGGATGAGCGTATACACAAGGGGAAGAAAACAAACTCCAGGTCCTCACTCAAAACACTGGAAGAAGGGGCGAGTTGATTTATTTTTACGGCTACAGAGTGAAGAAACGTTCGCGGAGAAATTATGTTAACATCTCTGAGTGTGGTTTATGAAACTGTCAAGAGAATATGGACGTGGTGTGAGTAACTTTCTTCTTCAATGTGATGTATTCCTATTGCTACCGAACAGGAGTTTAGAGTGAAGTTGACAGTCCAAACCTCACAGAAGAGTTTTTATTCCGTAAATATACCACAAAGGAGCCTGTCTCCTCAGATAAATGTTCATCGGAGCGGCCTTCGATTCTCGGTCGGGACGTGTCCGCATGCATGACATAAATCGAACTCGCGACCCTATCAAGACGCGAATAAAGCGGTGGGGAAAGAATAAGGGACATATTACAGAGGAAGAATCAATTGAAGATATCCTCCTCATACTAAGCGTAAAATTCAAGAAAATCCTTCTTAATTCATTATACATGATATGTTCAGGAACACAATTATAAATTATAGTGGAATTCTTTTTGATGTTCATGGGAGCTGGGTCCTTCAGCTATTGCTCTTTATCCCTTGAACACAAAACTACTTTTAGAATAATACTGTAACTACGAGGCTATAATGATGTTAAGACACAAAAATACTGTAAATCTTACTATCATAAATAATGTTATTTCTTAATGAAACTCGTATATTAATTATTTCTTCTTCTTCTTCTTCTTCTTCTTATTATTATTATTATTATTATTAATGAATGGGTTTAGAAAAACCAGTTCATTTGGAACTGTTTCACCTTTTAATAAATGGCTGGTAATCCTTGAGGATATTCGTAGAAGTCACTTCTTCGCCCTCCCCGAATTTGCTGCTGGAGTCGAATTTTTCACTGTCCACTTGGCTGCCTTATGTTTATCCATGAACAGATTGTCCCGTCAAGAGGTGTTAATGTTTTGAGGTAGAATACAATATGCTCAGAGTGCGTGCTTATAGAGGTTATGTTACGCTTATGTTCAAGTGTTCATAACTCTTGAGTGAAGTGTGTTGCTAGTCCGAGCTGTGCCCTTGTTGACGTAAATGTCTTACAGTTAGGGGTCATTTGAAAATTTGCGTTACGAAATTACTCTCACAAAATGTGTGACAAACGTGTTACCTAGCAACTGTGCAGACTATGTCATCTGAAATTAGAAACAGTTGATGGATGGCCATGACGAAGAAACATAATAATCATTTGATTTTCGCAAAGAAAAACGTTTTATTAGGAAGGATTCTGTTTCTGCTTTTCTTCTCTGTTCACTTATCTCAAATTCAAATTCATAGACCCATGTTGGTAATCAACTATAATGTGCAGTTATCACCATCATTTCTTTCAATCTATATCATCATCATCATCATCATCACAGAGCGTGTTAGCTACGCTGTTTCTATCACGTAGCCTTAAGCTTGCATTCGGGAGATAGTGATTTCAAACCGCACTGTCGGAAGCCCTGAATATGATTTTCCGTGGTTTCCCATTTTCACACCAGGTAAATGCTGGGGTGCACCTTACTTAACTGCTTACTGCCATTTCTTGATGGATGCAGTACTTTTGCATTTGTCTCTTGCACAGGCTAGGCAAAGTGTATCTTCCACCGAAGTCCCAATCTCATCCATGTCTGTGACAATATGAAAGCTGCTGGAGTATGGGTGGTGGTGAGGCCACGGCCACTTCCTTCCCGTCCCAGCCATGCCTATCTCATCGTCATAATATCTGTCTGTGTCAGTGCATGGTAAAACAAATAGAAAAATGCCCATCATCATCATAGCTGCCTCCGTGGTTCGATGGTTAGTGTACGAGTATCTGACTCCTCATCCCGAGTCGGATACCGGCTGTGGTCGTCCAGTAATGAAGAGCGATTAAATATCTGGTACTCCATGCCACTCTTGTTAAATTAAAAATTCAATTAATCTCAGTCACGGGAATCTACCAGTAGAATTCCACTGTCGTTACTGGGCAGCAGCACGATCGATATGTCGAAATTAGTAGGTAGGCTGCCTACTATCTTCTTCTTCTTACTATTTGTTTTACACCGCACCGACTCAATCAGATCGTATAGCGGCCAGAAGATAGAATAGGACTGGGAAGGAAACGACCGTGTCGTTTGGTGAGTTACTGCCCCAACATTAGCGGAGTGTGAAAGTAGGAAACCACGGAAAACCTAATGTTATCTCTGTATTTACACCAGATAGATATACTACTATAAATAATAATAATAATAATAATAATAATAATAATAATAATAATAATAATAATAATAATAATAATAATACCGAGCTCGATAACTGCAGTCGCTTAAGTGCGGCCAGTATCCAGTATTCGGGAGATAGTAGGTTCGAACCCCACTGTCGGCAGCCCTGAAAATGGTTTTCCGTGGTTTCCCATTTTCACACCAGGCAAATGCTGGGGCTGTAACTTAATTAAGGCCACGGCCGCTTCCTTCCCACTCCTAGCCCTTTCCTGTCCCATGGTCGCCGTAAGACCTACCTGTGTCGGTGTGACGTAAAACAACTAACAACAAAAAATAAAAATAACAATAATAATAATAATAATAATAATAATAATAATAATAATAATGATAATAATAATCGTAGTCGTATAACCTCAGCTTCCGCGTGCTGGTATTTTGACTTGACTCCATTTAGGCTGCCTCCTTGTCAATTTCAACTTTCCTTTTTACTCTTGTAGGAGGCAGAGAAAATTACCTCTGTTGGGCGATCTGTGGCTGAGTTTTCATTAATTTTGTCTAGTAAACACCAATAAATGTCACTAGAAATCATTTTCATTCCGACATAAGATTTGGGGTTCCGAATAGATCATGGTAATCAGAGCCCGACATTCCATTACTACTACTACTAGTAGTAGTAGTAGTAGTAGTAGTGTCACTATATCAGGGACAAATTTGTGTTCTCCAGTTAAGGATATACAACGCATTATTCGTTGTATTACGAACTTGTCATACGGTGTGATATGTATAGTCTGTTGCGTTAATTCCAGTTAAGTATGTTATTAGTCTGAATTTGAAGTAGAATAATGATTGGTTCTCTTTTATTGGTCCTCTTACCTGCGAGAGAGTGGGAGAGAGGGATGGGGATCGGTGGAACAATAAGCAGTTAAATCGAACAATGCATACGTAATGAAGCTGGCCATTAAACAAAGGGCTTACACGTGGATTATAGACTTGGACGATACTAGAAATCAAATCAGGGACTTCCACGTACATGTAAAACTATATGCTTTGATGATGTATTTTGATACAGTCATAAATCCAGGTATTCATCCCATAATCCTCTGTATATCTGAAGAAGCTCATACATATTTACCGAAATAACCTAGGCCTATGTTATCCTTGAAACAAGAGCAGCAGGTTAATTCATTCATAATCGATATTCCTTCTCTCTTTAGGTCCTGGTGGGTTTTAGTTTGGTAAATACTATTTTCTCTGGTGTTATTCATGCTGTTGTAGAAGTAGGCGGGTATTAATGAGCTGTGTAGTTTCTATGCAGTGTCATTCGTAATCCTCAGCCATTACAATTCATGTCCACCTCCGTAGTGTAACGATTAGCTGTTAGTTGTCATCCGCGGAGGCCTGGGCTTGATTCCCGATACTGCGAGAGATTTAAGAATTGTAGGAGGGCTGGTATGTGGTTAAAACATGCATGCAACTCACCTCCATTGAGGGTGTGTCTGAAAAGAGCTACACTATCTCGATAATTTACTTTTTATCAGAATTGGTCCTGTTGCGTCTAGCGAAGCTTACGGTGTATAGCCGACCTCAGTGGAACAGTCGGTTAGTTGTAATCCTTCTGTTCTCAAGATGGCAGGTTCTATCCCACTTGAGACTAGTTGCATTTGAGGGAGTTTAAGTATGAGAGTGACAACTTCTTTTCGTTGGCTTTCGACACGTTAAAGAAATAATTCCAGCTGCAATATAACTCCGTCTCACCACCATCTCTTAACATCTATTGCAGTCGAAGAAATTTTAAAGTATTATTATTATTATTATTATTATTATTATTATTATTATTATTATTATTATTATTATTTATGTATGTATTTATTTATTTATTTATTTACTGTGCAGTGAACTTCTCAGAAACCGAGCGAGTGGCTGCGTGGTTTGAGTCACGTAGCTATCAACTTGCATTCGGGAGATAGTGGGTTCGAATCCCACTGTCGGCAGCCCTGAAGATGGTTTTTCGTGTTTTCCCCATTTTTACACCAATCAAATGCTGGGTCTGTACCTTAATGAAGTCGACGGTCGCTTCCTTCCCGCTCCTATCCCTTCCCTATCCCATCGACCCCATAGGACCTGTCTGTATCGGTGCGACGTAAAGCAAGCTGTTTACTATGTTGTAAATGAACGGTAATGTTCTTTCATTAATGAATATCCTATTTTCTTTTCAGGTAAGACATATTTGAGTATTCTTGGATGACCAGTTCAGGTCGCAGTTTGCAGATCGTGTTGCGGTGAGTATTGTCCTAATCTCGAGAGACTGATCACCAGCTTGAATTCTTTTTAAAACCCCATTATACTTCTTTCGATTACTCATTTCCATTTTGTCCGGCTCCATGGCTAAATGGTTAGCGTGCTGGCCTTTGGTCCAGAGGGTCCCGGGTTCGATTCCCGACCGGGTCGGGAATTTTAACTATCATTGGTTCGTAATTTCTCTGGCACGAGGGCTGGGTGTATGTGTCGTCTTCCTCATCATTTCATCCTCATCACTACGCGCAGGTCGCCTACAGGAGCCACATCGAAAGACCTGCACCTGGCGAGCCGAACATGTCCTTGGACATTCTCGGCACTAAAAGCCATACGCCATTTCATTTTTTTTTAGTACCACTATATGAGCGACACCGTGTGTCTTCGTTGCCTGTGATTGGTACCCACTGTGTGAGGAACACCACGGGATAGTACGAGTCCCTGTGATTAGTACACCTATGTGAGGAACACCATGAGTTTTAGTTGCCTATGTGTGGCGCCGCAATGTGAGAAACACCATAGTTATGCGTTACCTGTGCATATTACATTACCTGTGAGTAGTACCACAATGTGTGAAACACCGTAAGTCTACGTTACTCGTGATTAGTACCGCTGCATGAGAAATGCTATGTTCTGACTTTCCTAGCGATAAGTACCATTATGAGGGACCGTTGACCTGGATTTTGGGCCCCCTTTAGACAACAAGCATAATCCATTCAGGATCGTGCTTTGGAAGCAGCCCGTTGGTCAGTATATACTATTGTTTTAATATAGCTTTTATAGTTTAGCCTTTACAACTCCACGGGTGAAGTAGAAAGGTAAATTCATAGCGGTCTGGTGGGCAGAACACGCTTTAACGCGTTCGTGTAGTGCGATACAAAGATTTCTGTCATTTGTTTAAAAATGGAGGTAACAGTATGTTAATAATAATAGCAATAATCATGTTATTGTCTTTATTACGGATTTTCGGAAACGCCGAGGTGTCGGAATTTAGACCCGCATGTGTTCTTTTACGTACCAGTAAATCTACCGACACGAGGCTGATATATTTGAGCACCTTCAAATACCACCGGACTGAGCCAGAATCGAACCTGTCAAGGTAGGGTCAGTTCGACAACATGAACATAATTCTACCGGGCTAGTTGGTCGTGCGGTTAGGGGCGCGCGGCTGTGAGCTTGCATCCGGGAAATAGTGAGTTCGAATCCCACTATCGGCAGCCCTGAAGATGGTTTTCCGTGGTTTTCCATTTTTACACGAGGCAAATGCTGGGGCTGTACCTTAATGAAGGCCATGGCCGCTTCCTTCCCACTCCTAGGCTTTTCCTATCCCATCGTCGCCATAAGACCTATCTGTGTCGGTGCGACGTAAAGCAAATAGCAAAAAAAAAAAAAAGAAAAAAAATACATTTATGTTTTCAGAAAATTTGGTACCTATATCCATAGAGAAATATTGAAATATGGCGCAGACTTATAGGTTGCATTCACTTATTTATTTTGCAAATGCTTGTTTTTATAGTATTACTAATGTATTGTAGACTATTTGAAAACCCGTAGGCCTATATGCTGTTTAAATTTGTCAAGTTAACTTTCATTTCGGAGAGGGTTTGCCCCTAGCTTAAATGCATATCAACACTAAAACGACAACTTTAAAAAAGGTATGTTTGTTTTGAGGACTGTCTTTGAAGGGAGCCAACGGCCGTAGCCGTGTTGAAACACCGGATCCCGTGAGATCTCCGAAGTTAAGCAACATTGGGCGAGGTCAGGAGTGGGATGGGTTGCCACGCGCTGTTGGTGGGGGGTAAGGGAATGGAGGAGCGGAAAGGAACTGGCCACCCTACCGCACGTAAACTCCGGCTCAGGAACACCTCTGCGGAGGTTCGGACCTGCCTCCGGGCAGAATAACCCTTACCTTACCTTTGAAGGGAGACAAGTAGAAGTCTTATTTATTGGATGTGATAGTCCTTTAAAATTTATCCATTGTTACAATGAGAAACTGCAGGGAAGCTTTTACGTATCACGAAGACCTAAGAAGTATACCACGATCGACAGTGTCTGTTCTAAACTGGAAATTATTCTGAGGGAGAGGAATAAGGTCGTCAAGAAACTTTAGGATTTCCTGTCATTTGTCTCTTTCGCACGACACAACTCCAAAACAATACTGAATAATGTTCCGATTAGTAAAAGATTAAATCAGAATTGTGTTAAGTATTCCCTCGAAGGGACACGTGTGGAATATTTCCAAATATTGCACTTCATCATTACTAATCAGCATCACCCTAAATCAACAAATTTGAGTTTAAGAAAATATTGTGCTGGGCCAGAAATAATACAGCATGGCCGGCTCTATAAGTAGCATCTTTCATAACATCTAGGCGCGTTAGTCGTGTTCCGAGTGTAGTTACTCAGCATCAACCATACCTCTGTAGCTTTCATAGTGTCTCAGGTATAAATGAGACTGAGATTTCCATGGAAGTTTCATAAGCTCTGTCCCGTGACAGAAGTGATCCAAAACCGTTTTATCCATCTTGAATTAGCAACCGACCCACATTATTATTAGGAGTGTGCAAATTCATTGGAAGTTAAGTGTCTATACCTTCCGCGAGAGGAATCTGATCTCGCACATTTTGTTGGAAAGGGAAAGACAATTAAAGGAAGAGAAACGTTGATAAATTACGCGACACTGATTAGGAAAAGCCTCTCGATATAACGCTAATGCAAGTTAGCGTCTGCATGGGAATGAATACAAATTAAAATATTTATACATATTCAAAATCAATACAATATTAATATACCAGTTGAATTTATAATAACATTTAACTAATACTAGTAATCACTGCGTATCCACATTTAGAGCGAAATTTATTAATCCGATGCAGAATTTGTATTAACTATTTTTGAGGTACAGTAATTTTAAAAAGTTAAAAAATTTGGGCCGATGACCTCATCAGTCAGTTAACGTAGGTTTACCAAATTTTATCAAGAAGTACAACTTCAGATTTTGTCGTCATTACCTGTCAGTATGTACCGACTCCCAGGCTTGAGCCGTACTGCCCTTCGATACGGGGGCCCAAGGTTTGCTTCCCGGCCGAACTGCGGATTTTAATTGCTTATAGTTATCTTTGTTTACCAAAAGTAATTCACGGACTGTGTGACGCAGCTGTTGGCCTCTCGTTGTGACAGACCAACAAAAGGACGTGTAAATGCTACAGGCCTGTGTTAGATGAGGAACTACTGTAATGCTGAATGATCTCAGAGACAAGAGCCTATCAAACTGCGCACCACAGTCGAAAACTGTGGGACCGGAAAATTCACGTGGTGTTAGAATAAATGTCCAGTCTTTTAACAACTGCCAGAAACTTCACCTTAGCCTCGCCAATAACAGGGAGACCAGCAAACAAACTTGTTCAGGACGTTCACAAACATTTATATTTATTCGTTTATTCTGAATATGACTTTTTTGTGCATCATTTTGGTAATACGGTGTAAAATGTTAAATACTGTATCACAGTTTCCACTAACGATTAGGTTGTTTTCTCATCAATTTATTTCATTTTCTAAAGGTCTAATTAGGTGCCAGGAATTCAAAGTCTCTTTGCTAGTTTTTGAAGAAAAATACTGTATGTACCTGACTGATGATTAGATGAAGGAGGAAAGCAAATTTGCTGAGAAAATTATTCGGATCTCGTAGTGATCAAAAATTGATATCCGTAAAGAACATTAAAGGTTGAGTTGTATATAGTGTGTGTGTGTGTGTGTGTGTGTGTGTGTGTGTGTGTGTGTGTGTGTGTGTGTGTGTGTGTGTGTGTGTGTGTGTGTGTGTGTGTGTGTGTGTGTGTGTGTGTGTGTGTGTGTGTGTGTGTGTGTGTGTGTGTGTGTGTGTGTGTGTGTGTGTGTGTGTGTGTGTGTGTGTGTGTGTGTGTGTGTGTGTGTGTGTGTGTGTGTGTGTGTGTGTGTGTGTGTGTGTGCAGGTCACGTAGATGTAAGATGCTGGGTTCGAACCCCCCCGTCAGCACACCTGAAGATAATTTCCCATTGTTTGCCAGTCCTGATCAGTTCGTATCCCTGCGCTGTCGAATACCGAAATACAATAGTTTAGTGCGACCTTAAAGGGCTTGCAAAAATGAAAATTAAACAAATGTATAAAGAATGGTGCATTCAATTCATAACAGGGGGTAAAATAAATATATATATTATTATTCTTCCTCTTCTTCTTCTTCTTCTTCTTCTTATTATTATTATTATTATTATTATTATTATTATTATTATTATTATTATTATTATAAATTGAGAAAATTAGATTATGCCTATACCTATAAATGATTTAAATGTCTCATGTCTTACTTCAAAATTATGGGCATTATAGCCCAAAACTGGAAAAAATAATTCCTTTGATTGAAGTAAGATACCATCAGAGTTAAAATCTACTGTGAGTTCGAAGGTCATAAATCAATCACAAGGTGGTCGTCGAAAATCCTAGGTATCAGATAATTTACTTTTGGTTCCTATCTGTCTCCTAGTAGGCTACATAGTTTAGGACGCTTGGCTATGAAGCTGTGCGTTAGACATCGGGCTCTACTATACTGAAAACCCAAGTTTTACTCCACGCCACAATAAATCATGCGCGGAGAGCCATTTACAGTCCGAGGGAAGTTCCATTGCTGGGAAGGTACAGTAGCTCCTTATCTTAACCTCAGCTCCTTTCATGGCAGCCTTTCCGTCTCTCCACAAAGACTCTCCCTCACCTATTGAGGTGCGTAACACATTGTTTCTCGTTTGGTGAAGCGTCTATTGGTAATAATTAAAGAGAGTAGTGGAACGCGATGAAAGGAACTTTATGTACCTACGAGTTCGCTTCCACAAAACGGGCTTTCCAATGTATTGATTGTCGCAGTTAACGTTTATCTGCAGAGAAGAGGAAAGAGTAGCAGGGTAAAAACAAGAAAAAGGAAAAAAAAGTAAAGTTCAATCCAACCGATATTGTTTGTTGTCTTTTTCGTCCGCAAGCCATGTTTAAGACAAAAGTGAAAGAGGGGCTGCACTACACACATACGAGAACAAGTTTCATTATTCTTTAGAACACATCTCACTTCATGTTGTTTGGTTTCCTTTCATCGGGGAGATTTTCTTCTTTAAATGCGTTTCTTCCAAATTAGAGTGATATACCATATTAGTTGGGTCTTTACATGTTACATTATATTGCAATTCAGTCGCAGCAAACTATTCGTGCTTTGCAGAACTCAAATCAACTCGCAGTATGTTCGTATGTTGGTAAGCGTAGCCGTGCTTTATAGTCCCAGATCTACCCCAGCGTGGCTTGAAGTCCTCACGAAAGAAAAGGAATTTTTTATAATCACATCTAGCTATACGGGTACACTTTTTGACATAAAAGGCGAGCGGACTTTTGTATGGAGGAGTTACTATCAATCTGTAGCTGGGCTGAGTGGCTACCCTTCTTGAAACCTTGCTCAGTTCGGTTTTATGTGCAGTTGCTAAAATATGTCAACCTCGTGCTGGTAGATTTGCCAGCACGTAAAATAATTCCTCCAGTCAAAATTGTGGTACTTCGGCCTTTCCGAAAGTCGTCAGATTAGTTATTAATTAAAGTGATATAGCCTGTTACAGCTATGGGCTACGAGTACACACGCTACCAGGGTTCCCTCGATCTTAGACATACTTGCTGCTGACATCCAGGGGACGGGTTTCCCATTTCTCCTGAAGTGCATGCGTCTTATATGTTAATTTTCTGGGTTCATTCTCTTTAAATGCGCATAAAAGGTCGTCCTCCTTTTCCACACTTTATTTTTATACAACTCCTTGTTGAACCTTAGATGGAACGCAAAACCTTCTGACACTTTCTTGGGTCCCAATATCCTCCCGAAGAACTTCCTTTCCTCTAGTGTTATTATTATTATTATTATTATTATTATTATTATTATTATTATTATTATTATTCAAGATTTTAATTTGTTGCTTATTTTTTTGGAATTCCTGTACTTTATCTCAAAATAAACTAATCATGGGCTCGAATCGGGTTCTGGGTCACCTATGATCGTGCCAGCTCAAGACAAATACGTTCATCCGTAAGATAAATCTGACCTCGTAGAAAATGAGCCAAGAGCGGATTTTTGCTGTAATTTCTAGGCTACTCTCTTTAAAACGTTAATATTTCTTTCGTTTAATATTACCCCAATATATAAAAACAAGACGAAGACGATTCAAGAATGGTTATATCGATTGTTGTAAGTCAGGAAATTCTTATTGAGCTATGCAGCATAATACTGAAGGAGCCAGACACCCTGACTAATTTAACATATGATCATCCAATTTCTGCTTATACTTGGCTTAGCATGAGACTAAGCGTTCGATTCCCTGAGGACAGTAACGTGCTTCTTGGTCACCAACCACTATTAAACCGCAGTACTCACCTCTTACTTGCTGACATAGTTTTTCCGTTGATATGTTTTTTCAACTTCGGACAAGATGGAAATTTGCCTAGTTGAGTGTTCTGTGATCGACATTCATGGCTTTCCAGCATCAGACAAATCTGTATTCAAAGTGCTGGCTTCGCGTCACTACTTTTTGGACGTGACGTAGCATTTGTCCCAAATATCGCCGTTATTCGGCGATGAATGTTGGAATATTAGAGGCGTTTCGTCCACAGTAATTCTTCTGATCTCGAGCTTGTTTCATGACACCTGACGCACTATTTTGAATACTGTCGGTGTTGTATTATCACTGCAGAAACTCAAAACTCATTCACTCAAGAGAGGGTTGCTGATATGAACTCCAATCCGCTCATTTGCCTCGCTTGTTGAACATTTTTACCAGGAGCTCTTGTCACTTGTATAATTTATTCCTTGAATTACCTAGATTACGTAAACGAAAGTTTGATGTTATTTGGTTTTAAGTTTTCTGAGATTTCGAGGTACCGGGAAATTTGTCCCATAGGAATTATTTTACGTCCCAGTAAATTTTCCGACTTCAGGCTGGCGTATTTGAGCGCCTTCAAATATGACGAGACCGCGCCAACTTGGGCTCGGAAAATCAGCGCTCTATCGTCCGGACCAGTCAGCTCGGCACGTACATTCGTATAGCCTGAGGCAGTGGGTTTACAGACCTGAAATGGTGCCATATAGACGAGCTACCTAACAATTTCGGTACTCCTATTGTCTAGCAGTGGGCATGGACCTCATCAGATCAATTCTTGTCGCTGAGCTAATGTTGTCGGGTGAGACTGAGTTCGGCACTAGAGGTGCCAATAGAGTGCTAAGATATTTTCCCTGGTCTTCATGTATCGACTACCACGGCTGGGTTCAAACACGTGAACGACATCTTTTCTCTGAATTTTGATTTCATTTCCGATTCTTTAGATCGCACCGACAAAGTTAATTCTTACGGTGACGGTGGAATATGAAAGGGCTAGGAGTGGGAAGGAAGCGGCCGTGGTCTTAATGTTTTTCTTGGTGTGAAAATGGGAAACCATGGGAACCATTTTCAGGGCTGCCAACAATGGGGTTCGAACCCACTATCTCCCGGGTGCAAGTTCACAGCTGCGCGCCCCTAACCGCACAGCCAACTTGCCCGGTGAATTTTGAATTAATTTCTTTTTTTCCTTCCTTAAAACCTGCAGGGCCGACAATCCGATTGTTTCATCCGTAAGACAACCATTACTGCCCCATCACCAAATTCCACCTGTTTTTTAATTTCATGTCAGAGTTAATTCTTCAAAAAGATGTCCAGAGTTGAATTTGGAATAACTTTTACAACTTTATGAGCTGGATTGATCGTGTTAAAAATAATTTATCAGGAATGACAATATAACCCCCACTCATAATCCTCGCTTCTCCGCTTGGTAGTTAGTTAGTAAATAGCACGAGTATAGGTGGCATAATTTTCAGTCCAATTTGTCATTTAATTCAGTGCCGGTTACGTGAATGTTTTGTATGTACAATATTTTAAGCGTGATACCACACCAACGAGCTCACGACCTTTTGAATAACCGCATCAAACATTTTATCTGTAGGCTCAGTTGTTCATGAGAAAAGTTTACCTGCCATTAACTGATACAGTAGCATGCACTCATTCCTTTTTTGAGCGACTGTATATATATATATATATATAAAAATTGATATAGGATATTTATAGTCTAACCATTATATGGTTATTTTATATGGTTATTTTGATAAAACCTTGGCCTCTACTCAAACACTGTCTGAAGGTGGTGTCTTTTAATCGAAAGAGAGCAGTCTCATCTCTTCATAAGATACGGACATTAAAATCTGAAAATTCAAAGATGGAGAATTTGTTACTCTGAAAATAATTTTAAAACCGAGACTATGTGGAGAATATTGGTTAGGTTTTCCCTTTCCATTAGAAGTCAGAACCTACCTCTAACCGGATCCGAGTTTAGGTAATAGTTTACCGACTCGCCCCGTTCGTCCAAAGTTTTACGCATAATATGTTAAATATATTTAGCAATTAAATTTAGATATTATTATTATTATTATTATTATTATTATTATTATTATTATTTTCTCGTTTAGGGCCACTAGAGACCACGTCAAGTAACCATAAGCTATTTCTGAAGCCTTTCTTGCAACCCAAAAGCGTTACGTTATTTCTCTGGCCGCCTGTCTTCGCTGTTCTGCTTTTGCTCATCGTGGAAGCGCTTGAAGTTGTTGATCACTGATATGTATTTTGATCGGTTAGAGATGTCCTCCCGATTCAGTCCCAGGCTTTTGAGGTCCTTCCTTACTTCCTTGACCCATTTTATTGTGGTTATTCCTCTTCTTATTATGAACTACGTAGCGAAATATACCTTAAAATAATTTGTTTATCTTTCTATCGAGCCTGAACACGACAAGCATTTGCCAGTTTACGACTGAGCAGACCCTTCAGCGATCCAGAGCTATTTATGTTATGTACTCTTTAGATGATGCTGTACTTCAACCTCTTGTCCGGCTCCATGGCTAAATGGTTAGCGTGCTGGCCTTTGGTCACAGGGGTCCCGGGTTCGATTCCCGGCAGGGTCGAGAATTTTAACCATCATTGGTTAATTTCTCTGGCACGGCGGCTGGGTGTATGTGTCGTTTTCATCATCACTTCATCCTCATCACGACGCGCAGGTCGCCTAAGGGAGTCAAATCGAAAGACCTGCACCTGACGTGCCGAACATGTCCTCGGACACTCCCGGCACTAAAAGCCTGCAACCTCTTTGACGTTCTCAAGATAGTCACTGTTGACCACGCTGCACTTCAGCTACTTTAGTCCACAGAACAGCCACTCTACACCTTTTCCCATAATTTGCTGTATCTTCATTGACCTTCCACTTTCCCTTACCTCCACTTTAATCTCCCAATCAAGTAATGAGCAATTTGCGTCAGACGGCTGCCTGCTTGCCTGCCTTAATTCAACAAAATCACTGCAGTAATTATTATGTAATTCGTCTCCTGCTGACGCCTTCTCGGAATTAATTTGTGTTGTGGGGAATTTAAACCGCGAGCACCTATAACAGTAATACAACTTTATGCATGAATGTATTTTAATGTTGCCCTGATGAGTGGTTTAGACGGTAGACCGCTGGCTCTTACCCCAGTGTGGTGGGTTCAATCCTGACTCAGTTCAGAAGTACTTAGAAGTTGTCAGATAGGCCAGCCTCGTGTTGGTAGATTTGACGAGCACGTAAAAGAATTGCTGCCAGCAGTTCTGGTCCTGTCCGCCTCTGTAGTGTAGTGGTTAGTGTGATTAGGTGCCACCTCCGGAGGGCCGGGTTTGAATCCCGCTTCTGCCACGAAATTTGAAAAGTGGTACTAAAGCTGGAACGGGGTCCACTCAGACTCGGAAGGTCAGTTGAATAGAGGGGGATTCGATTTCCACCTCAGTCATCCTCGAAGTGGTTTTCCGTGGTTTCCCACCTCTTTTCCGGGCAAATACGGGGATGGTACCTAACTTCTTCCTCTTACTTCCCTCTTCCTTGTCTATCCTTTAAAATCTTACCATCCTTGTTCAGCATAGCAGGTGAGGCGTCGTGGGCGAGGTACTGGTCCTCCTCCTCAGGTGTATCCAGGACACTGTCCTTGTGGTGGTAGAGGTGGGTTCCCTCGCTGAGTCCGAGGGAGGAACCAACCCTGGAGGGTATACGGATTAAGAAAGAAAGAAAGTTCTATTCCTGGGGCGCTCATCCTGGCACAGTATGATTTAATAATAAGGTTAGTGCGATAACATTTACAGCGAATATATCCTGTATATTGCCTGCGCCTTTACTCCTTCAAAACGTACCGTTGTTAGCCCTTAATATTGTTTTCTGCAGTTTCTCATTTTTACGCCACACAAATGTTGGGGATGTGGATGTATCTTAATTAAGACTGTGTCCCAAAGCTACATTTACTGGTGAAATCAACTAGACAGTTGGCTAAATAGGCGGATGTGATGTCCAGAGCTACACGTTTATAGCAATCAAGTTCGTAATTGCATTCCAATCCTTAGTAGTCAATGCAAATACTTGCTTATGTGATCTCCTGTATACTAAATAAATAAATAAATAAATAAATAAATAAATAAATAAATAAATAAATAAATAAATAAACATTGAAACTTCTTAGGCAAACGGATCTCTTCAATCAGAAGATGCTTCAGAAATATATGAGTAAAATTCAAAATAACGCGTTAACTTCGAATATTGACATTGTGAATGCCTTCTCTATATTAAGAAAATATGTTCGTGTTTTACGCCTTTTTCTTCCCACTTATACTGGTGATTACAGAACGCGAGTTTTAAGCATTCATGCCCAAAGCTCTCAAGTGTGTGGTTACGTAGTCAGCTAGTCACTAGTCACTCTGGGACATGGTCATCCCTAGTCCAAGCGATCTCCTATCCCGTCGTCGACGAAAACTTGGAAGTGTTAGAGCGACGTTAAACTAAAAAAAAAATCCTCCAAGTCCAAGTTTCCTGACATACTTAATTGGCACCTTGAATTTCTCTTTTCCCATAAAGTAAACATTTTACTTTCAGAAAGACGCTTTTATCGGATTTTCTCTGCAAGTTTATTCAAACTCCCAGTTTGTCAATGGCAGAGAATTTATTGGTTAAGGTACCAACGTTTATAGAAATTTCTTGGGTACTAACGCTGAAGCTGTTGAAAGATTTCAGTGAAGAAGTACTGTTCTTTGGTTTAGATTTAATTGGAAGATAATGGTCTATAATAAAACTTTATTCAGTTTATCTCACTGGTTTCTGGGATCCTTGGAATCTCTGCAACCCGGTTTAAGTTGTAGCTGTGTTTTAAGATCAAGTGTCCTTTCTGATGCCACGTAACTTTCCAGGTGCAAATTCCACCCTAGGATTCCCGGGATTCGAACCTAGACCACCTGGCTGGAAAGCAAGCAGCTAAAGCACTATTGTAATAACACTCTACCTGCAATCCTTAAGATCTATAATAAAACACGTGCATAAGTATAATCGTCGGTGGGGGAGGAGGTTGTGATGGTGGTGATCATGACTTGTAATGATATTTGAGGAACCATCATATGGCATATCATAGACGCTCAATTGTTAGTGCGATTCCTCGGCTGGGAGGAGGATCCTGTTTTGATTCCAGGTTCTGTCGTGTCATTTTAGCCATGTACTAAATATTTCTGTGATTTGTACACTACCGGCCGAGTTAGCCGTGCGGTTAGGGGCGCGCAGCTGTAAGCTTGCATCCAGGAGAAAGTGGGTTCGAACCCCACTGTCTGCAACCCTAGAGATGGTTTTCCGTTGTTTCCCATTTCCACACCAGGCAAACGCTGGGGCTGTACCTTTAAGGCCACGGCCGCTTCCTTCAATTTCCTAGGCCTTTCCTATCCCATCGTCGTCATAAGACCTATCTGTGTCGGTGCGACGTAAAGCAAATTGTAAAAAGTTGGTTTGTACACTTCACAGTATAAAGTTCAAGTGACGTTGATGTATTCATGGAAATTCAGTGTATTATCTTCTTTGTTTGCGTTTCTCTGCATATGATGTATGGTTACGAAAACAAGCATTTAGCCAGTGTTTCTCAGGCATGTGCTGAACTTCGTAGCAATTTGTATGGCTGTCATGTGTCCTACAGTACATTGTGCTGACGTAAAACACAGGTCATTTACATGTCCGTTCACAGGGTCAGGAAACGGTATTCACTTCTTGGAACTGGCTTTGAACTGGGAATTTCGTGACCAACAAGGCATTGCATTATGGTAGTCCTCGTTTGTACATCTGAGGATGTAAGGGAGTTCATATTGTGGATGCGGAACATAGCTTCAGCCTTAGAAAAGCGTGGTCGTCATATTGGGTAGTATTTTCCTTAAAATTTCCCTTCATTACAGACATAATTATATTCAGATAATACTCTTACTCACGTAACCTACCTTATACAGATTACAATACAGATGGAGCACCTGACGCATCGCACCAAGTTATGATGGCAGTGATTATTGTTTTGAGAGGAAGCACAATTAGGCAACTAACTCTTTTTAACACTATAATCCGAGGGAGGATATGCGGCCCTATGAGAAATTAAGGTATCGCAAAAAAAAAGTAAAGGGCTACGAAGGGTGTGAAACTTGATACAGTCGCGGTTGGAAAGGAAGATGTGTTGACCAAAGATATCGGATTTGTAGGACGATACGCTAAGCCGAGTAGTGTGCTGGTATTTGAAAGTGCTCAAATAAGTCAGATCATATAAGTACAGTCGAATCTCGATATCTCGAACCTCGAATATTCGGTATCTCGAAGTAACTTTAAATTTCCCTGACGTTTGTCCTATTCTCCACGTGTATTTATTTGTCTATTACTCGAAATTCTGAAACACGAATTTCTCGATTTACCCCCTTGAAGCAAAAAATAATACGTAACTCGAATTTTGTGCAATATTAACTGCGCGATGCGGCATTTGTGGTTTGTGAGGAACAGTTAACAAGTACAGGAAGGGTTACAGTGATGCTGGAAGCTAATATGACGGGAACCGAAAAACTAAAACTTCGAGTGATCGGAAAATCGGCGAAACCTCGCTGTTTCTTGGGTGTGAATTAATAACCAGTCACGTACGAAAGCAACCACCGAAGTCGCGAATGACAAACCCCATTTACGAATCTCGGCTGCGTGGTATTGATGAGAAGTTTCAACGTGAATGGAGGAAGGGTTACCGTAACAAACAGAAGAGACTAACGGAATTTTGTTTTTTCAAAGGTGTTTCTACTGTATGTACTGTATCATGTCTTCTAAAAAGTTACTATAATTAAGTGTTATAATTAAAGTGATGCCGTAAAATAGTTTGTTTTTATATGTTTAATTACTGTTAAAAATAACGTATTCAGAATAAATCCGTAGATAAATAATTATTCAATTATGTGCCATACATGCTCAAAAATGATATTCACTAAGGTAAATCCGGTACAGATGCCGCATACACTGTAGCCAAGGGTTCCCATCGTTACAGCTAGATGGCAGTGTGTATGGTTTTTCAGTCTCTAAGGCAGGACTACTGTCTGCGGGTGTGATGAAAATTGCTCGTATATTACGCCACTAACAGCCGATGTCTTGAGGCGAGTACATGTTTCCTCCAGACAAAGTTTTTACTCGTGTTCATTTATTGTATATTAAGTTGGTTTCAAATGCTTAAATCAGTTGTTTTAGTACAGTAGAAATCAGAAGCTTAACTGTAGTCCGTGAGGTACGACAACAGGAGGGTGCGGCGTCTCTACCTGATAGTTGGGAGAGTTGCCGCAGAACAATCCGGCTGAGATGTCTCATTGCTATCAGATTCTAAAAGCGATAAAATATCGGTATTTTATTCGAATATTTTGTCGTCTCACGATTCTTAAAATACATAATTTATGTTTATTGCTTTCATTAGTAACATTATTTTATTATTTTCATAAATAAAAATGTCCACTCACATAGCTACGTACTTCAATATTCACCGAAGTCAAATTCATTTTCTAAAAAGGATGACTGGATCCAGTGTTTGAGTTGCAACTAGTGGCTACACAAATCTTCCTCTACATATAACGACAGATGTGGCAGCAAAGTTGCTAGAGAACAAAGTCGTAAGAAACAATCTATATGAACTTGTAAGAGGATAAACATCAGTATTTTATTCAAGAATCCTGTCTCAGGCATGTTTTCAAATCACCGTGTCGGGACGGAATTTGATTTTGGTGTTTTCTTTATATAACACAAGGAAGAATGCATTGCACATGCAATTCATTTAATGTTGTAAATAATGAGTTAGATTCTTTTACCATTGAAGGATTAAATTATATAGATATCATTGTCTTGTAGTATGTTCTGATGTTCACTTATATTAACGTTGAAGAAATTAGCTTACATTTGATTTTGTTATTAATTATTTTATTTGCGGCATCTCTCCCGAGCAAAGTCGGCATCTATACCGGGTACCGGGGAGAGACGCTGCTGTTGCAACAATTATTTTACTGTCTCCTTTCTCCCACTTAATTTCAATTATCAATGTTTTTATCAGCTTCGATCAAATGTATGTATGTTTAGTCATCAGCCCGAAGGCTGGTTGGATCCTCAACAGTTCCGCCATGAGCTGTCATAGATGGCCTAGGCATCACTGAAGAGGCGTACTAGGGAAATGAGGAGTGAGGTATTTTCCCGTTGCTTTCCTCACGATCAAATGTACATATCTTCAATTTATACTCTATCAATTTGCAACAATTTTTAAGGTAATTCTACCGAGATATAACAAAAGATAAAAAGTGCGGCAACTCTACCGGAATTACCTTATATCTCGAAATTTCTATAACTTGAAATAAAATTTAACTCCCGAGGTGATTCGGGATATCGAGGTAACACTGCTGGATGTTATTGTGTTCTGTATATATCGGCATGCCGCGGGGATTGGGGGGGGGGGAGGTGTCTCTACTCGACAATGGCTCATTAATTCATTTTACTCCTTGACACATAAGGTCAGATTGTAATTTTCTTAGAGGAAGGGAAAGCTGACGGAAGAGCAAGTAAGTATATTGACACAAGCAGGTCAGGAGTGTGGCAGTTCTTCGTTTCTTCCGCTTAATATTCTCGTAGCATTCCTCGTTGCTAATCTCCAGGGTCTTGTCACAGGAAGGAAGTTGCCAGCTATGTAATGTGTGCCGGTAGGACAGGGCTGTTTGACGACATCATCCATCTTCTTCAGGTGACATCTTGTATCAAATATCCTCATTTTGTGTGACGTCAACTCACCTGGCTCACTTCTCGTGATGAATGTTAGAGGCCTTCCCTAAATACCTTGTCTTCTCGCCGTGTGATTTGACTATCAAGTGAAGTCTTCTTTGGAGAGGCCAACGAATTTGTTAACGCTTTCATATTGAAGATATAAGTATTTCATTTTATTGCACTCGAAATTTACTTCGATGTGTATGATCTTTATCGGCCCCGCGGTGTAGGGTTAGCGTGCCTGTCTCTTACCCGGAGGCCCAGGATTCGATTCCCGGCCAGGTCAGGTATTTTTACCTGCATCTGAGGGCTGGTATGAGGTCCACTCAGCCTACGTGATTACAATTGAGGAGCTATCTGACAGTTAGATATCGGCCCCGGTCTAGAAAGCCAAGAATAACGGCCGAGTGGATCCGTGCTGACCACACGACACCTCGTAATCTGCAGGCCTTCGGGCTGAGCAGAGGTCGCTTGGTAGGCCATGGTCCTTCTGGGCTCCTGCGCCATAAGCGGGAGGGTGTATGATCCTTGTCTATTGACAAGGGTACCGTATGGATTCCAATTAAATTTGGTAGGGTAATCTTTTAGGATATCATGAACTTAATGATAATAACTTTAATGCAGCCATATAAAGTTCTATTAGGCTCTTGTAAATAATCAACACATAATTAACATTATTTTAATTTTACAGTAATCAATGAGAGATATTCCTTTGACTTAAAATGTATGTTGGGCTAAAAATACTTCTCCAGGCAGAATTTCGTTGCGGAGGTCCCTCTTTTGGGGCACTTAAGAACATGATATCTCTCACAATGTTGATTGCAACGGTCACATACTTAGTCTTCATCAGGTGCATGTTAGGTTTTCCATCTGCTTAATCGGTGGTGAAAACAGTGCACTGCCATTCGGGTCACCAGGTGTCGCAGTTCATAGTTTGTTCCCGCCCATCTGCGAGAAGTCATGGCCTCTCTGGCGTAGAATACCGCTATTGCTCCTCAAGTAGCTTGTTATAGGCTGGGGTGGATTATAGCAGCATGGGGCATCGAAGAACCTCAATAAGAAAGGTCTCTCTTGTCATCTCATCCACTAGACGGGACATTGTATATTTTGATAGACTTAGCATCTTCCTTAAGGTGGTTAATATTCATTCTGTTGTAAAATATAAATTGCTTTCTTAATTTATTGCTGCAATTTTAAATAGAACTTGATGTATAGAAGACATCGATTGCAATGGGACTTGGTAGGATTATCAGTTAAGACGTTAAGAACTCCGCTGCGCGCTTTCCAGACTGTCCACGACATGAGATGAGTGACTATGAACACGAGTCCGTAAGTTTCCTCTTTGGACTAATAAAATATTACATTAATAACGTGCACATTTGTATATAGATGACCAACATTTCATGCTACGTAATATTTTAGCTTCCATTATAAACGATATAATAATAATAATAATAATAATGTTATTGGCTTTGCGTCCCACTACTTACTTTTACAGTTTTCGGAGATGCCGAGGTGCCGGAATTTAGTCCCGCAGGTGTTCTTGTACGTGCCAGTAAATCTACCGACACGAGGCTGACGTATTTGAGGCACCTTCAAATACCACCGGGACTGAGCCAGGATCGAGCCTGCCAAGTTGGGGTCAGAAGGCCAGCGCCTTAACCGACTGAGCCACGCAGCCCGGTTCGATTTACTGAAGTAGTAGACTGCACTACTGGGGGAAACTACACTGCAGTTATGGGGAAAAGTGATGTATCCTAATTCATTTTTCTACATTCACTTCCCTTTGAGTCTCTCGGAGAGAAGCAGAAATATCGCGTCATCTTCGGATCGGATCGACCATGGTATAGCAACGCACTCCTACTTACCGAAGAGAGAATACCTCCGATGTGTACTTGCAGTGCTCATCTGACCGTAGTAGACTACACGTCTTTATGGAGTGCGGGAAGCTGTTTGATCTTCGCCGTATCCCAAAACTCTTAAGCACCTCATCCCCCATTCTAGGGGACGATGAGCAGTCAGTAGACCTTGCCATGCGTTTTATGGGGTGAAAGTGGTCTGTTATATCGTTTGTAACAGTAATATTTAATTTTTCTGTTGCTGTAAATTAATTTTATTTCTGGTAAGATTTTTTTAAACCCAAATTATGCTTTTAGTCTTTATCTGTGTTTTCTGTACTAGTTTTATTCTTTAACTTGTCATAATGTATATTAGTTTATTTTTAAATCAATGTTTTATTGAATTTTATGTCCGGCTCCATGGCTAAATGGTTAGCGTGCTGGCCTTTGGTCACAAGGCTCCCGGGTTCGATTCCCGGCAGGGTCGTGAATTTTAACCTTAATTGGTTAATTTCGCTTGCACGGGGGCTGGGTGTATGTCTCGTCTTCATCCTCATTTCATCCTCATCAAGACGCGCAGGTCTCCTACGGGAGTCAAATCAAAAGACCTGCATCTGGCGAGCCGAACTTGTCCTCGGACACTCCCGGCACTAAAAGCCATACGCCACTTCATTTCATTGAATTTTATTACATTTTAATTCAAGGTTTATTTAATTCACGAAAAAGAAGGGATTGTGAATCACATCCAATGAGCATTTTAAGGTAAATTGAAATATATTATTTCATCTTGTACTATCAGGAGACGATGATATAGATTTTAGGCTTCTCATAATCATCATTCTCTAGTTCCACCTTTGATCACTGCTATTAAGAAATAATACAGCATTCCTCAGTTTCCTTTGCTCTGAATCGCTACAGTAGTTGAATATTCCATTTTTCTAACGTTTTATATTTTTTCGTGGTAAACAAAGAAAAAACACTTAAAGAACATTAATAATGTTCTCTGTATATCTGTATAGAAGTTTCTTAAACGAAACTCCGTGACGTGTTGCTTCACTTCATACACTTTCTTCCGCTTTACAAAGTTTGGGCATTTCAATATAACTTGTAACATTTCCGTAGCAAAACCCCACCTTGGAACAGAACTGAAACTGGATTGCAACGAGGTGAGGTTCATCTCCGAACTTCATTAGTCTAGAAGACAAGCAGGAAGTCTCTAAGATTGGAACATCACATCCGGTTACACTTCCTTCCTTCCTTACTCTCTCATTCAAAGAGAAAATAGTTTATTCTGCTGCTGCTACTTCTGAGTTCCTCTTTTACGTCACAAGATAGCATTATGAGCTGTGAGAAAAGAGAAATAATCATGAACTTGAATATTCACCTGACGGACTGTAATATGAGATGCTACGTGCGACAAGTGCAGCTTTCTGAAAGTGTCATTGAGCAAAAACACAGATTCTGTTTTTTACTCATACGAAACAAAGTTGTGCACATATATAGAAGAATTTTTTTCCGAAGTATATATCGTAGGCCTCATGTAAATTGATTATGAAGTGTTCGTAGAATTCCTGGGGAAAGAAAATTTCAGCCAATCTTCTTTCTTTCTGTGCGTGTGGAAAATTTGTCAAGCGTCATAGACGTCTCTCTCGCTGAGATAATGAAGCTGTACTTAAATCACCCTTCAGGCCATGGGTTCGATTCCTCTTCTGGAAGTCAAAGGGCACCTTTCCGTCGATCTGCAACAGAGGTTACAAAGAGTGGATTAAGAGGAGAACTGGGAATTGGGCCAGACAGATTGTTCAAACGTTTATTTATTTCCTACTTCTTCACGAGCCTGTACGTATATGACTCCCTTTGCCTTCAGTTCACAGCTTTCAAATTAATTTTATTGAAAGCTGTCTCCTTAACTTAATCGTCCTTATACAGATCTTTGATTTGGTAATATTAATATTTGGTATCTTACTTTCTATATTAGAGTAAGAGATTTAGTAGTGTTTCGAAAAATTCTAATCGTATAGTTCAAGTAACCTAGCTCAAAACCTACCTTCATTACCTCTGTTCACCATGGTCAACCATTTTATAGTTTTTATAAAATGCTGTTATCGTTGTGGTCCCAAATTCCAATTTCCGGCGATGAAGGACCTTGGAAGTCATGCGCCGTCCTTACATTTTGCCTCTAGACAATTTTGGTTTAGTGCATTTTGTATCCAGTTGTCGTTGGACTCTGAGCTGTTGTAGATATATTCTTACTCCATCCTCTCATCATTTCTTAGGCTGTTTGCAGATGATGTTATTCTGTACAGAGTAATAAATAAGTTACAATATTGTGAGCAACTGCAAAATGACCTCGATAATGTTGTGAGATGGACAATAGGCAATGGTATGATGATAAACGGGGTTAAAAGTCAGGTTGTGAGTTTCACAAATAGGAGAAGTCCTCTCAGTTTTAATTACTGCGGTGATGGGGTGAAAGTTCCTTTTGGGGATCATTGTATCTACCTAGGTGTTAATATAACGAAAGATCTTCATTGGGGTGATCACATAAATATGACTGTTAATAAAGGGTACAGATCTCTGCACATGGTTATGAGGGTATTTAGGGGTTGTAGTAAGTATGTAAAGGCGAGGGCATATAAGTCTCTGGTAAGACCCCAACTAGAGTATGGTTCCAGTGTATGGGACCCTCGCAGGATTACTTGATTCAAGAACTGGAAAAAATCCAAAAATGTTGCAAAGTTTGAGCTGGGAAGACTTGGGATAAAGGAGACGAGCTTCTCGACTAAGTGGTATGTTTCGAGCTGTCAGTGGAGAGATGGCGTGGAATGACATCAGTAGACGAAATTGTTTGAGTGGTGTCTTTAAAAGTAGGAAGGGTCACAATATGAAGATAAAGCTGGAATTCAAGAGGAAAATTTGGGGCAAATATTCGTTTATAGGTAGGGGAGTTAGGGATTGGAATAACATTCCAAGCGAGATGTTCAGTAAATTTCCAACTTCTTTGCGATCATTTAAGAAAAGGCTAAGAAAACAACAGATAGGGTATCTGGCACCTGGGCGACTGCCCTAAATGCAGAGCAGTATTGATTGATTGATTGATTGATTGATTGATTGATTGATTGATTGATTGATTGATTGATTGATTGATTGATTGATTGATTGATTCTTAGGTCTGCCTCTTGGTCATGTTTCGTTGAGTTTTTCCACCGTAACTGCCTTCATGCAGCTTCTCTAGAGCATGCGCGCTACGTGTCTTGCCTATCTTAGTCTCCTTGCCTTAATTGTTTTGCGCCACGTTGGGCTGGTGCGTAAGCCGGTACTGCTCCTGGTTCTTCCTATGCCTCCAGCCATTTTTTATCCTGCTCTTGTCCGAAGATATTTCTCATGATTTTTCGCTCAAATACTAGCAAATTTTCTTCCATCACTTTTTGTTGTGCTCAGTGATCCTGTCCTGTAGAGCAAAACTGGTACTGGGATATTTTGGGCCTAGTTTGTTTTACATCACACTGACACGGTCAGGTTGTATGGCGACGATGGAAGAGGACAGGGCTAGGTCCGTGAAGGAAGCGACCTTGGTCTGAATTTTCTTGGTGTGAAAATAGGAAACCATGGAAAACCATGTTCAGGGCTGACGACAGGGGGGTTTCGAACCCTCCATCACCCAAATGCAGTACCACAGCTACGTGACCGAAACCACGTGGCCAGCTCGCTCGATATAGACAGTGCTCGTGATTTCTTTGAGGCCATAGTACAGTACATCTTAGATATCTTGACAATACGTTGGTTAATCTCAATTTTCAAGTTATTGCGGTTGTTGAACCAGTTTCCTAGGTCTTTGAAGGATTATTATTATTATTATTTGGCAAGGTTCCAACCCATTTTACACGGCTACTCTGGACAGTTCCATCATCAGTCTCCCTGGATTTATCGCCGTGGTTACGTTTCGAAATTTACTCTCCCAATTTGAATGTGTTACTATAAGCATGAGGGGCTGCCTGGCCAAGGCGGTAAAGGCGTGCTAGGTTCGCCTGGAAGGACGTGGGTTCGAATCCCCGTCAGGAAGTCGAAAAATTTATGAAACGAGATTTCCACTTCCGGAGGTGCACATGGCCCTGAGGTTCACTTAGCCTACACCAAAAATGAGCACCAGGTTAATTCCTGGCGGCAAAGGCGGCCGGTCGTAGAGCTAACCACTCAACCCCATCAAGTGCCAATGTTACGGATAGTGGAAGCCTTTACCTTCCACCCCTCCAAGGGCCTTCATGGCCTGTACGGAGATGACTTTGCTCTTTGCTTTGCTTTTACTATAAGCATGAGGTTGGTGGAGAAGAGTACGACTGATTGCGGTTTCTGATTTTGTCTTGTAATTTATTGCGAGTTGCTGCTAAATTTAATTGATTGTTAACAAGGAATGATAGCTTCTTGGCTAATTAATTCTCCCAGGTTAATTTCCCTTGCGATAGAACTGGATTTTTGTGCATATCCCGACACAATCCACTTCATACACTCAACACACACTGCAGTACCTACCTCCACAGTAACACGCAGTAGGAAGGGCATCCGGCCGTAATACAAGGGTAAGTCGTCATATGCGACACAGTTAGCACCGGCGACCACATCAGAGTGTAATAGACCGGGCGAGTTGGCCGTGCGGTTAGAGGCGCGCGACTGTGAGCTTGCATCCGGGAGATAGTGGGTTCGAATCCCACTGTCGGCAGCCCTCCCATTTTCACACCAGGCAAATGCTGGGGCTGTACCTTAATGAAGGCCACGGCCACTTCCTTCCTACTCCTAGGCCTTTCTTATCCCACCGTCGCCATAAGACCTATCTGTGTCGGTGTGACGTAAAGCCAATAGAAATAAAAGAGTGTAGTAGAAGCTTAAGATGATGAAGAAGAAGAAGAAGAAGAAGAACTACATTTGACTTTTATTGGAAAATTTTGAATTGAATATTGAATGTTTTGATTTTTAAAAGTTGAGCTGTCAAGATGTTGAAATGTAGAAAACAGAAAGTGAAGGGTTGTCGTGTGACCTCGACGTACAGTACAATATTGTCCGACTCCATGGCTAAATGGTTAGCGTTCTGGCCTTTGATCACAGGGGTCTCGGGTTCGATTCCCGGCAGGGTCGTGAATTTTAACCTTAATTGGTTAAATTCGCTGGCACGAGTGCTGGGTGTATGTGTCGTCTTCATAATCATTTCATCCTCATCACGACGCGCAGGTCGCATATGGGCGTCAAGTGAAAAGACCTGCATCTGTCGAGCCGAACTTGTCCTCGGACACTCCCGGCACTAAAAGGCATACGCCATTTCCATTTCAGTACAGTGCCATTGCAGTTGATGTGTGTATACTCGTGCTTGTTAACGGACCCCACCATGGAACTATTTATTGCCTATTGGAGACCCAGGTGCGTCTAGCTATCCTATTACCTGGCTCGTAAATACTGTCCGGCTAAATGGTGTGGGTTAGTCAGCTGGATTCATTTCTTACCTCTGCAGCCATTAGGGCAGAATTCATTACTCACGATTGTAGATCAATAACTATTTATAGCGACGTTTCCTTCGACCAGAATCCCTGACCAGTGATAGAGAAATCCAGGTAACTACTGTCCTCTACTAGAGAACTTGAGTGTCAATTCTGTGAACTAAAGGGGAACAAAGGAGGTCGGATCTGCTGAACTTAGCCTGTTCTTCACACAACTGGAGTATGAAGTTAATTGTGATAACCAAGGTTGGGATGTTACGGATATGTCCAGGCTTTTTTATTCAAATAAATAAATAAATAAATAAATAAATAAATAAATAAATAAATAAATAAATAAATAAATAAATAAATAAATAACCCGATTCCTTAACTGAATGGGTGTACTGGTCTTCGGTTGAGAGGGCCCCGCATTCGATTCCCGGCCGGGTCGCGGATTTTAACTGGGTATGGCTAACTCTTCTGGCTTTGGGATTGGTTGTTTGTGTTCGTCTTAAGATTCATCTCTTCATCTACTTACAACTCACCACACTACAATCCACCACAGAAACACGCGATAGTATATACATTCTACCACTTACGGCTGGCGCCAGGAAGAGCAACCGGACTTAAAAGTGAGCCAAATCCACATCAGGTACCGACCAATAGAATAGTTATGACGTTATGAGAATAAGGCGAGAAGAATAAATAAATAAATAAATAAATAAATAAATAAATAAATAAATAAATAAATAAATAAATAAATAAATAAATAAATAAATAAAATTCATTAAATGAAGTAAAGAACTAGCTTAAGAGGTGCCTAACCAATGTGGTGCAGGCGTGTTCGGATGATCTGGATGGACTTGGTCTTGGGCTCGATTCCCACTCAGTAAGTCGAAAAATTTAGAAAAGAGTTTTCCATTTCTGGATTGGCACATGGTCCTGAGGTTCGCATAGCCTGCATTAAAAGGAAGTACCAAGTTAATTCCTTGCGACAAAGGTGGCCGGCCGGGCATAGAGCTAATCACTCTGCCCCTTTTACAAGGAACTGTTCAGACCTCCTGACGACAACAGATATGATTAAGGTTCGGATTTTAAGGAAAAGTCATATTTCATTCCAGATGTCATTTTATCCGAAATATGAGAAACTACTGTGAATGATGGTTTCCTGACTCCGTTTAATTAAAGCAATTTTATGTTGCATATAAATGCATATTTCGGCCATGTTTATTGCTTTGGTCATATTGTGCTCATTTTGTTGATATAAAATCATATTTGGTTACATTTTGAGAATTTTTGTTCAAATTGGGGCGTACATATCTGCGCCGTTTTTCGACCACGGGACTTCAAAATACTGTAATAGATGCATTTTTTATTTTCCCGAAAGTGAGTGGTAGGAGGTTTAGAAGATATGATTCCGAGAAAGAGATGCTGTACGAACGTACGCCAACAGATACCAAAAAAGCATGCCAATACTTCATTTTTGTTTTGTTTTAGGGAAACAGATGATGATGATGCTTGTTGTTTAAAGGGGCCTAACATCGAAGTCATCGGCCCTAGGGAAACAGAATGATAACTCCGCTTCAGGGCTATGATACTGAGTGAATGAGTATAAAGTTTTAATTTACCTACTGCAGCTCTCTCAGTTTACATGTATGTGCTGTATTATCGAGGGGCTGCCTGGCAGAGGCGGTAAAGGCGTGCTCGGTTCGCCCGGAAAGACGTGGGTTCGAATCCCCGTCAGGAAGTCGTTTAATTTAAGAAACGAGATTTCCACTTCCGGAGGTGCATATGGCCCTGAGGTTCACTCAGCCTACGCCAAAACTGAGTACCATGTTAATTCCTGGGGGCAAAGGTGGCCGGGCGTAGAGCTAACCACTCTACCCCATCACGTGCCGCGGTTAACAATGGTGGAAGCCTTTACCTTCCACTCCTCCAAGGGCCTTCATGGCCTGTACGGAGGTGACTTTGTCTTTTTGTCTTTTTCTGTATTATCGCTTAGCACTTTTTGACACGTTTAATGTTAGTAATACCCTTAATACTTGCTAACTATCCCCAAAATACTTAAGTCATATTTTACCTTTTTAGGTCATATTTAACTAGTTTTAGTGCATATTTTGTACTTCCTTAGGTCATAAACTTCCAAACCCAAGTAACAGGTGTGAAGTGCGGCATTTCGCAATCACCCGCACCTCGTGAAAGAAGACTTCTGAAATTAGGGGGGTGCGACAGTAATGTTTGTAGTCATAACATGCCAAGCACTTTGTACCTCTGAAATGTGAAACATGTAAATGCTGAGATCTTGAATTTTCAAATGGCTTATGCACACACATATGATAATGAGGTGTGAGAAGGCTGTGCTGCAAACAAGTTGCACTCCACACCAGAAGCAAATAATAATGGCACTGGAGTCGCGATCGGGAGTGCTGTTTGCAAGTTTCAAGAACAGCAACTTTGAACGGAACGGAAGTGGCGTGTCATGTTATACGTATATATGGTGATCGTGAACAACGTGAAATATGTGCGTTAGAGGGTTGGTCATGCTGGCAAATAATTTGAAAGAAATAATGCGATATCTCGCACCATTGTAATTTTATCAGCTGTTCGAGTTAACCAATCAGATCGTTTCGCGGGCGAATTCAAATGGGCTTTGCGGAGCGGTGTTGCTAAACCTGTACTTGACTTAAGGACGGCTTGAGAATCTTACCCAGAAATCATCATCAAACACACACACCGTCGGTTTAAGCCAGTGTCACCGCAGCGTACTTACTTTGGCGTGATCCTGTCAGCTCGGAGGTCTGTATTCAAACCCCTCCCCTGGCTGTTTCATCCTTAGACTGTTACTCTTATACCCGTCTTAAGCCATGTACAAATTTTGCGACACCGCCTGGTAAAGCCCATATAAATTCACCCGTGAAGTGATCCTATTGGCTAACTCCAGTAGCTGATAAAATTACAACGGTACAAGATATCAAATTATTTATTTCAAGTTATTTATCAGCATGACCAACACTCTAGCGCTCATATACACGGTTCACATTGTTTGCGACCACCCTGTATAGCAGCCATCTACGCCTAGCGAAGCGTAGGCTGGCATTGTGGCACTCTTGAGATTACTTATAAAACAGTGCAACTTGAAACCGAATATCCTATCATTAGAGCACTGCACGGATGCGGATATCCGCGGATTTATGAGGAGACCTGCGGTTCATTTGACTATCTGTTGAACTTCTTGCTTGACGAAGACTGAAGTTGCTGTAATTCCGGTTGACTATGCCAGTGCATCCTACCAGTTTTAGCATTTCCATTTTAAATATATATAACGCATACATTCCTCCATCAGCTGTCCTGGTTAAGATTATGTGATAGACGTAAGTACCATACTGTTTCTCTTTTGCACAAAATACTGCGAAAAGGTAAACCACATTATCTGAGAATAGATTTCAACTACCTCTCTCCTTCAGGTAGAACACCCTCAGGGCCATCAGTACGATCGCTGCTGTTCATCCCTAATCATCACAGTAGTACGTGTAACAAGTCATTTGTGCCAGAGACAATACGTTCCTGGAATTCTCTCCCGGCTGAAATTAGAGACATAAGCAACCTAAAGCTAGAAATTTTACCTACATTCAAATTAATTTACTCTTAGAAGATTATTAAGTTAAATGAATAAAATGTAAATGTAAGGTTAGAAATATTATAGTTTATGTTTTTCGAGATATAGTTTTAATAATAGTAAATACTATAAATTCATTTTTAAATGTTAAGATTATTTTTGTGATGCTTTAAATTTCAGTTAAATTACATTTTACGTTAACTTCAAATTATAATAAACTTATTTTTAATTTTAAGTAGTTTTAATGTTCAGTATATTATATTTATGCTGGTGCATAATTACATGGTTTGGCATAATAGCAGGCTTCATAGCCTGAGCCCAGCCATGTACAGAAAGACATTAATAAATAAATAAAATAATTACATGAAAATGAACTAATAATCTAGTACAATATTTATAAAATAATATCTCTCAACTCGCATAGATAAGATAAATGTACTGAAAACTTTCCATAGTTTCGAAATAAAAGGAGCTCATTAGGAGAAATCTAGTAGTTCATGTAAGAAACGACTATCTCCTAGATATACCTATGATATACATCTATCTCAGTATCTCATTTCTTGGGCGTTGGGAAGCGTTAAAGCTTTTGTAATAACCCGATTTCTTGTCAAGGGTAGGAACTGAAATATTTTAACTCCCTCTCTTCTTCCAACATCTTGGCTCGAAACGTCAATCTCATTACGTGTCGTTTCTTCTCTAGTGATGCTTCCTGACTCTTCAAGATTCTCAAAGACGTAGTTGAATCTTGAACAGGGAGCAAATAAACGTTCGTTGGAATCTTAAAAGCTCTAAAGTAGCTTCTTCACTGTTTCAATCACAGTAGAAGCTAGCTCAGTTAGGTTGCCTAGCCCAAATAAAAGCATGTTCAAAAAGTCAGGCACTTTTTTAGAAATATTTCAGTTTACAAAGGACGAAAACAAAGAGCGCATTTTACGTACATTGAAGGATACGCCTTTATCTACTAATGTTTACTGCCTCCTAGAAATTGTTGTGAGATCCTAAAACCAGCAACATTAAGAACTTTCCTATGCTTCTTTTTTAATGCAATTTTCTTGCTACTACGAAAGGTCTGAATCCGAGAACAGGCTCTGCCTTATTCTTGCCTTTAAAATTACTCTTGAACTGACCAAACAAGGCTATAATAATCAGCAACGGTTGACCTTGCTTCGGAAGCATTGGGAGCTTAAATGTTACAGCCCTAGCACATTAATGAACACCTATCAGTCAAAATTCCAATACCTCAGCATCTCTTAAAATCCTTCGGCAATAGAAGGAACCTGCACAACCTTCATGCTTGTGGGGCCGGGAGAACTCGAGCTGTCTGAGGGAGATCAGATATGAAAGGTGAATTTTAGGAGCGTAGTGTAAGTGGGAGTAAGGCAGGACTCAGATAGGGGCCCATAGTCGCCACTCTATGCTCCTAAGTTGAGTGCCCCAAGGGTTTATTGCATTCCTCCCTGTGCTGTTTCTGATCTCCTACTGAACAGTACTCTACCTTTGTATGCCAGAGTACTTGAAGTACTGAACCCATCAGTCACAGTCTTTAAAAGGAACGCCTACATTTACTAGTCAAATACATTGTTGTGAAAGGAGCATCCATTTTTGCACCATTACTTGATGAGCACTCTGTGTCTTCTTCATGTTTCGTACCCACGAGACAAGAGCGTCGAATTTGAATTGCAATATCTTTGGGCAGGTAAGGAATCCAGATTTATAAGATCCTAGGGGAGAATTTCGGATGGATTCGAGCATACTCGTGGCTAATTTCTAAAATGCGACAATTATCCAGCTGTAAATTAAAACTTGGATTCGTACAGTGGAAACTCATATTCGTGTGAATATTACATTTGCCCACGTTTGGCGATGAAACGATAAATTAACGGCATATCTCGGCATGGTGATATTCATACAGTCCTTTGCCTTTTAAATGTGTTGGTGTTGATCACTAAAGTTAAGTGTTTGTGATAACATTTTATTTCGGTTTATGATACCATATTTCTTCAATGGTCAAGATGATGGTTGTGATTACTGAAATTAATAACAAATCGTTATTTATATGAGAGCTACTTATCCGTGTTCCTCTCCACAGTAGTGGTCATGATTATTGTAATGAGTATGTTTTTTTACATTCTGATGACCATTTGATTAATAATTTCACTTTAGTTGCTACTGATAGCTTGGTGATGATTATTGCAACAGCGTCCATTGACGTTATTATTTTCAATTCAGTTCGTTGGTACCGTTCATAGGCTGTCGGATTAAATTAATTATTATTCAGTGAAGCTATAAGATTAATTTTCAGAAACCTGTGTTTATTGGTTTATTCAATCTAAATTAGTGTAATATAACCTGAAAGTTATTTGTGTGTTAACTTAAATGTAAACTAGTTCTTAATTACACTTTATAAATACCGTATTGCAGTTCAGTGGAACAATATTCTACATAAGTTCAGTCAATTAATTAATTAAGTAACTTTATTTCTGACCGGGCGAGTTGGCCGTGCGGTTAGGGTCGCGCAGCTGTGAGCTTGCATCCGGGAGATAGTGGGTTCGGACCCCACTGTCGGCAGCTCTGAGTATGGTTTTCCATGGTTTACCATTTTCACACGAGGCAAATGCTGGTGCTGTACCTTAATTAAGGCCACGGCCGCTTCCTTCCCACTCATAGGCCTTTCCTATCCCATCGTCGCCGTAAAACCTATCTGTCGGTACAACGTAAAGCAAATAACAAAAAAAAAACCCTTTTATTTCTGGGTGTCTGCTTGTGATACAACATGGTTCGATCATGTATTTTTATAGAGGTATTAGGGATTTGATGGCATTGAATTTTGGAGCGCCATTCCTTGCCAAGGAGCAAGTTAATGTGTGATTTATATGTGTTTTGTATATAATTAATCGGTTCAAATATAACGTGAGGTTGTTTCGGTTCGATTAAGGGTCCATTCGGTGGCTGATGATATCCTACGTGGTATTTTGTGGTCTGTGGATAACCTTAATTTTTAAAAAAATCGGAGTCCGGTTACGGAAACTGAATCTTCACGGATCAAGTAAATCGACCAGAGGTGTTACTTGAAATCCGATAACAATTTTCAGATTTTTCTCTTTACATTGTTTTTGTTATTGCTTTCTATTCAGGAATAGCAATTAGCGTTTAACTTAACTAAATATCAATACAATAATTTCTGAGGTCTTCATATTTTTTATTTGTGTCATAGTTATGTCAGCTGTTTTATTAACACAACAAACTTTCTTTTATTATTCGGTGCTTTACACCTATGGGACGTAATTAATTTCTTATTATAATAAATCAATTTTAGCCTACTTCTTAAGTTTTTTTCAGGTAGTAGTTAGATTTCGTTATGCTACCTCGTGAGATTAGAAGAATGTACATTTGCAAAAGCCATTGGCAGATGTTGACTATCGGTAAGCAAGTGTGCAGTACTGTATCTGTACACGCTGCTAACAGTTCGGATACTTCGGCACACTAGTGTCCTCATCTTCCTCCATTGACATCTACATCTCTTAGCTCTTGCAATCACAATCTCTTCGCCCCCGAAGAGTTCCAGTAAAAGTACGCTTGCCCAGAATTGAATTAATACAAATTCATTAGAAATCTACTGGACGTACGGTATTGGCTCAGAGTAGGTTGGTTTATAGATTTATGTGTGTGTCGATGTCTTGAGCGTAACCACGGGACCTCAGGATTACAATGATGCGACTTGTCATTTAAGAGCTTCTAGGGGAAGTCCCAAGCAACATGTGAGAGATTTAGTCATTTGAAGTACTGTCTTCACTGCAGTAAGCGATGATGACTTTTGACACACATCTTTATTTGGTAGTGTTATACAGTGCGCCCGCGTTGTGAAAGTTATATCATTTAAAAATCCCACATATACTGGTTGGGATGTCGTCCAGAAAATCTCGAGGGCATGAACTGGCGACCAAGGGACCGATATCTGTGTTTAACATCGCCTCCACCTACTCGTGTCAACTCCTCTCTCTTATGTGTCTCAACCATCTTCTCTTGGTCAAGTCTCGTTCTTTTCCGATCCTGACGACATTAGATTTACGAAGCATACACCGGTCTTCGCCATTCCCTCTCTTCTCCATTATTCTCCGAAGGACTCGACCTTTTCCGGCTTCAGAAAGTCCCACACGATTTGGCTGAGATGGTGGTGGTGGTGGTGGTGGTGATTATTGTTTTAAGAGGAAGTACAACTGGGCAACCATCCTCTCTATAACACTAATCAGAGGGAAGAATGGAAGGGGTCCGACACTTCGAAAAATGAAGATATCGGCCAAAGGAAGGCAAGGGCCACGAAGGGCGTGAAAATGAAAGACTCCCTAGCCCTCGCAAACCTAATAGCGTCGGGGTCGTAAAAGAACAAGAGTTGACCAAGGGAGGTCGGATAAGATAGATGAAAGTGAGGAGCCTGGCACAAGTAAGTGGAAGCAATGCCAGGACTCAGCTGAGGGCCCCGTGGTCGCCAACCCACGCTCCAAAGTTCAGAGCCCCTGGGGCCCCTTTTAGTCGCCTCTTACGACAGGCAGGGGATACCGTGGGTGTTATTCTACCGCCCCCACCCACAGGGGGGATTTGGATGAGATTCAAACTGCATCCGCCTTGGTGATAAGGTAGTGTCTGTTGCACTCGACTATCATGTCCTATTATATGTTCATCCTCACAGAATCCGATGACATTTAAGAGACTTAAATTAAGTCATTGGCTTACAGCATATTAAAGAACTCATGCGGGACGACGTTATGGCACTGTGGCAGCTCAACAGACCGTTAATTGTTGCAACGGAGTATAAACAAGCTTTGGAAAATAAAACTCTTATTTTATTTCGTGTGAAATTAAACCAAATGAACTGCAGGTGGGTAATGATAAAGTGATGGCTGTCTTCATTGCATTAAACGGTGAGTACACAGTTGTCTTCATTTGGCAGGGTCATAGAGTGCGCACATGTCGTTTAAGGCGTCCTGGCTCCGCTAGAATTACTAATTACCTCCTAGCTGGTTCTGCGAGGAGACAACTTCTTAGTATCGTAGCGCAGAGATTTAAACTTTATTAAAAGGATTTTCTCCCGGCCAAGTAATGGAAAAAAACGTCTGAAGATTAAGTACGAACGTTGGTTACGTGAGGTGATGAAAGATGAGTCTCTGCTGTGTTCTCAGGGAATGTTTCTCAACTGCTTGGTACCAGTTCTCGAGACGATGTCTTTGGTTACATTTTCACCTCTTCGGTTTTGTAGGTGATGTATTTCAATAGAGAAACGAATCCTCGCACAGTGAGTTTTTAAATGCCAGAGATCGGTTTCAGTAGATGTAGTGACATGGTAAAGAATCCATTTTCGGGACAAAATTGATCTTGACAGCGCGAGTTGACTTCTCGGAACATGGCATATAACTATAACCTTGCATTCGGAAGGCCGTAGGTTTGAACTCCACCATTGGCAGTCATGATGATTTTCCGTGGTTTCTCATTGTGCCTTTATTAAGGTCACGGCCACTTCCTTCCCAGTTTTAGCGTTTAGGTATCCCATTGTAGTCGAAAATCTATATGTTAGTGCGGTGTTAAAAGCTCCAGCAAAGGAAAAGACTTAGCTTAGGTCTACTTCCTTCAGTGGTCGCTCAAAAACCTATCTGAGTTAGTGCGATGTTAAACCACTAGCAGCACCGGGCGAGTTGGCCGTGCGCGTAGAGGCGCGCGGCTGTGAGCTTGCATCCGGGAGATAGTAGGTTCGAATCCCACTATCGGCAGCCCTGAAAATGGTTTTCCGTGGTTTCCCATTTTCACACCAGGCAAATGCTGGGGCTGTACCTTAATTAAGGCCACGGCCGCTTCCTTCCAACTCCTAAGCCTTTCCTATCCCATCGTCGCCATAAGACCTATCTGTGTCGGTGCGACGTAAAGCCCCTAGCAAAAAAAAAACCACTAGCAAAAAAAAAAATAAAGAAATGAAGTAGTCTGGTGTAGTTGAAGGGACGTCAAGCGCACGTCATTATTATTATTATTATTATTATTATTATTATTATTATTATTATTATCCGCCTCTGTGGTGTAGTGGTTAGTGTGATTAGTTGCCATTTCCGGAGACCCGGGTGCTAAGGCTGGAACGGGATCCACTCATTCTCAGGAGGTCAACTGAGTAGAGGGGGTTAGATTCCCACCTTAGCCATCCTCGAAATGGTTTTCCGTGGTTTCCCACTTCTCCAGGCAAATGCCGGGCTGGTACCTAACTTAAGGCCACGGCCGCCGCTTCTTTCCCTCTTCCTTCTCTATCCCTTCCAGTCTTCACATCCTCCAACAAGGCCCCTGTTCATCATAGCAGGTGAGGCCGCCTGGGCGAGGTACTGGTCCTCCTTTCCAGTTGTATCCCCTGACCCAAAGTCTCACGCCCCAGCATACTGCCCTTGAGGCGGTAGGGATGAGATCACTTACTGAGCCCGAGGGAAAATCCACCCTGGACGGTAAACGGATTAAGAAAGAAAGAAAGAAAGAAAGAAAGAAAGAAAGAAGGAAAGAAAGAAAGAAAAAATATTATTATTATTATTATTATTATTATTATTATTATTATTATTATTATTATTATTATTATTATTATTATTATTATTGTAGACCGTTATGCCTTTCAGCGTTCAGTCCGCAAGCCTCGGTGAATTCACTAAACGTCGCCACAATCCTCTATTTGCAACTAGTGCTGTGGCCTCATTTACTTCTACAGTATACCTCTTTAAATCGTTAGAAACTGAGTCTAACCATCGTCGTCTTGGTCTCCCTCACCGAGCACAGAATAACATAGAGATGGCAATGTGTCGTCTGAGTTGAAGTCAGTGGACACAAGCGGTCGCCATGTTGTTTGTACCAAAACATTGGAGACCAGTTAGTGTAAGTAAGTGAACAGTGCGCCACGTGTGAAGTAAATAAAGGAACTTGTGTTATGATTTTAAAATGCCGACATGTGTAGCGTATGGATGTGCAAACAGAGCTTCAAATAAAATACCAGGGATAACTTTTCACAGGTAAGCAATATGTTTTTGCGAATATTCAGTGCCGAATTGTTTTCCACTTGCACATGCAGTATAGGTTAAGAAGCCCCTTTATCATTTACAGTTTTCCTAAAGATAATGAACGACGGAAGAAATGAATAAGAGTTATACGAAGGGAAAATTGGTCCCCCACACCTTTCAGCACTATATGTTCAGCTCACTTTACTGAACGTGATTTTGATCGTACTTCTTTGTGTGTCGTAAGGCTGAGGGAATGGGCTGTGCTGAAAGGCATAAGTCTATAATGATTATGTATGTATGTATGTATGTATGTATGTATACATTACAAAATAATCCTTGAGATGAATTAATTTCATCAAGTGTACTAATGTAAAAATATTTCTCTATTTTTTAATATGATTTACTTGGCTCAACAATTCTATAATAATTAGGCCTATTTACCTCATACTTACTGGTCTTCCAGGATATCTTTATTATTGACCGTGTATTATTTTATTTATAAGCCTAAAGACTGTGTATATTTTTATTGTATATGAAATTTTGAGTGGATTTGTACTGTATATGGTATCTATATAAATATTCATGGTCCATAACCTGTCTTATTCTTTCTCTAAAATAGGTCTTTATGAAAATTTTCCAATATTCTGAGCTGCACCTTGCATATCGGCAATTCGTTTGAGCTAAATATAATCTGATATAATAACAGGCTATTTGAGCTCGTATTTCCGACTTTTAAACTACCGGTACTGCGATTAAAACAGTGTTCTGGGCTGTCCCGTGCTTATCATTACGACTAAGGTACTTTTCTACTGCGTTAGATACGTTAAACAATGAAGTAATGTTACAGAAATCTTTTAACATGACAGACTCGGATAGGAATTAACTAGCACGGCTGGTAATGCCAACATGGCGATGCGCGCAAAACTCGGCTTCAGCGAGCCAATGCATTGCGGTAGGCATTGCCATCTCTATGTTATTCTGTGCTCGTTGGTCTCCCTCTACTTCTCCTACCCTCCATAACAGAGTCCATTATTCTCCTAGGTAACCTATCTTCATCCATTCGCCACACCTTACCCCACCACCGAAGCCGGTTTATAGTGCGGCTTCATCTAACGAGTTCATTCCTAACTTAGCCTTTATCTCCTCATTCCGAGTGCCCTCCTGCCATTGTTCCCACCTGTTTATACCAGCAATAATTATCTCGCTACTTTCATGTCCGTTACTTCTAACTTATGAATAAGATATCCTGAAAACGGACCGATGTAAAGATAGTTTCGTCTGGGAGCTGACTTCCTTCTTACAGAATACTGTTGACCGCAACTGCGAGCTCACTGCATTAGCTTTACTACATTTTGATTCAATCTCACTTACTATATTACCATCCTGGGAGAACACACAACCTACATAGACTTCAGCATTTTTATTATTCAAAAACTCTTCATATTATAGTATCATTGTATGATAGGAATCAGTCGAGGGATATTCCACCATTCAACACTTTAGATAATGTGTACCATTTATACCTTTATGCTCGACGATGCCGAATATAAATAGTGTATGCCAGAAAACTGAATGTTAATGGGACACATTATAGTTCAAGTTTCATTATGATACAGGTTCTCCGCCAATCAGAGTTCAGATTTTCATTATGATACAACTGTTTGACCATTTAGGTAAGGATAGGGATTGGAATAACTTACCAAGGGAGATGTTCATTAAATTTCCAATTTCTTTGAAATCATTTAGGAAAAGGCTAGGAAAGCAACAGATAGGGAATCTGCCGCCTGGGCGACTGCCCTAAATGCAGATCAGTATTGATTGATTGATTGATTGATTGATTGATTGATTGATTGATTGATTGATTGATTGATTGATTGATTGATTGATTGATTGATTGATTGATTGATTGATTGATTGATAGCATCGCACCTGCGCTCAGCGCACTGGCTACGCACATGTTTCCAAAACCAAACATGTCGGACACACATAATAACATCAATGCACCTTCTGCTTCCAATATTCCACAACCACACGGCACATTCCCGCAAATTCACTTCACCAACTGTACAATAAACAATTTGTATTTGAAATAAAGCTAGGATATGATAATCTTCTATCAAAGCTTTGAAAACGTATTACATTGTCAAGGTCTCTGATCCACTCACGGGATATCAATAACCAAGCGCAAGCGCTCTGTTCAGTAAGCTCAACTGTCAAGCGACATCTCGACAGAAATTTATAAATATTTAAAAATAGAGTTATGATTATCGTCGAACATAAACAGTCGTACGCAACTCGCCTATATTGGTAATTAAGACACTCGTATGGAAATTATAAAACTCGCAGGCTCGTGTCTTAATTATTGCCATTATAGGCTTTTTGCATAATGTACCATTAACAAATGAAGACTAGTTTTGTTCTCTTGGAGTCATTATCATTTCAAACAAATACATAAATAAGAAAAGGTATCAGGACTAACACACATTTGGCAGAGAATATGCCTTAAAAATACGCTTAAAGTAGTTAACATGAGTTGTACGTCGCAAAACACGCTGAATTTTAAATGTCTCCCTTAGAGTCTGTCACAATTTTAAGCAAAATTTTGTAGGTTCAAATCCCACTATCGGCAGCCCTGAAGATGGTTTTCCGTGGTTTCCCATTTTCACACCAGGCAAATGCTGGGGCTGTACCTTAATTAAGGCCACGACCGCTTCCTTCCAACTCCTAGGCCTTTCCTATCCCGTCGTCGCCATAAGACCTATCTGTGTCGGTGCGACGTAAAGCCCCTAGCAAAAAAAAAAAAAATAAGCAAAGTTTTAAAATATTATGTAAAACTTTGTGGTTGAGGATCTTATAAAGTTCCTCTGATGTTGTGGATGTAACCATAGATATAAAAATGTATGTTAACAATGTGAACGCTTGATTCGGTTCATTTATTCGAAGTCAAACCGTCAAATAGGTGTAAAATGTGTGTCAGAGTTGATACTTTAAATGTGGTGAAAATGTTATAAGGGTGCCGATGGTTTTTTTCTTTTTTGCTATTAGCTTTACGTCGCACCGACACAGATAGGTCTTATAGCGACGATGGGATAGGAAAGGGCTAGGACTGGAAATGAAGCGGCCGTGGCCTTAAGGTACAGCCCCAGCATTTGCCTGGTGTGAAAATGGGAAACCACGGAAAACCATCTTCAGACCTGCCGACAGTGGGTTTCGAACCACCTATCTCCCGAATATTGGATACTGGCCGCACTTAAGCGACTGCAGCTATCGAGCTCGCTAGTGCCGATGTTAAGGCATTCGGAGGTTGTAGAATTGGGATGTACCCAGCTGTTACTTATTTATGAATTATGTACAAGTTTGCCGAGGAGTTGGGGGGACAGCCTTCGTTGCTTGTAGTGGCTGCTATAATTTGAAAGTATCCTCGACTGATTCCTGTCATATAAGTCAGACGTCAACACGGAAATGGAAGTTATAAATTATTGATATAGTATTATTATTAGTAGCATTATTTGAAAAAGTTACATATTTTACCACAAATAATTTAAAATAAGTTTTACTTGAATGATGGTGAAATGTGTCAACTTGAAAATATATAAGAATATTTTCCATGCGTTTTTTTGATGAAGACAAATAAGAAGTATCACTGCTTCGTTTTCAGAAATATTGAGTCCGAGGTTGAAGTTAGGAGATTTCTTTGCCTTGCGCCAATATTTGCGAAGAAAGAGGAAGGCATTGTTAGCTACATACTCACACAGGGAAGGACACCAGTTTCAAAGATTTGAACAAACAGGAGTTATTTCATTGAGTTCCGCTGCTATGTTTTGTTTTTGTTTTTTGTATCTCGTTTCTCGTCGACAATAAAGCGAGCGAGGTGGAACGAAAACGCTGCTTGTTACTCGAACCCCGCTATGTTCGGTGTACACGATTCGAGTCCCGATTTTCTGAAGATTTTTACGAGCTAATATATTTATAAAGAGAAGAGAGACCGATCTTATTTATTTATTTATTTATTTATTTATTTATTTATTTATTTATTTATTTATTTATTTATTTATTTATTTATTTATTTATTTATTTATTTATTTATTTATTTATTTATTTATTTATTTATTTATTTATTTATTTATTTATTTATTTATTTATTTATTTCAACACTACAGTTTTCCCTAGTTACAATGTTCAATAGGCCTACTGTTTGAATATTGATAACGAGTTATACTGTAAATTTCAACGTATGAGTTAACTAGTCGTCATGCCCCTTGTTTGGGATCAATGACCTAAATGTTAGGCCCCTTTTAAACAACAATCATCATCATCATCATCATCATCATACCCGTTGTTGTTAGGTTTTATGACTGCATTAGTAATGCCATCCAACATCGATGAGTGAGAGCAGAAAGTCAGAGCACATGTCATTTATCAAGAGTCAGTCAGTCAGTCAGTCAGTCAGTCAGTCAGTCAGTCAGTCAGTGTTGATTTTCGGACTTGATTCCTAAATTTTAAATTCTTAAATATGCCAATTATTCTAACTCTTACGGTAGGAAAAAAAAAGTATACAAGATTGAATTTGTCGTAAATACTACCAGAAATTGAACAGAAATTTAATAATGTTATTTGCTTTACGTCCCACTAACAACGTTTACGGTTTTCGGAGACGCCGAGGTACCGGAATTTTGTCCCGCAGGAGTTCTTTTACGTGCCAGTAAATCTACCGACACGAGGCTGACGTATTTGAGCACGTTCAAATACCACCGGACTGAGCCAGGATCGAATCTGCCAAGTTGGGGTCAGAAAACCACCGCCTCAGCCGTCAGAGCCACTCAGCCCGGCGAACAGAAATCTAACATTGGTACGAGGACTGGTGTGTGATTAAAAAAGGTTCATGCATCTGACCTCCATAGGGGCTGTGCGTAAAACGAACTGCACCATATCTGGACGGGGGGCATCAATTTACATTTAGTCGGCTCCAAAGTTAATTGATTAGTATGCTTGCTTCGGTCCAGGGGATCCGCGCTTCTATTCCCGGCCGGATTGGGGATTGTAGCCCTCATTTGTTATTTTCCCTGGTTCGGGACTGGGTGTTATTGCCATCGTCAACATTATACCTATTTCATTCTCACATACGCAGGTCGCCCATGGTTGTCATCTCGAAAATCTGCGTCACGCCATTATTATTATTATTATTATTATTATTATTTAATATGCCAAGAAAACAACAATGCGCACTGACTATATCTTTACTATCGGCATATAAAAAATCATGATACTTGGAAATTAAGATGGTTTTCCGTGGTTTCCGATTTTCACACCAGGAAAATGCTGGGGCTCTACTTTAATTAAGGCCACGGCCTCTTCCTTCCCACTCCTAGGTCTTTCCTATCCCATCGTCCCCGTAAGACCTATCATTGTCTGTGCGACGTAAAACAAATTGTATATCCAAGCCTTTTGCACAGAATCGCACTGATTCGAACATCAATCTATTTACACGCAGTATTTTGTTTCCCTGTGCTGAAAGTCAGTCTCTGAGCAGTAAAAAATGATGCGAAATTATACCCCTGTGAGACTGGGAGACATTGTTCTTTTGATTATGCCACTCTGTACAAGTTTATCGAGTGTATCCGTCCTCTAATCACATGCCTTATAATTTACCTTACTTTTGAATTAATTTTGTTGTTTGTTACGAAGTAAAGGCATGTTCAGATACACGAATGATTAATGAAAATTACATTGATTCAAAATGCAATCAAAGTACATTAAAACAGAAAATTCCTAATGTATCTTCGGTCCTCCCCATTTATGTGGAGAGGGAATGGATTTCTTGAAGTTTATTCCAGAGTTAATGCACATTTTCACTCTTCAAGGATATACCGCAGTGTTTTTATCTCTCTGCTGGAGAAGTAGTAATAAAATAACAACAAATTCAATAATATTCTCTCTCTCTTGCTCTTGTATTACCGGTCTAATAATTAAAGAAAGTTTCCATTTATATGTCTGCTCTCATCAAAGGAAATTTTAAATGTCTTAGATTAGGAGAAAAGCTTGGCTATTATTTCTTAATTCGTGGGTATCAGCAGACAAGATAGTTAAAGGGAGAAAGAAGATGTAAAGAAAGATGTAAAAAAAGGACATGATGATGGAGTGAGGAGAAATGGATGAGTAGGACTTTGTCTTTCGTCACTAGTTTTGATGGCCGAATGAGCGCTTTGTGTTTGATGAGAGAAGAGAAACCCGGCTTTGTCTGACGTCTTGTCACCCACGCACGTTTGAAAACCCCCACCATCGCCCTAATCGTGTTCTACGGAACTCAGCAATTACTTGAGGGTTCCCTGTCCATCACCCTCTCTTCTTATCTCCTGTCTCTTCTTTTTCACTATCTGCGTCATTATCTTCTTGGTTTGTTAACTGAAAATTAAGACTAAGGGTAAAAATAGAAAGATAAAAACGTCTGTCAGTCTGAGAAGTTTTCACCCTCTCGTTGCACACCAGGAACATTATTGAGACAAGTAAAGTAATCTGTGTCTTATCTGTACGTTGAAGACTAATTAGGAAGGTATTTCTGTCAGTTAAAGTTACAGTCCTCAGAGACCAAAAGATTTAAGAATGCACTGAAATATTCCTTCCTTCTTCAACTGATGTCTGCCATACAAAGTTTCACAACTTTGTGCCTGGGGGAAGACTCCCTCTCAACTTAAACAGAATTTGTATATAACTGGAAACAGAACTTTCTCTACCCGTATTCCTTAAATTTTCTATGAAAATGTTCCCGAGTTCTGCGCGAGAGCTTTCAATATCCACAGTAGAATCCGGCCGTCTACTGCATTTTGTATTTCAGGTGCCAATATTACCTAACTGTTATAGTGAATCATAATATCGGCGCTGTCATAAGATATCCTGAGAGTTGATTTTCTCATGTAGGCATACACTGAGAGTTGATTTTCCCATGTTCATACCAGAGAAAATCCAGAATCATATACCGTACTTAAAATCTTAATGCATATCAAATCATGTCTCAAAACAATTGCAATTCACGAACGCAATGGCACAATATGCCACGTAGCATTTTCACACACGTATTGATCAGAGTGTCCATAGTGCCTAAAGAGAAATGAAATATCCTTCGATGTAGCGTTGAAGACAGTAAAAGTAAACTCGTGTCCTCATCCCGAGGTGGTGCAGCTCTTTTCAGGCACACCCCCATTGGAGGTGAGCTGCACGTACCATTTCAACCACATACCAGCCCTCCTGCCATTTTTAAATTTCTGGCAGTACCGGGAATCGAACCCGGGCCCCCGAGGACGGCAGCTAATAACACTAACCGTTACGCTACGGAGGCGGACATCAAATAGAGGCAGATGTCGTAACGCAGGTGATACATGCCCGACTTTCCTGTGAGCGTCGTGTTCCACCAGTGGTACACGAAAAGAGTGGTGAAGAAGTTCCAGCAAGCGCTGGGGTGTTGGTACACAATTTCAAACTGTGAAGATGGAATTTAAATTTTTAACGAATATGAACCCCGAGAGCGAGAGCCCACTCTTGTTAGGTTTTTTTCCTATTTCTCGGCTATTAGATGTTCAGGGGTGATAACACTTGACAATATGCTGAAGAATCGATATTTCTGCCCATCTTCCATATTTTACATCGATTCTGTGTTGTACGATAATTGTCTTGTTCATGTTTTCAGAATTATATTGAAAAGATGGTGTTTAACACGTCCGCGATGGAATTCAACACACTATTACTTTTTCTCATTCTTATAGTATCGCTATCCTATCATATTCTATTCTATATCCTATTTTCTCCACTTACCGCATTGTTGTAGTAGATATAAGAAAGTCACATCCGTTTAAAAGCACTGGCATTCGCTGCCAACATTTTCGGGCACTACCGGTAGAAAACGACGGCCACAGAAAAGTCGGTTATGTACCGCCAGTGGTACACGCACAATTTGCCTTTGTCTTCCAGGCTACCTCGCATGATAGTTCAGTTCTCTTTAAAAGTATTACTTCATCTGGTACAGACACATCTCTGGTAAGATACAGAGTGCAGACTGCTCTTTCTCTCCTGGTTTGGGCTACATCAAGGGTTTCCAATTAGGGCTCGAGGGCCACATTGGAAACCTTAGTCATGATTAGGGCTCGGATGTTTATGCAGTAATAGGTCAGAATGCAAACTTACTGAAGCGAGTAATAAGTAGAGTCTACCCGCACAACGGTAGTGCTATGAGGATTGCATAAACATTAGGGCTTCAGGCCATTAGAACTCCTAAAATTTATGTTAGTCCAACTACATTACGTTAGAGCGGGCTAGTCGACATTTCCTACTAACACAATTACACATAGGGGGTTCTAATGGGCTGAGCCCCTGATGTTTATGTAAGCCTCATAGCACTGCCATCGTGCGGGTAGACGCTACTTATTACTCGCTTCAGTAAGTTAGCATTCTAACCTAGTACTGCATTAATACCGGGCCCTAGTCATGATCGTGCGCCACACTTCAATAACAGGCCAATTTTCGTAAAATTCCGCAAATAGAACAGTGGTACCAATATGAAATAATATGCATAGTTCAAATGAAATGAAGATTTAATAATTTTAATTGCTTTAAACACTATTTTAGGATTTGGTATGGATCCCATAGCCATTTTTATAATGGTTAATACCTAACGCTGGTATTTGTAAGTGCTCATTTTCGGCTGAATCTGGTTTACAATTTTTTTAATCAATAATAATCTATTCAGACCAAGCGAATACTTAAAAACAGGAAATGATATTTTTAACAATTTGCTTTAGGTCTACGTCGCACCGACACAGATAGGTCGTATGGCGACGATGAGATAGGAAAGGAATATGAGTGGAAAAGAAGTAACCGGAGGCATTACTTAAGGTACAACCGCAGTATTTGCCTGGCGTGAAAATGGGAAACTGCGGAAAATCAATTTTACGACTGTCTGCAGTGTGGTTCAAACCCACTATCTGCCGAATGCAAGCCCATAGAGACGTGACCCAAATCACGCGGCCCCCTTGTTCGATGGAAATAATATTAGGAGTGAATTAGTTACGACTTGGGTCTATGAAGGATATACAAATTATAGGCTACATTTTTGAGGGAGCTATGCGATATTTTTTGTAAATTTTCGTCACATTTCTAAAAATATTTTTTAAAGCCCTCGCGGGCCTCAAAATATGGTTTCGCGGGCCGCCTTTTTGAAACTCTTGGGCTAGATCAAGTTTACTACTTTCATTCTTCTGCCTGTCTCAGTCTCATTCTTGACTTTGATATATGAAAGGGGCTAAGGTATGAGCGATGTCATTCCTTATACAGCCAGTCCCTATAATGAACTACGTTGAAGTGCTGCTTATAGCGTCGGTTGGTTTACACATTTAAGTGGGCTTGGCAAGCTTCTGATTCCGTAAAAGAAGTAACGGGAAACTACCTCAATCCCCATTTCCCTAGTACTCTTCAGTGACACCTAGGCTACTTACGTCAGTTGTTGGTGGATCTGTTGAGGTTCCAATCAGCTTTCGAGCCGAGGACTCAACGTACAATCAATTTATTGACACTGTTGGTAAGCCTGCAGAGATCCCGCCATTACTGATGGTTTCGGTTGCAACTTCCTGTACCGAGCGAGTGGCTGTACGGTTTGGGTTACGTAGCTGTTAGTCTACATTCGAGAAATAGTGGATTCGAATCCCACTGTCAACTGCCCTGAAGACGGTTTTCGGTGGTTTCTCATTTTCACACCAGGCAAATGTAGGGGTTGTACCTTAATTAAGGCCACGGCCGCTTCCTTTCCACTCCTAGCGCTTTCCTATCCCGCTGTCACCACAATATCTATCTGTGTTGCGACGTAAAAGCAACTCGTAAGAAATAAAAGCCCCATCATTGTACATACCGTATTATTGCTGCCAGGCGCAATCCATAGTCACGCCATACACCGATTATGCCTCATGGAGACGGATAAAAATAACTGTATTCCCCTCTAAATTATTATTTTTTTTTTGCTAGGGGCTTTACGTCGTACCGACACAGATAGATCTTATGGCGACGATGGGATAGGAAAGGCCTAGGAGTTGGAAGGAAGTGGCCGTGGCCTTAATTAAGGTACAGCCCCAGCATTTGCCTGGTGTGAAAATGGGAAACCACGGAAAACCATCTTCAGGGCTGCCGATAGTGGGATTCGAACCTACTATCTCCCGGATGCAAGCTCACAGCCGCGCGCCTCTACGCGCACGGCCAACTCGCCCGGTCCTCTAAATTATTTGCTGAGACATGGAGGTAGGAGTGAGTATAGACATGTATGTGTACCACTAGAATTATTAATCAACATCTTCTTCGCATTTTCCCAGTTATGTGGGGTCTGCCTTCTTGCAATGTTTCCTCCACTTTCTCCATAGCGTACCGAGGGCTGAGCACTTTGCTCCTTCAGGGTGCTCAACACTCAGCGATGAGACGTTGGCTGCACATTCTATTCTATTACTGTAGCAGGACGAACCTGACCAGACAGAACTAGAGGTATTATAAATAATTGTACCGGGGGTTCACCCTCTCCGGTCAGTTAAACTGCGCCACTTCTATAAGGTCATCTAGGTAATATACTTTGAACTGATGTAGTACAAGACTGTTTGCTTTTCAACTGTTAGATGTCTCTACCATTGGTGTAAGTACCCCCTCTGGTTAGATCGACGTTAATTAATTCTTAAGGGAAAATTGATTTTTACCATTGGCTAAACCTAGCTTTTGAAGATTGTTTTGTTCATGTATCAAAGATGTCATCACTTCCGCTGGTTCCTTCTCCAATATCAATCAACCTATCAGAATTTTGTAAATATTTTCTCTAGTCAATTATAATCGGGGGTGTTTGCAGGGATCCAGCTTATCAGTAAAGAGTTCTGGAATCTTCCCCTCAAAAATGCTATAAATGCTGGGCGTTTTAGGGCCGTATTGTCTTCTTGCTCTAGTTTATTGAGTGTGGCGAGTTCTAACGGAGGCGGAAGCCGCGGACGGCGTTCGGAAGGCCCAGAAAGCAAGTTAATGGCAGAATTTTTGTAAGTATTAATAGCTCCTGCAGATAGCTTAAGGGGAAGATTTCAGCCTCTTATATGTTATGTAAGTGACTAAATCTGATGGTTTAAATGTAGAATTTTCGTCCAGTCTGATGACTCTGTTCTATTTCCTACTGGGAAATATTTTATGAAAGGGAACAAAGAGTGATTACCCTCTGTTGATTCCCATTCAACTTGGTGTGGGGTGACCAAAGTTTCTATACCTTTAAAATTCTTAACCCTATTTTGGTATTTAATGTTGCTCATTTAATCACAACTCTGTAGAATAGGCTTAGCCTCTGTAATCATTGAGCCATAAGCTCACTGAGGGTTTTAAATTTTTCTAGGAGTGCAAGTGTTCCACCTCCTTTGAATTTTGTTGATGGCCGATTACAACCAACCTTTTCTTTTTTACATTGAGACCATTTAGTATGGGCCCTGTTGCCCCTGTAAATGGATGGTGGTGTGTAGAAATGAGTCTAGTGTGAAGTTCCCTTGAGGGACAGAAAGTTATAAACTGTTGAGCAATAGACGAACCCACCTTGAGGCTACCTTGGGTAAATTCTTTAATTAAGAGCAACCGATAGGTTGGAAGTGCGCACTTAGAAACTGATGCATCTGAGAGGCTGGACAATGATGTAGTTGAAACGCACACTCCCCTGTTGTGTGAAGGATAGGTGTAAATAATGCTCTCGTAAATTTGGTACCTGCCAAGAGCAATTCAGCTCTTTTCTGTATAAATTAGCATTTGTAATTCTCTGAAGCTTTGTACCTGAGTTTTTGGACTTTCAATCATTTTTGTTGGAGCTGACCGAGTTCAAATTGTTATTGTTCTTTCAGATTTTCTATTTATCAAACTTACATTTTTTGAAAAGGAGAGAATTAAAATTTCAAAATTTATTTTAAGTTATGCTCTAGTTAATTCCTTGTCCACCCATTCACCCCAGCCGCTTCTTACACCTCTGTAAACCATGGAAACGTCGTATCAATAGTAGTAATAATAATAATAATAATAATAATAATAATAATAATAATAATAATAATAATAATAATAATAATAATAATAATAATAATAATAATAATAATAATCGTTCGGTCTCAGCTACCATATGCAGGTATTTTAGTTTGATGCCATTTAGGCTATCCGCGCGTTAGTTTCGATATTAAGCTTTTCTCTACCAAATAGCATAGCAAAGTGGATCTCTGCTGAGCGATCTTTGGCTGAGTTTTAACTAATTTTGACGGATAAACACCAACTGTATCAAGGAAGTGTACTGTACATGCCGACGTCATACGACATGAAGTTTGGAATGGACTGCCCGTCCTTACCCGATTTCCGCTGCCAGGTTTGAACCCGCGATATTGGAGTTCGGAGGTCGAACTTTACCACTGGTCCTCGGAGGGAGCTATATGCCACCAGTGGTACATGATATCCCGAACGTGTTAACATTTGTTTTAGCTTTGGGAATTGCGTAATTGTAACCGATTAAGAAACCCAATATTTCAGCATTTTCGTGCGGTTCAAGAAATTTCAAGTCACAGAATACTACTTCAAGAAAAGTCATTGTCCCGTGATTATAAGGTCTCAGAAGCTAGAGAATAAACGCACAGCTCTATCCTGCTCGGTCGTTGTGACAAGAAAATATACGGTATTTACAATACATCCTCTTAGGTGAATTTACATGAACTTCAGTTTCTTTTTTGAAGCTGGACGTCTCCTAAAGGTAGGAAGTGCACATAGAGGTATAGTGTGAATTATTGAAACACTGAGCTGAGTGGAACGCAGGTGATGTAAACACATACACACAGATTTGCTAATAAAGCTTTTCACTTCTTTCCCTCTATGTGTGCTGGTCTCTGCTGACGCTGCAGTGATAAAACACCTGTCACGTACTATTGATGTGATGTATGACAAACAGTTCTCATGCTGGATTCTGTTAAATATTTCATGTTATGTGTGGTACAGCTGTACATTGTGCTTATCGTACATTGATTGGTATTTTGTAGATACAAGACCATTGTTGGATAGATTTTCCCGCGAAAACAAAACCATTGTTGCTGAAACCAAAGAGTATGTGATTGGTTCTTTCCAGAAAAGAAATTAGACTGGTTTAAGGATTCACTTTTATGATGTTTGCCACGCGGGATTTCAGGGTCCGCTTGTTGGCACATCCATCTCCATTTAAGCTCTCTAGTCACTAACGAAGCCGAGCTGAGTGGCTCAGACGGTTGAGGCGCTGACCTTCTGATCCTGGCTCAGTCTGGTGGTATTTGAAAGCGGTCAGATATGCAAGCCTCATATCGGTAGATTTACCGACACGTAAAAGAACTGCGGGACTAAATTCCAGCACCTCCGCGTCTACGAAAATCGTAAGAAAGTAGTTAGTGGGACGTAAAAACAAATCACTAGTCCGCCTCTGTGGTGTAGTAGGTAGCGTGATTAGCTTCCGGAGGCCCGGGTTCGTCTCTGCCACGAAATTCGAAAAGTGGTTCGAGGGCTGGAGAGGGGGATTCAATTCCCTTCTCAGTCATCCTTGGAGTGGTTTTCCGTGGTTTCTCACTTCTCCTTCAGGCAAATGCTGGGATGGTACCTAACTTAAGGCCACGACCGCTTCCTTCCCTCTTCCTAATCCATCCCTTCCAACCTTCCAATCCCTCCGCAAGGCCCCTGTTCAGCATAGCAGGTGAGGCCGCCTGGGCGAGGTACTGGTCTTCCTCTCCAGATGTATCGTCCGACCCCAAGTCTCACGCTCCAAGACACTGCCCCTGAGGCGGTAGAGTCGGGATTCCTCACTGAGTCGGAGGGAGGAACCAACTCTGGAGGGTAATCATATAAAGAAAGGAAGACAGAAGCAAAGAAGGAAAGAAATATATTATCACTAATGAAAATGACTTTTTAGGGATTTTACGTATAATTCATCAAGATGGTGTGATGCTGTCCTTCACTCCTCGTTTGTTCACTGATCGTTTAATATCGATATAAACTATGCATCCTACATCCGATAACACCTGTGTACAATAATGAGGTTCGGAAGTTTATGACCTAAAGAAGTGCAAAATATGCCCTAAAAAGGTAAAATATGACTGAAGTACTTTAGGGACAGGTAGCAAGTATTTAGAGTATTACTAACGGTAAACGTGTCCAAAAAGTTAGCGATGTTAAAGCACACACATTTAGTCATGCAGACTGAGAGAGCTAGAGTAGGTAAAACTTTATACATTCAGTATCATAGCCCTTAGACGAAGTCAGTTCTCATCTGTTTTCCTAAAAATTAAGTATTAACATGCTTTTTGGTATCTGTCGCCGTACGTTCATACAGTATATCTTTCTCGGAATCTTGACTTCTGAACCTGCTACCTATCTCAGTTTCTTTCTGGAAAAATACATTTACTACAGTAATTCAAAATCCTGTCTTCGAAAATCGACGCAGATAACATGTACCTTGTTAAAAACGGCGCCTCAACTTAAACATAATGCTGAAAATATAACCAAATGTGAGCTTACTAGGGATATCATTAAAATTAGCAAAAATGACCAAAGCAATAAAATGGCTGAAATATGCATTTATAAGCAACATAAAATTTTTTAACGAGGCCACGGGCCCATCATTCACAGTTATATTTCAGTTTTCAGCTAAAATGACCTCAGGAATGAAATATGATTTTTCCTTCTTAACATCCGAATCGTAATAATAAGCAACTCTGTTTAACTTGTTCTCGGTATTTCCTTCCAGCGCCAACTAACTACTTGAGTGATGTTTTATGTTTTTACAATAGAATACAAAATAGGGAAATGAGAGGATAAGTGTTTCCAGGGTGTCATATGAGCAAGATGAGTGTTGGGTTAATTCTTATTTTTTGTTAATTCACTGTTTACATCGCGCTTTCAATACCACAACAATATGAGACGAACATTATTAGAAACACCGACTCTCATCAGACTCTCCAGCCACCGGCGATCACACCAAGAGAACTATCAAATCTGTGCTGGACCTCCGTTTACTTATCATTTACCTACCGGCTCTGTTCTTTGAGCTTCTTTCCTTTTTTCTGACTGTTCGTAACAGCCCAGTAACTTGACTAGGATGAATGATAAACAGCTCAGAATTTTGCATTGGCAGTATTTTGAAATGCCACTCTGAAGTGCCATTACCTAAAAACTTCGAGAAATCTTCCAAAAGGATTTATATATATATCTCAATCCCTATTCAGAAGATCAGAAAATTTCTGTGCCCAAGATACCAGTTCACTATTATTCTAATATCGCTCGATTCATGGACAAATATCGATGGAAATTCATAAGTTATGTTCTGTATTGTTGAGTGATAATTTCCGTGTGAACAAATGGCTGAGAACGGGCTGTATTAGCAACGTAGATTTTAAAGTGCCTTATACCACAATTAGGGCACATATAATTTGGTATGGAAGTGGTTTGTTCTACGATTGGATTCTCTTTTTCATTACCACTATATTAACACGTCGAGTGACACGGTACTGCACGGGGTTGCGTGGTCGGTCTACGTTCTTATAATAATAATAATAATAATAATAATAATAATAATAATAATAATAATAATAATAATAATAATAATAAATACATACATACACACATAATCATTATATACCACTATGCCTTTCAGCGTTCAGTCTGCAAGCCTCGGTGAATTTACCTAACGTCGCCACAATCCTCTATCTGCAACTAGTGCTCTGGCTTCATTTAGTTACATAGGCCTACCTCTTATCTTTAAATCGTTAGAAACTGAGTCCAACCATCGTCGCCTTGGTCTCCTTCTACTTCTCTTACTTTCCATAACAGAGTCCATTTTTCTTCTATGTAACTTATCTTCCTTCATTCGCCTCACATGACCCACCACCGAGGCCGGTTTATGCGTACAGCTTCATCCATCGGGTTCATTCCTAACTCAGCCTTTATCTCCTCATTCCGAGTACCCTCCTGCCATTGTTCCCACCTGTTTGTACCAGCAATCATTCTCGCTACTTTCATGTCCGTTACTTGTAACTTATGAATAACATATCCTGAGTCTACCCAGCTTTCGCTCCCGTAGAGCAAAGTTGGTCTGAAAACAGGCCGATGTAAAGATCGTTTCGTCCGAGACCTGACTTCCTTCGTACAGAACACTGTTGATCGCAACTGCGAGCTCACTGCATTAGCTTTACTACACCTTGATTCAATCTCACTGTATTACCATCCTGGGAGAACACACAACCTAAACACTTAAAATTATCTACCAGTTCCAGCTTTGTATCACCAATCTGACATTCAATTCTGTTGAATGCTATACGTGCTGACATCAATTTAATCTTCGAAAGGCTAATTTTCATACCATACTCATTGCACCTATTTTCAAGTTGCAAGATATTAGACTGCAGGCTTTCGGCACAATCTGCCATGAAGACCAAGTTGTCAGCATAGGCCAGTCTGCTTATTACATTTCCACCTAATAGAATCCCTCCCTGCCACTTTAATACCTTTCAACAGATGATCCATTGAAACTGTGAACAACAACGGGAAGTACCTTAATCCACCATCAATTCTCACTGAAGCCCAATTGTCAACATAAATGTCTTTGATTGATTTTAATAGTCAACCTTTAATTCCATAGTCCCCCAGTATGGCGAACATCTTTTCTCTCGGTACCCTGTCATACGCTTTCTCTAGATTTACAAAACATAAATACAGCTGTCTATTCTTCTCGTAACATTTTTCAATTACTTGGCGCATTCCGAGCTCAGAACATTTTTCTTATAATAATAATAATAATAATAATAATAATAATAATAATAATAATAATAATAATAATAATAATAATAATAATAATAATAATATTATGATTAGGCAGAGATTCAGAAACCAGGTGTTGGATTGCAAAACTTTCCCAGGAGCAGACGTGGACTCTGACCACAACTTGTTGGTCATGAAATGCCATCTGAAGTTGAAGAAATTGAAGAAAGGAAAGAATGCAAAAAGATGGGATTTAGACAAGTTGAAAGAAAAGAGTGTGATGGATTGTTTCAAGGAACATGTGGCACAAGGACTAAATGAAAAGGCCGAAGGAAACACAGTAGAGGAAGAGTGGAGAGTCATGAAAAATGAAGTCAGTAGGGCTGCTGAAGAAATGTTAGGAAGGAAGGAAAGATCAACTAAGAATCAGTGGATAACTCAGGAGATACTAGACCTGATTGATGAACGACGAAAATACAAGAATGCTAGAAATGAAGAGGGCAGAAAAGAATACAGGCGATTAAAGAATGAAGTGGATAGAAAGTGCAAGGTAGCTAAGGAAGAATGGCTGAAGGAGAAGTGCAAGGATGTCGAAGGCTGTATGGTCCTGGGAAAGGTAGATGCTGCATACAGGAAAATCAAGGAAACCTTTGGAGAAAGGAAATCTAGGTGCATGAATATTAAGACCTCAGATGGAAAGCCACTTCTAGGGAAAGAAGACAAAGCAGAAAGATGGCTGGAGCATATCCAACAGTTGTATCAAGGTAACGATGTAGATAATTTCGTTCTGGAACATGAAGGGGCTGTTGATGCTGATGAAATGGGAGACCCAATTTTGAGGTCAGAGTTTGACAGAGCTGTGAGTGACCTAAATAGGAACAAGGCACCTGGAATTGATGATATTCCCTCTGAATTACTGACTGCCTTAGGAGAAACCAGCATGGTAAGGTTATTTCATTTAGTGTGCAAGATGTATGAGACAGGAGAAGTCCCATCCGATTTTCGGCAGAATGTTGTTATACCTATTCCCAAGAAAGCCGGTGCTGACAGGTGTGAAAACTATCGCACTATTAGTTTAGTATCTCATGCCTGCAAAATTTTAACACGTATTATTTACAGAAGAATGGAAAAACAAGTTGAAGCTGAGTTGGGGGAAGATCAATTTGGCTTCAGAAGAAATGTAGGAACACGTGAAGCAATCCTGACTTTACGTCTGATCTTAGAGGATCGAATCAAGAAGGATAAGCCCACGTACATGGCATTCGTAGATCTAGAAAAGGCTTTCGATAATGTTGATTGGACCAGGCTATTTATGATTCTGAAGATGATAGGGATCAGATACCGAGAACGAAGGATTATCTACAGCCTGTATAAAAATCAGTCTGCAGTGATAAAAATCGAGGGCTTTGAAAAAGAAGCAACAATCCAGAAAGGAGTGAGGCAAGGCTGCAATTTGTCCCCTCTCCTTTTCAATGTTTACATAGAACAGGCAGTAAAGGAAATCAAAGAGAAATTTGGAAAGGGAATCACAGTCCAAGGAGAGGAAATCAAAACCTTGAGATTTGCGGATGATATTGTTATTTTATCTGAGACTGCAGAAGATCTCGAGAAGTTGCTGAATGGTATGGATGAAGTCTTAGGTAAGGAGTACAAGATGAAAATAAATAAGTCCAAAACAAAAGTAATGGAGTGCAGTCGAACGAAGGCAGGTGATGTAGGAAATATTAGATTAGGAAACGAAGTCTTAAAGGAAGTAGATGAATATTGTTACTTGGGTAGTAAAATAACCAACGATGGCAGAAGTAAGGAGGACATAAAATGCAGACTAGCACAAGCAAGGAAGAGCTTTCTTAAGAAAAGAAATTTGCTCACTTCAAACATTGATATCGGAATTAGAAAAATGTTTTTGAAGACTTTTGTGTGGAGCGTGGCATTGTATGGAAGTGAAACATGGACGATAACTAGCTCAGAAAGAAAGAGAATATTTTTTTTTTTTGCTAGGGGCTTTACGTCGCGCCGACACAGATAGGTCTTATGGCGACGATGGGATAGGAAAGGCCTAGTTGGAAGGAAGCGGCCGTGGCCTTAATTAAGGTACAGCCCCAGCATTTGCCTGGTGTGAAAATGGGAAACCACGGAAAACCATTTTCAGGGCTGCCGATAGCGGGATTCGAACCTACTATCTCCCGGATGCAAGCTCACAGCCGCGCGCCTCTACGCGCACGGCCAACTCGCCCGGTAGAAGAAGAAAGAGAATAGAAGCTTTTGAAATGTGGTGTTACAGAAGAATGCTGAAGGTGAGATGGATAGATCGAATCACGAATGAAGAGATACTGAATCGAATTGGTGAGAGGAGATCGATTTGGCTAAATTTGACGAGAAGAAGAGATAGAATGATAGGACACATCTTAAGACACCCAGGGCTTGTTCAGTTGGTTTTTGAAGGAAGTGTAGGTGGCAAGAACGGTAGGGGTAGACCAAGGTATGAATATGACAAACAGATTAGAGCAGATGTAGGATGCAATAGTTACGTAGAAATGAAAAGGTTAGCACAGGATAGGGTGGCATGGAGAGCTGCATCAAACCAGTCTATGGACTGATGACTCAAACAACAACAATAATAATAATAATAATAATAATGTTATTTGCTTTACGTCCCATTAACTACTTTTTACGGTTTTCGGAGACGCCGAGGTACCTGAATTTTGTCCCGCAGGAGTTCTTTTACGTGCCAGTCAATCTACCGATACGAGGCTGACGTATCTGAGCACCTTCAAATACCACCGGACTGAGCCAGGATTGAACCTGCCAAATTGGGCTCAGAAGGCCAGCGCGTCAACCGTCTGAGCCACTAAGCTCGGCATAATAATAATTGTACCGGTTGGTACACCTATACGCTGCACATTTGAATTTTCCGCCTTAAATCACTCCTCTACAGCTGAAACTCTGAATTAATTCAACCGTTTATCAGAAGATGTCACTGTGTTAATTTCGAATTGTTTTTGTTTACTATTATCAAGAAGTGTGGACATTCCCTCACAGAGGTCTCTACCAAAAACTATGATCATGCACCCTGGTGTGAAGTGACGGAACTTTTCTTGAAGATATTTTATACTCATAAGTTTTCCTATAACTAAATTTCGTTCTTTCATTTGTGGGTTGGCAATATAAATCTTTTCTTTCCACCAGTTTTGAAGTTAGCAAATCAAATATTTCTGTCATTAATTTTCAGCCAATGGTGTCCTTCTTCCCCAATTTTTGATGTGTAAATTTTAGTTAGCCAATAAACGCATGTGGGTGTGTCTTAATTATTCATGAAAGGTCTCGAATCTTCCCCGAGAGTATAAAAACTGCTGAATTTCTTGTCCCTCGGCCACTCGTACAACATCTAGCTTAGTGTATGGAAGTATAGCAGGAGGCGGGAAGTGCCTCTTTCATCCGCCAGTAGCTCTTCTACAAGGTAATGGCCTTTCAACATCTTTATTTCTTGCTAGCTCAGCAACCTAGCCCTCGGGGAAGGTCCGAAACTTTTTCATTGTAAAATACCTTTCGAAAAATGTAACTTAGTGCCGGCTTATGTAAAAGTTTCTTATTACTTCTACTGTAAATCGGGGATAGAGAGTGCTTTACCCTCTCGAGCTCCCTTTCATTTTGAGTTGAGGTAACTACGTTTTCATAACCGATTTTCTACTCTTAATGTATTAAAGTGTTCTCATACGAGTCACCTCGCTAGTTTGGGAATAGCCCCTGTGTCATCGGCCTAGTGCCCCTTAGGATGTATAAAGTTTTATGTAAGAGTGCAAGCAACGCCTCCATTCTTCTTGGTATTTTTGGGCCATTTCATTAACCTATTAATTTTCTTTTAAGGCCCTGTCGGCTGGGTACGAGATACCCCTGTTTAATTCTTGTAAGTTGTGCCTCGATGGCAAGTTACTCTAAATTCTGGTATTGCCTTTAATAGGCTTTAAAGATTTAGAGCGGGTCAGCTCTTTCTGGTATTTTGAAAGGTGCCTCTAGGAGGCTTGACATTACTAGGTGGGAGCAAGTGCTCCATGTAATTTGGGGTTTTTTGCCCTTTGGTAAATTGTGGTTGTGAGCGGAGAGCTCAGTAATTATTGATCTTGGGGCTCGTAGCCCAGATCCTGTAATGATCCCCTAAAACTTGTGTTTTCGCTTATAAAATTATCATTGTACCTGTGTTTTTTATGGTTATTTCACCTTGTGAAAATTTGTTAAATCTTGTTGTCTATTGAAAATATAACCTTTATTGAAATTTTAATTCATTTTTCGGTCTTGTAGTTACACCCATTCCAGCCCGCACCTTCTTTCACCTCTGCATTCCACGGATAACTCCGTAACAATAATAACAATAATAATAATAATAATAATAATAATAATAATAATAATAATGGCAAGTCTTAGAAATCGGATTTTGCGAAAGTATGTTAATATTATAGTCGATTGAACAGTTTTATTTTGTTAACAGACGCATACTGTTTCCATCGTCAGTCTTTCCCAGACCGTTGGAATCTTCGTAGGTACGTTAGTTGTTTACTCACTGAATGTTATTGATTCAACCCTAATCAGTTAGCTTATTAATCTCCCGCTAATAGATTACGATTTGCTGCTTGCTTGATCTTGCCGTGAAATGAGATGCGTAAGCACTTCCACGCACACGAATACATTTAGTTCTGCATACTGTAGTATTGTGATATCATAATTGTTATCACATGATATTGCCAAAAGAAGGTATTAAGTGAGAAATTTTACTTACTTTCTTTTTATAACAGGGTTAAAGAAGTTAATATATTTACCCTCGCCCTGTTTTATACCTGAGTAGAGGCGTCTTCAGCGAATTTTTAGCTTCTCCATAGCAAAACTCAAGTTTTAGTAAATGAACGAATTTAATTTAATTCGATAGAAAACTCGACTGAATTAGAGTGTTACAGCTGAATCCAGAATATATTCAATGATTTTTCGAAAGTCATTTTTAATAAATATTACCTCTTTGGAACACAACAACGAATGGACCAGTGAAGCATAAGTACGAATGATCCCCTACAGCTAGAGATGATTCAATTTCTAGAATATCTGGCTTTGAAAGAGACTTTCGGCAGAATATTTTCAGCCATTGTCTGTGAACAATTTTTAGTTTAAATACGTATCTGTAAATAAATATCCTGAACTTCGTAAATTGGTATTAAGGTTGTGTGTGCTTTCGGGTTTAACATACGCCTGTGAATCTATATAAAACATGCTTTTGGTGGAACAAATGTGTATTACAATTAACTAATGAACTTTTATAATACTTGATGAATATAGCTTACAGTAATTAGGATTCAGATTTCGGATACATTGTTATATCAAAACATCAATTTTTCACGTTGAATGACTTCTTAATAATGAATATTTTTCACGTGAACTTTCTGTATTAGAGTCAGTTGCTCCGAGCTGCGTATTGAGTAGATTTAACTTGTGCGATTCATAAAAAGAAAAAAAAGTAATCTTCTGACTATTAAGTAAGTTCATATTGTTGTCCAATAGATAAATCAAATCTTTCAATAATCATGTATGTTTTGTGTTCCGGGTCCTCAATTGTATTTAGTACTTCGAAGACAGATCTTCTTATAACTGCGTTCTAATGAATGCCGTAGTAGTAGTAGTAGTAGTAGTAGTAGTAGTAGTAGTAGTAGTAGTAGTAGTAGTAGGTAATAAACTGTGCAAAGTTCTCAACAATTAGCAACAAAAAGAAAAGGAGAACAAATTCAGTGAGGCAAATTGTCATTAGAAATTTATTGCGTTCTAAATACGATCGTGATGCTCTCTGGGGACATGAACTGAAGTTCGTTCGTTTCCAGTGAATCATGCGTGCATAATTTTACGCAACTTTTCAAATTAATGGGCACAGAATTCTTTTTATCTTAATGTTTAAATGGGTTAATTACACCTAAGGCCTAATTAGGACAATATTTTTGTCAAAACTAAATATAATAATCTACTGTCATTATATAAATTCAATGGGTAAATTGTAACTTTTATGTGTAAAATATAGATAGAGTGCTGTATAGGACACTCGAAGTTCATAATTACATACACAATGGTTTAGAAATGTATTTCCTGCACTGAACTCAGTGAAGCTGTATATAATCTTCATCTACGTTCAATTATCTGCTAATAACCAGTTGTATCAAAACAACATGTTATAAAAATAAAAAAAGAATTACTATCGCTCCCATTCCTCGAAAAAAATACACAAAATGCTCAAAAAATTACAGAGCAATGAATTATCAAAATACGTTTTGTTTTTAATAAATACAGTATATAAAAACACCAATTCTATTCAACACAGTTTATATTACTCCACTGTCGAACTGAGATTAGTCTCCAAATTAATTCTTTTATAATTTAAATCAATTTTCATATATAATTAAAGTATAAAGTTGAATTTTTCATAATATGAAATGAGTCAACGGGAGCAGCAGCGACCAGATTTCATTTTAAATCGCGAAATCCTGGAAGTATGGTACATTAATAATATCTGATTGTAAGTAATTCCATTTCAATCGCCGCACAGCATTAATGAATTTAAACAGAACAGTCCAATCAGGAAAACAGAATCGGAAAATAGCTAAATAACGATCAGCCATATTCCATTTATGTGGTGGTCTTTGTTTATTCGAAGCGCATGTTAACAACGTTTCCGGAGAACATGCACATAGCGAACAACAATCAAGCACATGATAATTGTATCACATGATTCACAATTGGACAACTACAAGAGGTCAGATCTCATTTCAGAACTGAATACGCAACATATTGAGCACGAAGAGTTATTTTTAGACGAGACAACGATTTAACAGCCAAACAGTCAGTGAAAACATTTTGAAATTTCTTGTGAAAGTATTTTCCCACACATCGAAATAATGTAGATATCTGTGCGAAATATGATTTGCTCACACATCATGATATCTCAGAAACTGCCAAACCGATGAAGATGAAACTTGGCATTGACGTTCCTCTTAGGTGAAGAATGACAGCTAAGAACACTTGAAAAATTCAACCAGTAAGCCAAAATTAAACACTACAACGTTGTTGTAAAACCAGAGGGGTTCTACGGTTCAGAATGCCTTATCTTAAATTTAAAAAAGGGGAACTAAAAGAAATAGAGAAAAAGGAAAGGAAAATTCTGATGAAAATTCTTGGACCTCAGAAAACGACGGATGGTACATGAAGGAAAAGGAGAAATGAGGATATCTACAAGTATTCCGAAAAGATCACGGACACAATGCGAAAACGAAGACTGAAATTTTTCGGACATCTTCGTTAGAATGAATGACAATCGCCTGACTAAAAGGATATTTAAATATATAATTGGAGGACAACAAAATGGGTGGAGGAGGTTGAGAAGGACGCAGAAGAAATTAAAATAACACCAGAATTGATCCTCCACAGAAAGAAGTTCAGAACTCGAGTAGATGACCACAAATTCCATTAAGAGCAGCGGAAGAACAGGATCAAATTTGTAACGTTTGAGGAGCCGGGAAAAATAGGGAGTGAACGAATGAAGAAGTTCTGGGAAGAGAAAAGAAGAAGACTGGCCAGAAAGCATTTTCACGTGACCCACAGTTGACCAAATTCGGAAGCAAGAAGAAGGGGTGAAAATGAGGTGCATGGTTTTAAAACACGAAAAATTGCCAATTCCTCGGTGTAAAAGGTCGTCGGATGCTGTGATAGTAAATGTTTATGCTACTTTGTGGTGTTGGTAGGTTGCGGGTTGTACTTATCTTCAGTGCCTCTTGGTAGCATTCATTTCTCTTGCCGCGGCTTTCTCTGTTGTGATACGCATACTATAACAGAGTACTTGGCAATTTTTTTTCTTGTTCTGTTATGTTTGCTGAAAGGATAAGATTATATGTGGTTGATATCGCAAAAATCACGGTAATACATTTTAACTATGCCTGTGGAATGTGTATATACTGTATTATCGGGGTTGTGGTTCAACATTATGTGCTGGCTAGCAGGGGAGATGATAGTTGCCTTTCTTCCTCGTATTCTCTGTACATTCTAAGAACAAAGGAAGTTTTACTATTTCACTTTGCCTGATCTGTAAAAGAAGTCAAAATTTTGCTAACAATAAGTTCCCTGTGGGAAGGACGGATAGTTCGGCTAGTATAAATCAAAATAATGCATTCACTAATATAGATAAAAATCGAAGCCCGACCGCCTTGGTGAGAAGCCAGTGACAGAGTCATTTGTCTGTCATGACCTGTACCTTATACACATATGCAATAATAATAATAATAATAATAATAATAATAATAATAATAATAATAATAATAATAATAATAATAATAACGTTATTTTGAATGTCTCTTCAATTACTGTAGATATTTTAAGAGGCGCCGTGGATATTAGAATTCTGTTCCTTAATAGTTTTTTAACGTTCTAGAAGCCAATGACACAAAAATGTAATTTGAAACATCCTCATTGCACCAGCCTCAGTCGAGATCGTACCCCCTTTCTTGGACGTGGTGGGGTGAAGACTAGCCGACTGCGCAACTATGTTAAGCTGTATGAGTGTATGATATATTATAATAAAAAAGTTTGAAGATAATATTCCAGGATAATAACTCATCATTTGGCTACTCAATTTGACAGTTAAAAGAAACTTCTTGTGTAGCACCGTTGGTGGAGTACGAATGTTCTCTTTTGATCTGCAAGTACCACGGAACAGTTTGTATTTTCCTCAGTTATTTGTGAAGTGTGTTTTTTTTACACCTGTGACCCGTTACATGGCTTTCATATTCTAATATTCACTTTACGGGAGCATTATTGAGACGAATGCACCAATTTTCCTAATCAAGTGATTTTATGATCCTGTGTACAAATCCCGGTATATGTACCCCTACATGGGGAGTGTTCGGTCGATAATAATTATTATTATTATTTCTTCACCTCACCAACGGTATGCATACATGTGGGACTGAAAATAATGCAGGGTTTTGTGTAATTACTTCCCTGATACAATGGTTGTTATATAACTACTTGAGTCGTCATTGCATTACGGTGCCGGGGATATCAAAACTCGCTTGACCAAATAAACTTTATAAACATTCAACGACGTTTGCTTTACGATGTCGCGTGACTTAACTCTTTGTTTACCGAGCTCGATAGCTGCGGCCAGCATCCAGTATTCGGGAGACAGAGGGTTCGAACTCCGATGTCGGCGGTTTCCCATTTTCACACCAGGCAAATGCTTGGGCTGTACCTCAATTAAGACCACGGCCGCTTCCTTCCCACCCCTAGCCATTTCCGGTCCTATCGTCACCATAAGACCTATCTGTGTCGGTGCGACATAAAGTAACTTGTAAACAAAAAAATCTTTGTTGGTCAATATTGTCGTCTTTTTATTTGTATGTCCTGAACTAAACATGAAAAGCGTCTCAACATGCTAGTCCATCCCCGAATTGAATCTCCCTCTCCCTGTGTGCACGAGGGAAGCCCGGCGCCTTGCCCACCGCATTATGTGATGTTACTTTGAATTGTTCATCTGTGAGGTAGAATTATCAGCAGTTGGATTAGTGCTTAACTAAACTATACTTGTTGGCACAAGTTGAGTCGATTTTTCTCTTAACTTTATATATTTTGTATTTAGTTATTTTAATTTATTTTTATTTCTTTATTGTCGAATTTTGAATGGCAGGACCATATTTAACATTTTTGCCGTCCCGGGCATTTAACAAAATCCCACCCCTTCCCCATCAAAATTACCGGTATACGTGTAAATAATCGAAATGAAGGCAATGCATGAAAATCAGTATGCATTGCTGGAGAGGTTTTCTTCGCACTTCCTGTAGAGAAAATGAATCAATAACATTTTCTTAGTCTACTGTACATATACAGCGCACATACAGTGCACAGAAGGGAAAAGTCCCGTAAGTTTTTCTTAGAAAGAGAAAAAACGAAGCGTAAATACGACACTGTTCAATCATCATTTATAATGAAAAATGAAAATCCGCAGCCTGTTTACAGTCATTGGACCGGGTCAATAGCGGGATGAATGAAACCCCCATCTAGCGGCGAGGATAGGAATTGTGCCTGTTCCCGAAGCCTGTCGCGCTCCTCTAGGGCAATGATTAATGAACGGCAGATGGAATGAAATGATACTAGAGAGTGTTGCTGGAGTGAAAGATGACAGGGAAAACCAGAGTACCCTGAGAAAATCCTGTCCCGCCTCCGCTATGTCCAGCACAAATCTCATATGGATTGACTGGGCTTTGAACCACGGAACCCAGCGGTGAGAGGCCGGCGCACTGTCGCCTGAGCCACGGAGGCTTATCATTTATAATACATAAAAATTGTCTTTTTGTCTTTATTGAAGTTACTTTCATAATTTAATATTATGAAACCAAACTCGGTGCACACGGTGTAATTATGGCCTTGGTCTGTCGAAACTACTGATTGCCTGCAGATGGTAAGTCGCTCGGGGTCAGCATGATGACACACTCACACGTACTAGGCTTCCTTGATCAGAACTGTCGCCTTTAATTTGACTTCACAAGGCTGACTGAATCCTGTTCCAACAACCTGGCTACGATAACAATACTCCGACGAGTCGAGAATCGTCTTGAGGGCTCCGGATGAGAGGCAGAGGCGTTACTCCTGTTCCACGGGGCTTACTTTATTTCACAGTGTTAATTATGGAACATACAATTCAAAGGCACATTTTGAATCACCAAGTTCTGCCGCACGGAAACCAATCGTCGAACAGTAGACCTTGAGTTCGTGGACATCCTATTCCACGGTTTTTTTTAATCGGATAATTTGTTGCGTGCATAGTGCATTCATCGGCAGTAATATTAATTCCATTTGTCAGCATCACGTTGCTCGGATTTTACTGAGTGAAGGGATGGACATACAGGGTGATCCGAAAGTTTAACATTCGACGAGGCAATATTTCACCGCGGAATATTGGAGGTAGTGAGGTAATAATTGACACACATGATTGGCACGACATTACATTCATGGGCAGTAATATCAATTCCATTTGTCAGCATCGCAGTGCTGTACGGTGCTGTTCACAACATTGTCCCTCGACTACAGAATTGTTGCTGACATACTGAGGACGTCTTTGCTAAACCTCGATTGTTATGCTAATTATTGCTAATTAGTATTTATTAACACCAGCCTAAAGTACACAAAATGACCCACAGATGGCACTGATCAGCAACACGTCAGGTACAGATGCCCACGCATGCTTGACATGTCGTGGGGTTTTATCAACTAGTGCACAAACAGGCTAACAGATGGACCACCCACCACACCTCCGCAAGCCATACACCTACCCATTCCCCAAACCAGCCTCCTCCTACCACCCCTCCCAATACTAGACCTTCTCCGTCTTCTAGCCACATCCATCACCAACATTACAACAACCCTCCCCTTCCTTACATCCCAACTCTACCCCAGTACCCCATTACTAAACTATCACGTCTAACCGGCACACTGTACCATCACTATATGTATTTGTCAACTGTATTGTAAACCCTATATGTAACTCAATGAAACTCAATATGTAACTCAGGTAAAAATTCTCAATAAAAACCTTCACCACAAACCCCAAAATACATCACCGTTTTCCCCTCGTCCAACTTCTACAAATCCTCCAAACCCGCCAAATCCCCTGGCCAGAGAGAAGGCGTTACATTCTAGGTGGCCCGCCCCTCCCCTTCGGGGATGGGAATGAAAACTTTCCACTTCGTCCTTGAGAGGGCGTTAGATGCGCCTGCAATCGCGGCATGTCTCCGATCCCCCGACCTCAATCCGTGTGATTATTGGTTGTGAAATTACCTGAAGTCGCAAGTCTACCACGATCCTCCGACCTCATTTGGGATGCTAAAAGACGACATCTGACGGCGGCCGACGGATGCAGAATGGGTCTCGGCCCACAAGCAGCCACGGCTGGTTCGTGGTCCAACAGCTCTGCCCTCCGACCGGCCAAACGAGCAGACCAGAATGGTTTTCCATTCTCCTAGACTAAGACGAATGCCAGGACAGTTCCTAGTGTAGGTCACGGCCGCCAACCCTCTCACCTTCTCCTAACATCTCCTTCACCGTATCAAATCTCGCTGATCTGAACGACGGCATTGCCGTCTAGGAGGCCGGCCGTCCCCTTCAGGGACGGAATTAAAACATTTTTGTGAAAGTAGATAATTTCTCACCATACCTACTGATATGCTGTACAGTGCTGTTCACAACATTGTGCCTCGACTACAGGTATTGTTGATGAATGGCGGGCGACATACTGAGCACGTAATATAAAGAACATCATCTTTGCTAAACGTCGATTGTTATGCTAATTATTGCTTGTGTATCGTTGGTAATTTTGTGTACCTTACATTGGTGTCAATAGAACCCCATGTTCAGGGGCGGCCGTACCTTATTGTGCTGAAGTGCTGCAGCACACTGGCTATTGGAAAAATAAATTAGTTTAAAAATATTATCTACAATCAAATGCGGTTCATTGAAAAATACGTCAGCCAAAGAATAGGAAATTATTCAACTCCCCTTACAACCAGTTAACTAGTGGTGCGCTCCACGCCGGGTGCGGTGTGACCACAGCTCAGCGAGAATTTCTAAGCTTTTAGCCGGAAACCAGCAACTCTGCCTTTTGCGCATGCGTGCTCAACGTTTCCGATACAGAGAGAATGTGCTCCGATAGGCTGTGGAAACAACAGCCAAGGCATCACTTCACAGCGATTCTTCATTCGACCACAGAGGGGCAGCACCAGCACTAGTCACAGTTGCATTACGACTGATATGAGAAGGTGGCAGGAGGCACCCTCTTGACTCAGCGGTAGTATTTAAGAGGGGATCGCTCAAAGCAAACGGGAAAACAAAATACTGTAGAGCTGTTCCCGCCAAGTCTTTTAATACCAAAGAGGATAGAATACTACCAACTTGCCTATTCCATAGCCACATTTGTAAATCGATGAACTATAAACATTGTACTTTTTATGTTGTCAAAATAAGGACATGGTATTGTGATTTTCTTTAATTAAAAATGTGTAGTTTATAAATGTCACTATAAAAACATAACATGTAATTTTGCATTACGCCGTTGCTGGTTTATTTCAATGATGTTCGTAACATTGGGAAGTTCTGATTTTGTGTGCTCACACCAAGTCTTTGAGTTCGTGAATACTTTGCCATTGCAGGTGTTATTGTGCGTTTAATTATATATTTTTATAGTTTCTTTTATGAGGAATATGTATATGTGTTGTTGTTTTTTTGCGTGTTTGTTCAGTGTGGAAAACTCAGTGGAGAGCCTCTTGAAAACCACATACCGGTATGTTTCTAAATATTTTTATTTTTTGGAGTGGGGATGGGTTACAGCACACAACTGATTTTCTGCACCAGCCGCCACTGCCCATGTCATGTCAATAATGTGTGTCAGCTATTACCTCTCTACCTCCAGTATTCCGTGAAGTATTGCCTCGTCAAATGTCAACGAACTTTTGGGTCACCGTGTACAATTCAAAGTTAACCAACCCAACAATTGAAATATTAAAAATGCACTTTATTTTCAATTGTCTGTCCTGAATGTTGCCGAATTGCAGGATGTGCTATAAAATCTATTTTTAACACGGAAATGCTTAAAAACTGAGCAGTGGTGTTTTGTCGGGTCGGTATTGAGGCGCGATCAGGCGTCGGTGGCTGGCAGGAACAATAGAGCTGGTGCGGCCAAGGCGGGCACGAGTCAATCAACAGAAGCAAGCCCCCAGGACCTAATCGTTTATTATGTCCAGTAATTATGACGAGAGAGGACAGATGGCATGGTGGGCAAAAACAATGGCTGCTTCCAATTATTGCAAGGGTTGAAAATAAACGTGACTGCGAGGATCGTTGTTGGTAATGAGGGATCCAATAGCGTGCTGGTGAAGATGAGTCAGGAACTATTTCGGGACTATGTACGTCGCAGGAGAATTGTCGAAACGAGGTGATAAGACTAACCCGCGCAGGATATCTGCTTTGAAATTACATACTGCAAATATGGGGCATTTTACACCACCGTAGGGGAAGTCCATGTAATTCGGACCACCTAACTTTAATCGTCCATTACTCTATTGACCATTATGAAAATTCCTCATATGTTATACACTATAATAAGTACAATGTATCAAATGATCTGGTAAATATAAATGTTAATATTTAGGACTTGTTTAAAAGTACTGTAATATTTATTAAAGATTTGTTAGCGTGTAACTTGGACCAGATGATCGTGTAATTTGCACTGTAAAATATTAGTAAGTAATGTAAGTTATTTAATGTTATTCATTATGAAATACTAAGCAATAAAATACGACACTATGCATATTGTGGTCATTACTTTTGGCAGGTAGGACAGTGATAAAACATTTCATCCTGGATTTTGGCGCAGTTTTCATGAGCCCACTCTTTGCAATTATTGGATCCTAATGCTTGTCTCATTCAATGCCATCAGATAGCTCCTCAATTGTAATTACGTAGGCTGAGTAGACCTTGACCTAGCCTTCAGATCCAGGTAAAAGTCCGTGACCTGGCCGGGAATCGAACCCGGGCCCTGCGGTTAAGAGGCAGACATGCTACCCCTAGCCCGCAGGGCCGGCCTCATATCATAGAAGAAGTTACTTTAGAATCACCAGGGATACAGCGAAGAATCGCTATTATTACAATTGTCTCAGTAGTCCAAATTACACGACATAGATAGATTAATCAAAAACTAAAGAATATGCAAAGTATTTAACATTTATGAATGAAACTTTGTTAAAACTCACCTGCATAGCTATTTCATCAGTAGTTGTAAAAGGTAAACACCCTCTTGGCTGAAATAACAACTTCACAATACACTATTTGTCACCGTATAAGTTTGCAAGGAATGTGAGTAGTAAGACTGTTTTCCTCTTCCCCCTTCAACCTTCCATTAGCAAGACAACTTCCAGGAAGGAATCTACCCTTGCTGACCTTGTCTCAGACAGGGGTTGACCAAACTTGCAAATACCGACGTGTTCCTTGCTCTATGACGTATTTCTCAGACGAGCACAGCACTTACGGGTACTGAGCACTATATAGGCAGTGAAGGACTGGTAACCTTCAGATGAACAGTGGTGACACGGCACCTGTACACCACTTTTGGTGCACTTGATTCTTCCCCGGTAGTATGGTTAGAAATTGTATTCCATAATGTTTCCACACAGATATAAACGCCGTGGGCGTTAGTGGTCTTCCACTACTATACGCCGCTTTGTCCTTCATTATTATTAAACACACTGTCCGGCTTCATGGCTAAATGGTTAGCGTGCTGGCCTTTGGTTACAGGGGCCCCGGGTTCGATTCCCGGCAGGGTCGGGAATTTTAACCATCATTGGTTAACTTCGCTGTCGTGGGGGCTGGGTGTATGTGTCGTCTTCATCATCATTTCATCCTCATCACGAAGCGCAGGTCGCCTACGGGGTCAAGTAAAAAGACCTGCATCTGGCGAGCCGAACTTGTCCTCGGACACTCCCGGCACTAAAAGCCAAACGTCATTTCATTTCATTAAACACGCTTCAATAAACCGTCACATCACAACTTATTCAGTCCCCTTGTGTCATGTTTACACTATGAGTGTTTGGCTGTTGTCATGGTGATTTTTGGAAACAAAAACAAGTATGGCGGACGGACTGTAATGTGTGAAATTGTATTTTCGTAATATAGTGTTTATTTTATAGCAGTTGTGAGTGTTTATTATGTGATCACTGGTTATACCTATACCGGGTAGGCATAGGTCCCTAACACCTTGTAATAATATACCACACTGACCTCCACTGTATCGTTACTCGACTCCACAGCCCGCTCTACGCTGCTATTACATCAAAACTGCAGCTTCTGCCGGTCACTGTTTTAGAATGTTCAGCGCAAGCTGACATTCTACAGGTTTAATATTGTCGATTTACTTTCTTACCTCTAATTGTGGGACAAAGTTCACATATCCTTTTCTTCACAGTTTAAACTCCTCCTTCATTCTAATTTCCCCTCAGTCACATATTACAATTTGTTCTCGCTTCGGCGGTTCCCTCATTCCCATATTACAATTTGAACGGAACATAGTAATTCTGAGCATTAAAGAAATCACCGTGGTTAAAATACGCATTAGAACGGGGCTGTGATGCGAAGACGAGGGCGCTGATGTTAATGCAGTATAGGCCTATAATATACCGCGCGATAGGTATTGTCGAATTGAAGTATCTGGTCAGTATGGATGTGAAGAGTTTTTGTTGATATTTCATTTCCTAATTGTAAACAAACTCATCTTCAAGATGATGAGTTCCAAATCATTTTCCAACACTGGGACAATAGATACAGTATGCTTGCCTGGGGCTCCAGTAGCTTGGAACTCGCCTAACGACACTCGGCCACCTTAACTTTGAGACGTTCCTGAAATTGGTGATTTTGGAATTTTCTATCTTGCTGGATGCGTTTAGGATAATTTTGGCAACCTTCATTGTACATATGACGCAACATTTTTCGACCACTGTTTGATTTTATTCCGTCATTTAATTATATAACTCATTGAGACGAATCAAACGACTCTTCACATGACATGCTACCACGCCGGAATCCAAAAACTACACTGATTGTTAGCCGCGCGGCATGGCGGATTTAGTGGCCTAAAATGGTGGCGCTATTGCATAGCCCGACGTCAGGCTTTTGTTGGTAGATTCATAGGTCCCTATGAGATATAGAACATCGTCGTCGCACGTTTTGTCTAGAAATTATTTCGATTTGAAAACATCAGTACATTTATAACGTTCACCGGCCGAAATATGGTTCCAAAACTATAGTTTTATTTTACGTCAAGATGCTCGAATACGCCAGCCTCGTGTCGGTAGACTTACTGGCGATAAGTCCTTGTTTAGAAGTAGTTATTGTTTACGGTTGTCTTCAGCAAAATTCTGATTAATGGCTAAAGGAAATATATACGTATCAAGATCACTTAGGCCTGGGAAATGATGAAAAAGTCCTGAATTTAGCAGATTAACTCATTTGGTTGTCTACTGACGTGCTGTCCGCAAGGATACGATGTTGTCCCAGCGCAGAATTAACGAGTGATAGAAATACAAGAGACTTCTGTGGATATATTTACAGGCATATTCAAGGAAATAAAACCTCTCTCTTCAAGGCAATTCTAAGAGATAAAATAGATCGGATCGCGCAAACTGTTCCTGTGTAATTGGCTACTAGATAGGTCAGTTTAACTCCACAGCCTCTGTCCACGCCCATTCTGAGACAGTTCTGTTTCCAAATATTTGTTTCTAATATCATGGACTTGCAGCTGACTGTAGCACCCCACGCCACGGCCAGTGACCACGACCTAACATTTGCGAGGGGTAGCTGCAGTTCGCGTCATCAACGTTCGGTCACGTGGCGGTCTTAACAAGCGTCCAGGCTTGTACAAACTTCGAAAGTTCACCTGCCCTCAAAGCTGTGCGGTATTCCTGCACAAACCATGGCAGAACTATGAAGTCCACGTTGTGCAGTCCATTTCTTCCAGTTCCTACTACTCCCACGATTGCAATTTCTCTTCCTGTCGCAATGTGTTTCCATTCCAGTACATATAATTAAGTCATGTAGTACCTTCCCAGGTGCCGCATCTGTGGTGTAGTGATGTGTGATTAGCTGCCATCCCCGGAGGCCAGGGTTCGATTCCCAGCTCTGGCACAACATTTAAAAAGTGGCACTAGGGCTAGAATGGGGTCTACTCAGCCTCGGGAGGTCAGTTGAGTAGAGGCGGCTTCAGTTCCCTCCTTGGCCATCCTCGAAGTGGTTCGTGGTCTCCCACTTCTCCTCCAAGCAAATGGCGGGATGACACCCAACTTAAGGCCACGCCCGATTCCTTCTCTCTTTCCTGTCTATCCCTTCCGATCTTCCCGTCCCCCCACAAGGCCCCTGTTCAGCATAGCAGGTGAGGTCGCCTGGGTGAGGTATTGGTCCTCCGCCACGGTTGTATCCCCATACCTAAAGTCTAACGCTCCAGGACACTGTCCTTAAGGCGATAGAGATGGGATCCTTCGCTGAGTCGGAGGGAAAACCAACCTTGGTGGGTAAACGGATTAAGAAAGAAAGACAAGTACCCTCCTGGATTTAGTCCCAATAAATGATAAATATTTACCTGCGATACATTCATTCTCTCTCTCTCCTGTCTGAGTATTCTACTTGCTTTTCAATAAATTTGAAGAATTGTTTGTGTATTCTACGATCGCTATGTCCGGCTCCTCACAGGGGTCCCGGGTTCGATTCCCGGCAGGGTCGGCTGGCTGGCACGTTGGCTGGATGTATGTGTCGTCTTCATCATCATTTCATCATCATCATGACGTGCAGGTCGCCTACGGGAATCAAGTCAAAGGACCTGCACCAGGCGAGCCGAACATGTCCTCGGACACTCCCGGCACTAAAAGCCATACGCTATTTTATTTTTACGGTCGCTACAACATCGAGTTGTCTCTAATTCGACAAATAAAATTTTGAAAGTTTATATTCTTTTAGACGGACTGAGTGACTCAGATAGAAGAGCATCGACCTTCTGACCCTAAGTTAGTGAGTTTGATCCCGGTGGTATTTAAAGGTGCTCAGATACGTCAGCCGAGTATCGGTAGACTTACTGGCAGCAGTTAGATATTTAGAAGTAGTTATTGACAACTAAATTATTATTAATCTTTTCCTTGATTAGTTGAGGTAATCAGACTAATACCACCTCGTCCATCACCCACATATAGGCCTAACTAACTTTGTTGCATACAAGTTGATCTGTTTCTGTCTCCGTAATCAGTGTAATAGTTCAGATGAATCATCTGTAAATTATTTTATATGTATTTTATGTACCTTTGATTAGTTCAGAATATACGAACGGTAGTAGCACTGTCGGGAAGATGTCACAACACCGCTTATTTGGTAGCAGGCAATACAGGGCATCAGTTAGAGCTTAAGTCGTTGCGCAGAACACCTGAAGCAGTCGATGCAGCGTTTGGAGTGTCTATTTGAGTCGCTGAAGTGGGGAACGTGTTGGTGGAGCAGAGATCGTGGATCAAAGTACAGGAGGCCTGTGTCAAAAAGGCGTCCATTGCCGAAGACCAATAATTAAAGGTAGTGCGAGGCCTCATTTCTGTAGACCACCGATGGACTGTCCGAGAATTATCCGTAGAAGTTCGGATTAGTCATCAGTCGGTGTGGCGCGTACTAAAGAACATGCTCACCTCGAGGAAAACTGTATCTTTCCCATCACCTTACAGGTGTATAAAAATGGCACCGGTATGTTGTAACAGGTGTCCATCTCGACTGGTACCGCAATTAATGACACACATTTCCGAGGCGTATTGTGGCAGTTGACGAAGCATGGGCTCGGGTGTTAGAGCTGGAACTAATGCGGCACTCGAATGCATGGCACTACCCAGGATCGCCGTGTCGAAATAAAAATTCGACAAGGAACCCATTAGGGTGAGTGTACCGTCGATAGGAGCATACGACATCGAAGGTGTCATCATTAGTCATGCTGCATCGCACATGACATGGCGGAGGTGGCGTTGGGAAGTTTTGGAACAGCGTCCATATTTTCCTTTCATGTGCCCTTGTTACATTGATATGTTCCCTCAGTTGAAAAGAACCCCTCTGTGCATAAGGGTTCCTGATATTTCATCAGTGCGCCGAGCAGTAGGGCGCTGTATCGCTGTAATCAACCGAGACCATCTCCCTACGCTTTCCACACATTTGCAGGAGATCCAGAACTTTGCTGGTAATTATTTGAAGGTGTGTAATGGAATTTTGCTATGGCCACTATGAACTCTAGATAACAATGTTGCCGCTGTTTCGTTTACAACCATCATATTCATTTTATGCTTGTATTTAGATTTCTAATGTTTAATTAAACATAATATGTTCGTGTATTATGTCAGTATAGCGTATACTTCAGTTTTAGTTCCTCTTTTAATTTGTTTTAAAATAATTTTACTGGAGGGTAAGAGAAGTAGAGGTAGACCAAGACGACGATGGTTAGATTCGGTTTCTAACGATTTAAAGATAAGAGGTATAGAACTAAATGAGGCCACACACAACACTAATTGCAAATCGAGGATTGTGGCGACGTTTAGTAAATTCACAGAGGCTTGCAGACTGAACGCTGAAAGGCATAACAGTCTATAATGATAATGTATGTATATTTTTACTGTATTCAGTGTAGACGCGTTATCTTGAGCGGAAAATTGTTGTTTATAATAAATACAAAACAATGTTCTCCCTCTCTCTTTCTCTCTGTGTCCCTTTACACACACACACACACACACACACACACACACACACACACACACACACACACCACCACCACCACCCCACTAATATAAAATGGCATATAGTAGATGCGCTGTGGTTTTCAGGCTGTCACAAAACATTGCAAACCAAAGAAATCATTCTCATTTGTATCCACACGTTACACACACATACAGTATATCGTCGCTGCCTAGGGTAAAACCTCGTATGTGAAATATTTTAGCTTAGAACTTTGGCCGGTAAGGTTCTGTCATCTAAAGTGCAATATTGTGTGAATATTGTCAGGGCATTCTCGCTCTTCATAATGCATATCTCGAAAAATATGATCACATAGGGGGTTTTGTCCCGGCAACGACGATATTCAGTTGTCCAGTTCTTGGCCTGAATGATCAGCGCAACGGCTTTCGATTCAGAGGGCCCTGGGCGCGTCTGGTTAATTCTTCCATTTCGCTGTCTCGGGAACTGCGTTTTTGTGTTTTTCTTAATATATACCTCTCACAACTCACCATACTACGAAACACCACAGAGAGACGCAATTGTGGATACATTTCTTTACATAGGGTTGGCGTCAGGAAGGACATGCTGCCTTAAATCTAGGCAGATAATTAGGAATAGGCCGTGGAGGAGGAGAGGAGAAGAAGAAGACGAAAAATATTTTTAGGCCTGTACTCACAAGTGTATTTCTGCAAAATAATTTCTGCAGTATTAGTGGGGATGGAGGCACTTTCGTGTATGTGGGGGTATACCGTTCCTCCATTCACCATCTCTGGATTGTATCTACAAGTTTTGGTAAATAATAATAATAATAATAATAATAATAATAATAATAATAATAATAATAATAATAAATATGTTCGGGTAGTCTAGAGAAAGCAACATTTTAATACCGTCATGAAGGTACTCCTGTTTTTTCATTAACATAATATTGTAGCGTCACGTTAGAATACCGAGGTTTGATGTTATTGGCACTACATTCCTCAGCTAGTAAAATAACATAGATTGAACTAGTGAATATCTTGAATTCATTAGTTGTATTAGAGAAACACAAGGACGCGTTTAACAAGCCTCTCTTGAAGGAAAAAGATATATAAGGTATTTTGGAAGAGAAAATACGTCCGTAGGAGATAAAATTAAAATAGCCTTTAATTTTGAGGGAACTGAATGGCAATCCTTGTGGCACACCAAATGATAACATTGAAATGCGCTGATTGCTTGTCACAGCAATTGATAACAGACGATAGGAATTGACCTGTAGGCGGGCCACACCTTTCCTCGTTACGTTTGCATACCAGTTGTCATCCACCTCTGTAGTGCACTTAACTGTCGAATGTTAAATTATGACTATCGATTCTATGGCGTTTCGACCTTCGTTATAGATGCTAGTTGGGGCATGAATATGGATAGCTCATCATCCCCCCGACTCCCTCTGTCACTCTTCACTGTGCCCCGGCGTGGACCGAGGGCTGTTGGAATATTTGAATTGTTTTAGTAACGATACAGTGGACATGCGTGGGGCAGATACTATAACGTCCAATATCATCGTTAATTTTAGTAGTAATTTGCATAATAATTTACGCCTGCATGTTCATTTACCAAGAATTTGATATGTGTCATCATGACTTACGTAATATTACGCTAGTTAGCTTATGGCCTTGAAATTTTGCTGTGAAATTAAAAAGTGGATTTCGCGTCCGTAACTGAGATCTGTAGACATCAATATTATATAAGTGCTGGCTGGCTTCGAGTATCGGTGACTCTGTGTAAATAATAATAATAATAATAATAATAATAATAATAATAATAATAATAATAATAATAATAATAATAATAATAATAATAATAATAATAATGTGTACTTAGTCCTCGAAGGCTCATTGGATCCCCAGCTGTTACAGAAAGCCTGAATATCACATAAGAGGTAGATTAGGGAAATGAGGAGCGAAGTAGCTCCCAATGTTTTTTCTTAGAGCCAGAAAGTGATATAAGTCAATTAGCCAAGTCCATGGAGGCGTACGCACCAAGTAATCGTACAAGCCAAATATTCGTATGAATCACAGGGACCGGCGGCGTAAGGTTATGGCGTTACAGTCTTCGCTTATATCTCAATCACTTTCATATACCGTAGTCAAAATCAAAGATATAGGTAAGACTAAGATAGGCCAATGGAAGAAACAACCTTGTTCTAACCCGCATCGGAAGACATAGTTCAATCTAAGTCCTGATATTTGAATGCTGTAATGTAAAAATGTTCTTATTCGCCAAACAAAGCGTTTCTGGATGTGGGTTCCACTAATAAAATAGTTTATAACTCCTTTTACAATTTGCTTTACGTCGCACCGACACAGAAAGGACTTATGGCGAAGATTAGATAGGCAGGGGCTAGGAGTGGGCCTTAGAGTAATTAACTTACGGCCTAGTGTGAAAATGGGAAGCCAACTTTCGGTCTGACAACAGTGGGGTTCGAACCCACTGTTTCTCGAATGCAAGCTGATAGCTACATGAACCGAACCGCGCAGCTACTTGCTCAGTAGTTCATAAATTGATTCATTTTATCAGCCCTGAAAGTCTGTAACATAGTCACAGGTACCTCCTGTATATACTTTCTATTGGCCTACTCATTAAAAACGAGTTTTCCTGTTGTTCTTGCTTCATGTAAGCTTCATGACATCCTAATCGGCCACGCCGTGTATGCCTATTCTATATGGAGTCTTGTCTATATCCTGTGTCGTTATGGTCTCTGTACTGATGAGTGCAGCCATAATTCAATAACGTTTAATCCTTATTACACATGCACAAAAGAGAATTTACTTGCTTGCTATACATTCTCTTAGACTATTGTATTTCACCGAAGCAAAGGAAAAAACACATTGATTGTGTTTAAAGGTGACTTTGTGTTTATATTTTTGTTACTGAATGAATAGTCCTTTTAGCCAGTAGCTGTATTTTAGTGGCTCTAGCTTAGCACGTAAAGCTTGTTGGCTTCTATGTCGACAGGACATTAACATTCAGAGTTGCGGACGTTCCAAATTGTTATTAGATTGACACTCTCATGAACCATTCAGTTCCAGTGTGTGCGTGCTGACGTGAGTTCATGACGTAAAATCCATAGATTCCATAAAATGGATGCCAATTTTTTAAAATAAATCATTTCACTGAGTAAAGCGTAGTGTAGACTGGGTTCTTCCGTGACCCACAGACCTGGCGATACTGAAAAGCGGCCAGCAGTCGGATTTGGAATTCTACAGTTGTTTTAATCTCTGAAACCACCTGAACATGAATGTTCTATTAGAGGGAAGCACTTGATCCATGCATTGAAGGAACTCGTTAAATACTATGCGGTTCAATTCCGTATATTATTATTATTATTATTATTATTATTATTATTATTATTATTATGTCCGGCTCCATGGCTAAATGGTTAGTGTGTTGGCCTTTGACCACAGGGGTCCCGGGTTCGATTCCTGGCAGGGTCAGGCATTTTAACCATCATTGGATAATTTCGCTGGCGCGGGGGCTGTATGTATATGTCGTCTTCATCGTCATTTCATCTTTATCACGACGTGCAGGTCGCCTGCAGCTGGCGAGCCGAACGTGTCCTCGGACAATCCCGGCACTAAAATCCATACGCCATTTCATTTTTTAATTATTATTATCTTTTAATAATACAATTGAATTATTGAATTGAATGGGACTACTTACACTGGCTATCAGTTAAGTAATACGTGATTGCCAGTCATTAAGGATTTACGTAGGTGGTTCTCTTCCCCGTTCTTTCTGTAGTGTTGTTTCGTTTCGGTGTTTTCCATATTCGCACGTTCGTCATTACCGGATGCTTCATTCCAAGCTATGTGTTAAGTGTCGTACTTTCATATCGTGTGTGCACCGGTTATGCCCCCCTCCCTCTACACCGTCACACATCATTATCATTTTCTGGTTTACTCTACACTCTTTATTTCCATTCTTCAGCTCTGTTCTATTCCATCCTGGTGTCTCTCGTGTTATTTGTGTTTCTGTCTCTACAGGTAAATAATATATTGAATAAGTTATATCCAATGTATAATTTATTCATTAGATAGGTTAATAATGAAGTAGTGGGATGCACGTTACGGGTCGTGTAATTGAAAGCTTGCATTATTTTGGAAGTCCACGGTCGGCAGCTTTGAAGAGAACTCTCCTTGGTTCCCAGTGTTCACATCAGACTTTATTTTCTTGTGCAGTTTGCTTTTGGTCGCACCGACACACACAGCTCTTATGGCGACAATGGGATAGGAAAGGGCTAGAAATTGATAGCAAGGGGCCGTGGCCTTAATTAAGGTACAGCCTCAGCATTTGCCTGGTGCGAAAATGGGAAATCACACCAGTCTGTACCGTTGTTAAGGCATAAGAGCTACAGTATGAGTGTTACTATCACGTTAAACCGCTAGAAAAAATTAGGGTAGTATTATAGAATTTCTAGTTTGGTACTTTCCAGGAAGATAACCCAAAAGTGAGGTGCATATGGCCCTGAGGTTCACTCAGCCTACCCCAAAAATGAGTACTAGGTTAATTCCTGGGAGAAAAGTCGGCCGGGGGTAGAGCCAACCACTCTACCCCATCACGTGCCGAGGTTAACAATGGTGAAAGCCTTTACCATCCACTCCTCCAAGGGCCTTCATGGCCTGTCCGGAGGTGACTTTGCTTTTTAACCCAAAAGTGAGGAGAGTTATGAATAATAATAATAATAATAATAATAATAATAATAATAATAATAATAATATACGCTAATTTACGTTACAGGGCTGACGGCAGAACGCTGGCGTTCTAAGTCCAAGTTGGCGGGTTCGATAATGGTTCAGTCCGGTGGTATTTAAGGGTGCTCAGTTGCGCCAACCTCCTGGCGCTAGATTTACCGGCACGTAAATGAGCTCTCCCGCGACACTATTATTATTATTATTATTATTATTATTATTATTATTATTATTATTATTATTATTATTATTATTATTATTATTATTATTATTATTATTATTTTACATAATCACCAATCTGCTATTTCTTTTTCCGTGTTTTCTCGTAGATGTATGGTCCGCTTTTCCGATGGACGAACGCTATTTCGCCCGGTTTAAAAGCGGATGTTGGTTCAGCTGGGTGACTTTCACACACACACACACACACACACACACACACACACACACACACACACACACACACACACGCGCGCGCGCGCGCGCGCGCGCGCGCAGGGCTGGGAGTTGGGCGGTTTCATGTAATACAGCTTGAGACAGGCGTGATCAGATCAGTAGCTAGAATGGGAAGCAATCTGTGTAATGTAAGTACGGTATTATTTCGTATTGGAGTAATTTTAAAACGAATAAAATGATAACCATAGTATAGAATCAAAGTACTGACCATTTGGAAAACATACCTTCTTAGCAACATTTACACTGATGCCTTTAATGAACTCTTGTTTTGACGGGTGATTTGTGGATTTTAATTCATTTCGGGTTTCCCTAGTGACACATGAATTTTCATGGACTCCCCTCTTCTGTGTAAACTTTTGATATTCTGAATATTAATGAGATGTCAGCCCTCTCTGCACCTTATATATGCCCTTCAGTTTCACTGTCACTAAAAACCAAAACAGGGACGTCCTATCGACACTTGATGGAGTATGCATGCATTATTCTTTCACAAACTTACAGACTATCTCGCAGTTTCAAAATAGAACAAAAACCTTGAAACTGTCAGTCAGTTAAAAAAAAAAAACAGACTTAAAAGATGATCACGGAGTTTCAAACAAGCGTATAATGAATGCTGGGCTTTCCCTTAAGTGATGGACCTTCAGTGAACAATGACAATGACGATCTCCGTAACTGTCAGCCTCAGCCCCCCCCCCCCTCTCTCCCTCTCTCTGATTATGAACTGTGGCGTGTGAGAAAGGTCCAGATATTGATAATATAGAATTTACTTCATAATTTTTAGACTCCTGAGCGCTACCAGTAGTAAAACGGTGGAGGTCAATGTTTTTAAACAAGGGTCTACGATTCTAACATAATAAAACAAAGTAAAGCAAAGTCATCTCCGTACAGGCCATGGAGGCCCTTGGAGCGGTGGAAGGTAAAGGCTTCTACTATCCTTAACCTCGGCACTTGATGGGGTAGAGCGGTTAGCTCTACGCCCGGCAGCCTTTGCGCCCAGGAATTAACTTGGTACTCATTTTTGGTGTAGGCTGAGTGAACCTCAGGGCCATGTACACCTCCGGAAGAGGAAATCTCGTTTCTTAAATTTTACGACTTCCTGGCGGGGATACAAACCCAGGTCCTTCCGGGCGAACCGAGCACGCCTTTACCGCCTCGGCCAGGCAGCCCCTATTCTAACATAATACTCGTTGAAAATCAATGAGTTCATTTATATTATCACATATTTATTTATTATTCACTAATTGGCCAACTAGGGACTAAGATAAGTTTCATGATACATTCTGGTGTTGCTTCAATTATAGTTAGGTCCACTAGGTTTTCATTAGCTCGCTTTGCACCATTTATCATTTCTCTTCTCCGAAAGTTCCAAAAGTCACGATGCTTGTTCTGACAAAGATTAATTATAACGTTATTTGCTTTACGTCGCACTAACTACTTTTACGATTTTCGGAGATGCCGAGGTGCCGGAATTATGTCCGACAGGAGTTCTTTTACGTGGCAGTAAATCTACCGACACGAGAGCACCTTGAAATACCAGCGTACTGAGCCAGGATCGAACCTGCCAGGTTGGGGTCAGAAGACCAGCGCCTCAACCGTCTGAACCACTCAGCTCGGCCTGAAAAGTTTCGTTTGTAACAGAACTATGACACTGGAAACACTCGCAAGTGAGCAAAACTTACTGTTTCCGGCTGAGTTACCACTCTGTGAAGTCTATGAAACATGGGGGCATGGTATCAACTAGCGAGAATCAAAACTGAAAATTAAATTCGTGAACATAGTACCATCTGCTCGAATATTTAGAATAAATTTTCCTGTCAGTAAATCGTATACTTTTTAACTTGAGAAGAGGTGCCGGTACTGCGCACCGGCAGAACAAAGCACTGCGAGCAATAAGTGCAGTCTACATTTGCAGCTACATATTCTTCCAAAGTAATACAATGTAAACAAATCATTTAAATGTCCTCTGTTGTAAATTAAAATCCCACTTTGTTGACTTATTGTTATTCCCATAGCTTTTGTTCTCTTCTTCGTTTCTTTTGATACCATCTATCTCATCATTATCAGCTTCGATAATATCACTACCATATCATTTATAATATTATCCCTTTGTTGCCTGAATAGTGAAAAATAATAAGTATACTTGATTTTTTCACCTTATTCTAATGGAATATGTTCAAATAGTAAATGCTAATACTTTCAAATCATAATTTTAATTTTTGGTATTTTTTGGGGGCCTGTTACTTTTAAGTACCGTCAGGCATATAGGAGGCTTCATATTTGGGTAGATAAGAATGTTCACATTTTGGAATTATATCACATTAATTGTCTCAAAATATTAGTAGAACATGTTTTTCATACCTAAAACTATTTAAAAAATGTAAAAGCAAAATTTAAAGCAAATATGTGTAATAAGAGTGTTTCCTAATATTATTGTTCATATGTAGAACATCTTTTATACATCCTATACAGCTGACACAACGGGAAACTACCTCACTCCTCATTTCCCTAGTACGCCTCTTCAGTGATGCCTTAGCCATCTAAGACAGCTGATGGCGGAGCTGTTGAGGATCCAACCAGCTTTCGGGCTGAGGACTAAACATGCATACATACAGCTGACACATAATGATACTCTGCAAAGCATTTTTTTTTTCATTCCAGCAAAGCAAAACACTACATGTAGTAAACTGTGAATGCGGTCTTGACTGCACCTTCTTTCTAGAACACACCTCACATCGACCACGGTTTTTTACAAAAACAACAAAATGATTTCCACGATTACTTAGTCTGACATCACTGGGCACAGAATATTCTGTTTTCTTCCTTTTTGGTAGACAAGTTTGCTCTGGTGACTTTGGTGATCTCATATCACGTGAAAGTTTTCCTGGAATTGGAATTTCTTTCTGGTTCATCATCCAAGGGCCACATTACGCCGGAATGCTATTAGAGGGACTTTTTCATGCAGATTACAGTATATGATGTAGGCATTGAAAAAATGCTATCTCAATCATTCCCCAAAATAATCTATGCCACCATTTTTGGATCGACGGTCTAAACCACATACGCCTCGAAGTCTGTCAGCATGGTCCACTCCGCCCGTGTGTGCATTGTAGTCTTGCACAACAACCGGGCAATCAACAGTAACATTACTTCCATCCTTCGGATTCCTAGAAACAGTTGTGGCTTCTGTTCTATGGAAATTAGATGCTAAGCACACACCTTTACTGTCTTTCCATAGAAAACACTGATGTCCATCGAAGGAAAGCATTACTTTCGGTTTTGAATATGACTAACATGAGACCCTCCATATGGCCTGACGGTACTTCTACGTACCTCGCCATTTACTAGCTATATATCCACACCAATTGCAAATTTCATGAATTTGAGTATTTTATTGCATTACAGAAGCATACTTACATGTACTAATATCACTTGCAGGTCGAATGTAACAATATGAGCTAAGAAATAATCAATCAAAATGTCATTTGTTTACAGTGGTAACACGATGAGTTCACTCCTAAGAATAAAACGATCTCCAGCGTTTGTCATCAATACCAACCACAAAAATGAAATATCTCTGTTTCAAGAATTAGTTACTGGAAAGTACCATGAGGAAAATGCAAGGGTAGGATTTACTGAATAATTCCAAAACCATGAAATATGAGATGGTACTTTAAAGTACCGTCAGGCAACATAGGGTTATAGTAATAATACAGGTTTAAAATTGGTAGTAAATACCTTGAAATATTGTTTTCGATTGTTTATATTATGCTACTGAATTCATATATGACTATTTTTACAATGACTCCCATTGCAGTTAATATAATTTTAAGTTCTTTCTTTTCATTTAGTGATGATGATGCTTGTTGTTTTAAGGGGCCTAACATCTAGGTCACCGGCCCTGTATATTTAATGTAATCTTATATGTATACGAAAGAACACCTGTTAACATATGATTTGTGACTCTTGACCACGATGACCGATGCGTCAACAATGAAACATTCGTGTCAAAAATGTTAATGACCAGTTGCTAACCTGTGTATAAATACTGATCATGTCCCCCCTAATTCGTACCTATTAAGTAATTTTGTCGTCATCTTTCGTCACTTTTCTTTCATTTTTGCCTCATTACTTTGTCTTTTTCGGCAATTCGGTACGTTAATTTCTTGTTTTAAGTCGTTTTTGTTCGTTCTGCATCAATATTTAGTCATTTCTACGCATTCTGTTGTGTAATCAACATACGTTTCTGAACATCGTCGGAGCTTTCAATAAACGAGAATGCTAAAACAAATAAAGGTTCGGAACGCAGTTCAAAAACTGTGAAATGAAATAAGCTTCTACAACCCTTATCCGTAGTCTTTGGAAATCCACATCCGTAGGAAGCAAAAGGATATTGTTTTAATTTTATTTTATATACAGATGGTCAGATACTTTTCTGTGAAATATACCAAGTGAAATGGGCAGCAAATAAAAGATTTTATCATTCAGCAACATGTGGGTCGCGACATACACTTGGTAACCAGAATATCAGCGGATGGCAGGAATTACGTAATATCCTAATAAGAACTGCACTTGATAAAAGAGCTTAAATATTATTCTCTAAGTTGTTTCTGTATTTATTATTATTATTATTATTATTATTATTATTATTATTATTATTATTATTATTATTACTATTATTATTATTATTATTATTATTATTATTATTATTATTATTATTTGATGACGTATTAAATTATATTTACTATTTTGGGTAAATATGCATTTTTCTTTATATTTTGGGTCATTTTCTCGTTTAAGTCTTTTAAAAAGGATTTTTAGGTCATCTTTTTGGCATTTATTAGGTCATCGAAATCCGGGCCCTGTTAATGACATTGAGTAAAAGCTTCTATTGGGCATGCGTACGCCGTCCGATTCTGCCTGTAACTGGACGATTCATGGAGTTGTTTGTGTAACTTCAAACGTTATGTGACTTCGGCTGTTGCAAAAGCCGTTTCCTCTCTGTATGTTTTGTGCCGTTCAAGGTTATCAATCCGTGTGACATTCGCCGTCATGTCGTCAGTGTATGTCTTTCTTCACTACAATCTTCCTTCGTTTATACGTGGTGAGCTCCCAAACAATACGGGTCTTGAAAGGTGTTTAATATCTGGTACTTTTCTTGCTATTTAGCACTGGCCTCTTGACATTCGCAATTCGAACACGTGACTTTAAGTTTGGGAGTAGAGTAGTGCGCCTATGAACCTGACAGTTTAAGTCCTGATAAGTGTACCTTGGAGGCAGATGGTTCCAGTTCCACCGTCAATTCTCCTTGAAATAGTTTTATTTGTCTTCTCGTTTCAACTTCAGGGAAATGATGAGGTGGTATCTTCTTATGGCCTTGATGGGATAGGAAAGGACTGGGATTGCAATCAGCCATGGTCTTTATGGTACAACTCCAGCGTTTCCCTGGTGTGGAAATGGTAAATAACGGAAAACCGGCTTCAGGGGTTTCGAAACCACCACCTTCCGAATGCAAGCCCCCCAGCTAAATGACCCAAACCACATGACCAACTTGCTCGGTGGTGTACGAAAAATGCCGTCCTATATCACATGGCGTGATAAAGGTGATCAAGACAGATACCAACCTCCTAATTCGGAATTTTAATCCAGTTTCAACTGAGATGCGTAACATAACGACGATTTAGATTAGGTCTGTGTTGGAAATGTTCCTTTAGATATCCCAAAACTAACTCCCACGTCTGGCGACACACTAGAGAGTAGTTTTTGAGAGATGAAACAGTGGCATTCGAGATTATAAGTTCTAAAGCTACTAATTTAATGGACTGCTTTTTTACCTTAATCGCAAATAGCATGTCATTCGACTGCTGCACTGTGGTGCCTGTTGTTGATTTGTACAATTTGTACTGTACCTAGACCGGAAACTGGACGGCGCTTAGAGAGGAAACATGATAAAGCGGATACATTATCAGTGTTTTCGTCTGATCAGTGTAATGAATCGTACAGTGTTCATTGCTGTGGTGTTGGCTCATAGTAAGCTATCAACTATCACAATCTATTTCCATGGCGAAATAATGAGATCCAGTGTATTACTGTAGTCGGTTTTCTTTAAAGGTAATAATTATTTATGCATATTACTAAAATGTATACAGTACATTGAATATACAGCATTTATAATATATTACTGAAATAATTATTGAATTCAGGTTATCCCTTAAAAAGTGGTGGATGGCATCTACGTGTATGGAAAACTGCGTGTCCTTATATTTTCCTTTCAGTATTTCATTTTATTAATTCGTTGTAAATTCAGCGTCACTGCAAATGCACCTATTTGTAGCTAACATCTCTTAAATTTGTAGCTTACATCTCTTAAATATAGTACTTCAGCTAAGTCACCAAATATTAAGTTACAACATAAGTTGAAGAGTTTCATATTACGCGAATTATTTTTGGCTCACTGAAGAATTTGAAAGATCTTAATTTACTTTGTACTATTTACTTTCTACTAGCTTATATATATATTAAAATCTAACGATCTTCCTTTACTGACAAACGAAATTCGTTACGTGTTAAATTAAAATACAAAGTATATTCCAAGGCTCAATAAGGTATTTCCTAGACCTCAACTAAGTTACAGAGTCTGCGATATTTCATCGTATGTATTCCCACTACTTACTTCGTATCTCTCTGTAGTGTATCGGTATCTATTATTTCAAATTTTCTATATTTTATCACAAGGACGTAATACTAATAAATTGCGGTGGAGTGAAAGTCAGAATAGACTAAGCACCTAAGATTTGAAAGATCTAAAGAACTATCGTCATAAGAATTAAATGAGCTTATCTGAAATTTAACAGACATCTTTTGCATTACAAACTTTTCTCTTGGGTGCTTTTTTAAATATGTGGTCTCAGAACATCATAAGTCAACAGCCCGTGGGCTTACAGCTGATGCTGATGATTGGGACTAATTTTGCAAATAAATTAGTCGTAGAACGAGAACTTTACCATTCTACCAATTCCTGTGGTTGAAGTGTGACACCACAGAAATCCAGTAAAGGATTGAAAAATGTCACTGTCTCATGTCCATGAGAACTCGCAACACTGGTGCAGTTTGGTTGTCTACCTCCATGTATTATGGTGGAATGAATATTGTCTCATAATGAATAAGCAAGCTATTTGTATATTATGATGATGGTGACGATAATACCGTATAGGCTGTTTTATGTACTGTCAATTGCTATTTATTTATTTATTTATTTATTTATTTATTTATTTATTTATTTATTTATTTATTTATTTATTTATTTATTTATTTATTTATTTATTTATTTATTTATTGCTAGTGGCTTTACCTCCCCCCGACCCAGCTAGGTCTTATGGCGATGATGGGATAGGAAAGGCCTAGAAGTTGGAAGGAAGCGGCCATGGCCTTAATTAAGGTACAGCCCCAGTATTTGCCTGGTGTGAAAATGGTAAACCACGGAAAGCCATGTTCAGGGTTCCCAACAGTAGGATTCGAACCCACTATCTCCCGGATGCCAGCTCACATCCGTACGCCCCTAACCGCAAGGCCAACTCGCCCGGTTCTGTTTATTTCAAGAAAAGTTGGAATGCCAGAGATTGGCGTGAAAAGAGAATCTCTAATGCACCCATTAGATTAATCTTTCAAAGACTATAGGACCCTAATCGACGTCGAACTGTGTAGGCCTACACTACAGAGGCGTTCGCCATTTAAAAAAAATACAATTTAGAACGTATCCCTGAACAATTGTTCCATTTTGTTTTATTAAGTGGGGTCCGACTTCTAATTCCAATTTATCACCCGTGTGTTTCTAGTCCATCTCTTTGTGGCTGAATGGTCAGCGTCACGGCCTTCAGTTCAGAGGGTCCTGGATTCGATTTCCTGTCAGGTTGGGGGCTTTAGCTTATGGTAGTGGTTATTTCAACAAACACACGCAAACACACACACAGAGAGAGAGAGATAGACAGAGAGTACGAAAATTCACTTCCCTCTGGAAGGACATTCGGCATAATGCAGTGGCAATTCACATGTGCGATACAGTTCGTAGCCGCGACCCCTCTAGGGTATGGAAAAAAAGTGGCGCAAGTAGAAAATGTAGACATATATTTTCCATGATTGTCTCAAAACGTGATAGAGGTGAAATGTTATTTATAAGCTGTAAAAAAAATAATAAAAAAATAAGCGGAATAGTTCATTTTACTGGTATTTTATAATGTTTTAAGCGTTATATTCATGTTTGACAGACTGAAAAGAATGGCTTCATTGTTAACAAAATAGATAAAAGGTCCAATAACAAATACAATTTGAACGGGGTCTCTCTGTGTGGAAATTGACTCAGAATATAATGTAAGTAACGTAAGGTTATGGTTATGAGAGTCCAGAGAGGCGGGGTCACTTTTTTAATCATTATCCATGGGAAAGGAGCTTCTCTGTGCTACAGCAGCTCATGTACTCTGTAATAGGAGCCTCCTTTCTCTTTGGAGCTCGGCCAGTCCTTAACATGTCTTTTGCTTTTCACTTGAATGAACTCTTGCTGATTCTCAAATTGCAGGAGCCGCGAATTAGAAGCTGGGAATTCTGCCTGTGGCGTCAAAAGAGTTTTAATTTAATCCTGTACATATCGATTTTGCTCATTACATAGCCGGGTTGCTTGAGGCCGACGCATAGTGGGGTTAAATACGTCCCTCTATTGTTCCCCTCATTTTATCTTCCTTGAGCTCAAACTTTTGAAATGTTTCTTTCTCGTTTAGAGAGAGAGAGAGAAAGGAACCCTGCACAGAATTTGGTGCTGCCAGCTTTCATAGTCATTATTTCTTGTAGGACCATCGCCGTTGTTAAAAAGCTGATTGCTTATTGCAGTTGTTTAGGTGCTCATCTTCTATACTCGGGGTTGCGAGATCGATTCCCACTACGATTGGTTGGTAGAGTGTTTGTATGCTCAGATGGAACACTTTACAATGGCGAAAAATGAGAGTATCCTCCTATTCAATACATCATATATTCCGTCATTAGACGGAGCAAACAAATTCAGACATGTTTCGGCTCGCTTGAGCCATCTTCAGTGAAAAAAATTAGGGGGGTTGGAATAATTTACATAATATAAGTTGAAAAAATGCTAAAAAACATAATGAAAGAGCAAATGAAAAAACAAACAAAAGAGAGCCTAGACGGAAACAAAATTAGCACAAATATACAATATTTACATCAATATGCAGAGCAAAAAACAACTTATTGCAACAAAATTCAGTGAAACAGGTGTTAATTTGAAATAATAATTGATACTAAAAACTGCGTTAACCTAAGAAACGAGGGAATGAGAAAACAAATGATGCAGATGGAAATGAATAATAGTAGCGCATGGTGAGGTTGTGGACCTCATACTTTACAAGTTATTGGTTTATAAAAATGACAAAACAGTTTGAAATTGCTGTCAAATCATCCTAGTGGAAACCCATCACATCAAATTGGTCAGGAGGAGAACGGGAGCAAACATTTTTGAGAGAAACCAAGCCTGAATTAACCTGCAGGCGAAAAGCCTGTGACAAGGAGAAAAAAACACCGTGAAATTTAAGGCTTTAGAAATAGCAGCATTCTCAATATCTTCTCAATCTAGCGGTCCCTTTCTTCATTATTGTTTCATAATGTTGGCTGGTGTTTTGCCTTATTATAGAGGGGTCGGAAGGGCCGCATATAAAAATATGAGAAGCTGTGTTAGGTAGAAGACAGATGCATAGTAAATTGTAGTAATCTAGTGGAAACCGTCAATGAAGTTCTAATGGTGTGCAGTAGGTGGTTGTCCTCTCTAGTGGCCTGGCTTTCTCAAAGTGGAACAGTTATGAACTCTTTAGGAAATGCTGTCTCTGTCATTTCTTAAAGTTTGTAGTGAAGTACACAAATTACTACATAGTGAAGTACACAGCACACTGAATCCACCTTAACTACACTTTAAACTTGCACCAGAATTATCGTTACACACAAATAAACAAAAAGCAGCTTACTCCATCTATGCTTTTCCTGCCGCCTTTCTCCCTCGCCAAAGATCGCTTATTTTCGATTTTGAGTTCAATCAAGTCCACTAGGGGGCGGCCTACAAGTCCATAACAGTTCTGTTATGGAGGTTCAGATTCTTTGTTTCCCCGTTCTTCAATTCATCTTCTTCTCTTCTCTATGCTTTTAATTGTCGTAATTTACGTAGTGCGTAGGTATCTCAGGTCAAAACGCGGCGATGCTTCATATGAACGGTATTATCACATTACTTTCGATATACATGTTCAGTCTTGATCGCTAAACTAGTACTGCACGATTTCATTATGAATGGAACTTATGAAGTCATTGAATAATACATTGTATTTTTCCCATTTCAGTAATAACGCAAATTTTACTGGTACATCACAACTTTCAAAAATACTAAAATATGTGTAGGGCTACATAGAGGATGTGATTTGTGTACTCCATTTGGCCTTTATGTCGAAAAAATAGTTTATCTTGTATAGTGTGAATTTGGACAACGTAAGTATTGTATCCCTATTGTCAGCCATAATATATTCTGTTTGACCTCCCAAAAATGTATTTTTAAAACCTCATAATTTATTGTTAGTGATATATTATTGTAAACGTGTTCTTCTCCTTCTTCTTTTTTTTCTGTGACCCTCAAAACTATATAGAAACATATTCACGAAAGAAATAGATTTCTCACCGATTGTGAATATTATAACAGTACTGAAGTTCTTTAGGCCTTTTTAGTTGTAAAATTACCGGCGATTCTGACCGAACAATTTGGTCATGCGGTTAGGGTCGCAAAGGTGTAAGCTTGCATTCGAGAGATAGTGTATTTGAATCCCACCGTTGACGGCCGTGAAGATGGTTTTCCGTGGTTTTGCATTTTCACACCCGGCAATTGCCTTAATTAAGGCAACGGCCGCTACCTTTCGCACCCTTCCGTCGCCGGAAAACTGTAACGTGTTAATGCGTCTTTAAAGAAGTAGAAAAAAGAAATAGAAATCCTTCTGGACCTGTACCGAGTTTTCTTTTAAAATTCTTGTGTAACATTGTGTGGCATGCATGAAACTAGTGACGTAGAGCAAACTAATTGATAGAACAGTGACCCTCTTTTAACGATGATTTAATGGCACAGGATATGCACGGTCGTTCCGTATCAAAGCTTATCCGACATGAGCGTGTCAGATCCCATTCGCACGTAGTATTGACTCGACGTGTTATGTTTTACTGATGTGTGAACACCACACCCATAGAATATTTCTTTTGTTGAGTGTAAGTGTGGCAACGTGTCGGAATGTTGTTTTGCGAATTGAAAATAAACTTTTAATGACAGGACGTCACTCGTTGCCTTTTTATTTTCATTCTCCGAATATCAGAATATTCCGACACGTCCAAATATATTTTACGATGAAGTCATAAAATACTCTTCCCTTTTCCCCACCTTCCCCATAAACTCACCGTGCAGTCGTTCTCAATGTTGTTGTCGGCTTGAAAAGTATTGTTCAGCTCCGAGATCAGGTTGTTAGATTTCCGATCGTTAAAAGTAGCTGTTTGGAAGAACTGTTTAGTCCTCAACTCTGTTCATTTTAAAACAATATCATGTTTTATACAGAATTCAAATTTTGGAATATTTGGGAGCAATAATGGAATGACTTCTTAGTCCAACTCATTGGCTGAATGGTCAGCGTTGAGGCCTTCGGTTCAGAGGGTCCCGGGTTCGATTCCCTGCCGGGTTGGGGATTTGAATCATCTCTGATTCATTCTTCTAACCTGGGGACTGGGTATTTGGGTTTGTCCTAACACTTTCATCTTCGTATTCAGACAACACACTATACTACCAACTACCACAGAAACACGCAATAGTGATTACATCTTTCCATATAGGGTTGGCGTCAGGAAGGGCATTCGGCCGTAAAACAGGACCAAATCTACATGTTCGACACAGTTCGCACCCGCGACCCCACAGGTGTGGGAAAAGCGGTAGGAAAAAAATAATGAAGTGACCTGTTAAATGTTTTGAACCACAGACCACGGTCGCTTTCTTCCCAGTCGTAGTCCTTTCCCATCGCGTCGTGACCATTAGTCATGTCTGGGTAGGTGCGAGGTAAAATAATTAGAAAAAAATTAGTAATTGGGTGTAAATAGTTTTTAGGATTAATAGTAATGTTTAATATAGTAAAAGGTAAACTCATTTTAATAAAGACAATCATGCATGTATCAAAAAGCAGGGATAGGAGTGTTCTTTTCTTTTCTTTTCTTTTCTTTTCTTTTCTTTTCTTTTCTTTTCTTTTCCTTTCTTAGAAAAGGTGTGTTTCAAGTTAATTTCTTGGAGCTAAAAGTGGTTACGCTTAGAGATCACCGCACAATCTCAAAAGACGTGAATCTTTGGAGGGCAGATGGCAACCATAAGCGAGTTTTGTCTATGATTTGATTTATATGTTCCGTTGTAGTAATAATCATTTTGTACACTTCGGGTAATTATTCGTGAGGGGCATGATTAACATGAACACAGGCATGTGAAATGACGGATAGCTATTAAGTTAATGAAAACATTCCTATGTAATGTGGCATTTTCCTAACTCGCTGACTAACTTTTGAAACATATATAAAACTGCATTTAACTTGAAAATCTGAATATCTGCATTTAAAATGGAAATTATGAAAATTAACATTCATTAAATAAAATACACACTCGTCGAACCTTGTACTCGCACTTACTTGTTACCTGCTTACTTACACATACGTTATTTGAAGGGCGCCAGCTGTCACTCAGTACAGCAATAATAGAATGAGACTCTTGACTATCTCTAGGGTGTGGGGTAATAAGCTTACTTTTGACAACATACCATATAAGTTCTGGGAAAAGGAGATTGGCGTTCGGTTTCCCCATTTATTTTGAGGTTAAGATATTTTACTGTCAATGAAATGAAACTATGAATTCGTTTGATAGAACAATATATATTCTTTAAAAAATATATCAAAAAATAGTGAGTCTTGTTGCGATAAAACAGATGATAATATGAAATTATGACATTGCAACTGAAAGAAACTAGGCATGAATTTGAATTCTTCTTGACCGGACATTTAACAATTTATACGAAATATTTCCCTCACTGATTCACTTGACTGTACCTTTAACACTTTGAGTGTAATTACGACGTAATCCATTGCTCTGGTGTTTACTGTAGATGTGTCACGCCTAACGTGGTGATACATCCTTGAGACTGCTTCTTCTCCATATCATCTGACTTCTTTGTAAGTCAATATGGTATGACCTCTTGGCAGGTCCAGGGTTGCCCTCTCTGACTCCTTGGTAAGCCTTGCGTCCGCGTCTTCCACTAAGTGACGGACCAACCATTTGGTCTCACTCTCTCAATGACCAATAATGGCTCACTGAGTCTTCACCATCTCTCGTTCACACTGGTTGACTGTCCAACTAAGGCCTCTTGATCTAGTAGACTACTTCACTGTACTGCAACCGTATAAGTAATGACTGACGCTACAATATGGAGCTACCTTATATAGACGTTGGTTGACACAACTACGTAATCTCCAGAAATAACAATGACATACTCCCACCTACGCGACAGATATTACATCCAGTGGTGAAATAGCCTGGAGGCTGACTCTCTGAGCGCATATTCTAAATAAATACAATGACGTTGCCATGGCGCGGTGATGACTTGGCAGAATCGCCATATCTTGCACAAGGTACCAACGTCACATCCCATCTCTGATATATACCACAATTCTCACTGTACAGGTATTGAGTGTTATACTACACATACGTATATATGCAAACATCTAAGTGCAATCTTGCAAGCAACAGGCAATTGCAAAATTGAATAAAACGGATAATTACAATAATAGTAACAATATCACAGATAAAATAATAATAATACTGACATAATAATAATAATATTAATAATAATAATAATAATAATAATAATAAAATACAGATAAAATCATACAATAATAAAAATACAGATATCATCTTGTAACGGGATTTGAACCGTTACAGTAATAATATTCCCAAACAAACAGGGAAAAAACAGAACAACAATAGAGCTTGTTTCTCAAATACATCTTTGAACGAGTCTACGGAGTTTTCAATAATATTCACAAGTAAACGAAAAAAAACTTGATTTATTAATAAATATTTTGAAGGAATATTTTAAATACGAAGCTATCAAAAATAATCACAAGTAATTAGAACTCGCTTCATAAATCATTTTCTTAATAAATGTCCTATTAATGTATACTATGCATTTCATGATACGAAATGTGGAAATCTACAACACCAGATGTTCGCCTGAACAGTCTCCATTGGGGAATGTAGTTCTGTGGAGGAATGTTCACTTTCTAATCTCATTTCTTGATATACAACAATCTACCACCTTCTCCAGTTTTTACACAGCCTCCGAAGATTACGAAACTTCACGTTTGAAGGAGACTTAACATCTAGGAGGATATTTTTTTGAGGTGGGTGTGGGGGGGGGGGGGAGTATGGCAAAATGGCACTCTGCCCTCTAAGATCACTTGGGGGGGAAGAATACGCCTTCCCCCACCACAAAGTCGGTGCCACTGATTTTGTATTAAGATTTTTGAAGTTTTACGTGCTCATATTTTATGAGACCGTAGGGTTTACGAAGAAGACGTTCGGGTATGGTTCAGGCTTCCTGTTCACAATTAACTACGAGATGTATTTAGAATATACTGTCATATTCTTCCGCTTCACGATAATGTTGCAATCAAGAAAGCAGACAAGATGGGAAGACGCTGTACACAAGAACAATTTGCGTTCATGGGCGTTGTAGTTTGGAAAGGGAGCTCTTGGTTGTCACGCCGGTAGAGTTACGATACGGAATGTTAATTACATGGTTGGTTTTCTGTATTTAATATCACTCCACAAGTGCTTCGTTCTTGTGAACTACCGCATGCATTCATGCCAGTTTCATGGTCGTTTTCCGACACCGAGCTATCATGAATAGCTAACAAGCAAACCGCCCGGCTTTTGATTTTGGTGAGACAAGCAAAACGTCTGTCTCCCTTCGCTTTGCCTCTAATTGGTGTGCGACGTACAGTATTGTCGTCGTGAAGGCGGGAGAAGAGGGTCTTCTAAGACGTCGCTGCGGTTGTTGGCTCCCTGGGCAACTGCAGAAAATGGAATTGCGGCTGCTTTTCTAGACAATACATAAGAGTAGGATGTTCGCTGTGAGTTGAGGAGTGAAATATCCCCCCCTCCCCTGGGGTTCCAGCTCATGTGCAATTTCCTACATTTCTAAATACATTTAAGAATGATGATACCAAGTGTGCTCGCTTTCTGACACACATATCATAAACATCAGACACGTGAAGAGCCTACGTTTTATTCTTAAATATTGGGAAATGCGAGTCATGGATCCAGTTTTTTTATTAATTTATTTGGCTTTAGGTCAGTGTCAAACCAAACAGCCATCGGGTTAATGTGGTTATTACAATATGCTGGTTTGAACTTTACAATTCATTGACATAGCTCACTTGCACCATATGATGTGTCAGTACTGTTCCCCATGTGGGCGGGGGCGGTAGAATAACACTCTCGTAAGAGGCGACTAAAAGGAGCACCAGATGCTCTCGACTTGCGAGCATGGGTTGGCGAGCACGGGGCCCTTAGCTGATTCCTGACATTGCTTTCACTTACTTGTGCCAGGCTCCTCACTTTCATCTATCCTATCCGACATCCCTTGGTCAATTCTTGTTGTTTTCCGACCCATACCGGTATTAGGTGTGGATATATAGTGATTCTTTCATTTTCACGCCCTTTGTGGTCCTTGTCTTTCTTTGGCCTATACTTCCATTTTTCGAAGTGTCGGATCCCTTCGAATTTTTCCGCCTGATTAATTTAATAGAGGATGGTTGCCCAGTTGTACTTCCTCTTAAAATAATCACCAACACCACCACCACCACCACCTGTAAGCTCTGTTCTGTGCAGAGCTAGACTCGCAGGACCACGAACCTACTACGCTGGCGTAGCAGGGGGAGAGGTGATACTCCCACGTGGCGCGTCCCAGGTGGCGGATGGGGGGGGGGGGTTCCTAACCGGCTTTCCAGTGGACTTGAGGGAAATAAAATACCTCTCGCGGACCGAACACACAACCCCCTGTGGGTGGGCGACACAGACGAAAAATACACCCACGGTATCCCCTGCCTGTCGTAAGAGGCGACTAAAAGGGGTGACTAGGGGATGATTGTCTTAGAACCATTAAACTACTTGTGATTAGTACCACCACGCGGGGAAACCATGGGTCGCTTTTACTTGCGTGTAGTACCACTATATTAGGTACCAAAGAGGTTTGTGTTTGTGATTAGTAGTACACAGGAGCACCGTGCGGTCGGCTTTTGCAGTACCTGTGATTAGTACCACCATATGAGCAGGACCATGGGATGATAGCTACCATGGTTCTGCCTTGCCTATGATTAGTACCCACTATATGAGGAACACCACGGGATAGTGCAGGTCCCTGTGGTTAGTACTCTTATGTGACGAACACCATAGGTTTGCGTTGTCTGTAAATGGCGCCGCAATGTGAGAAACACCATAGGTCTGCATTATATGTCGAATTTCATAACCTGTGAGTAGTACCATAATGCGTGGAATACCGCGAGTCTCTGCTACTTTTGATTAGTACCGCAACATGACAGATACCATGGTTCTACTTTTCTAGCGATAAGTACCGTTATGAGGGGCCGATAACTTGAATTTTAGACCCCCTTTAGACTGCAAGTATCATCGATTCAGCGTAATGCTATAGCAGCAGTCCCTTGGTCAGTAATACAATTGTTTTACGTTAGATCCTGTGAATGTAAGGCATTGCGGGTGGCATCCACTGATTGTTTTAAATTCATATCCATCCATTCATTCTTCGTCCTCACGTTTTGAATTTTGGTCAGTGGAGGGTTTTGGACTTTTAATTTATCATTCCATTTCGTCTCATTTCGTACCATTAGGGGCCGATGACCTCGATGTTAGGCCCCTTTAAACAACAAGCATCATCATCATCATCATCATCAGACTCGCAGGAAGCGACCATCTCGGTTTTCACCTGCTGTTAAGTTACACCGCTTGGTGTGGGATTTCTAAACTGCAAGGCTATCTAGTGTCAGCGTTTTATATTCGTTGGCATGTTCTTCTTATAATTCACTTATCAGTTCTTCTCTATGGTTATTTTTAGGTAGCAATAATGTAATATCACGTTATGATAACTAGTGATGCATTTGTTAGTTTAACCCATTTATGCCCAGCGGGTCGTTTGCGACCCACCCGAAAGAAAAAATTCTGCCGAGCGTATTTTTTGTTGTTTCGCGTTGATAGCGCATTCAGTGTGTGTAGTAAGATTGCCCGCACTGCCGTGTCTTGGTTGGAGCAGCTTTCCCGCCACAACGCAGATGCTGCGCGGCAGCTAGTTCAGTCATGGTGGAACCTGCATCGCGCTCTCGCCGTTATTGGTAAGTAGAGTGGTTAAAAACTTTAAAATGTAGTGTTCAGTGTGTTGATGTTGTTCGGGGATATCTGACGCATCTTTAGATGCCTTTACTATTTCAATATGTCAATTCGTTCTAACAATACACCACGAATAACATAGTGTGGGTCGCAAACGACCCGCTGGGCACAAACCACAGAACAATAGTACTTTAGCGCATTTTGCATTTAGATGGTTACAACACAAGGGATTGGCGGAAAATGTTCTAAATTAGTGTTTTTGAAACAATGTCAACTATTTGGAACACATTTAAGTCGTCCATTCATTAACTAATTAGCAAATTAGTTTTTAAATATTTATTTTGTCTTTTTCAGGTGAAAAAATTAAACTACTGCTGAAATTCTGTCAGAGCTTGAGATATTGACTGCCAGCGATATTCCTGGAACATTAGTGGATGTTTTTATCACTCCACTGGATGATAAGCCTATTCGGGCGACGAAGATGATTGCTACAATCCAGACAAAATGAGTGGGTCACAACTAGGGACTGAAGCACAAGACTATTTATCAAGGTGCAAAAGCTGACGAAAAATGCTCTAAAGATGTTGACTTAGGGGAAAGCGTTGTTTTGAAATTCTGCAATGTTTTATTTAAGTTTTACCCCAGTGTATGCTTCTCTTTTTTACTGCGATAAATTTTTTTACTTGCCCAAAGTTGTTGTCGGAGTTAAAAAAGAGGAATGCGATGCACTGGCACAGTTCGGGCTAACCGGATGGAGGCTGCCCATTGCCAGACAAGAAAACGATGAAAAAGGGGATACTTTGAAAGTGCAGTTGACAACGAAGACAAAATAGTGGCTGTGACATGGAAAGACAACAACGTTGTGAACATCCTGTCAAACGAGCATGGCGTAGAACCTGTTGAAGAAGCTGGGCGGTACTCATTTGCACAGAAAAAAAACCTGTGAAGATACCTCAGCCACATTTTGTTTCTAAGTACAACAAGAACATGGGAGGAGTAGAATAAACAGACAATGTATCTACTTTCCGCATCAGCATAAGAGGAAAAATATGGTATATGCCAATTCTGTGCTCTGGCTTCTAGACATTGTGATGAGCAATGCTTGGATTTTGTCGAAATCTTACGGCATGAAGCTTGACGCCTTGGCGTTCCGACGATTCATTGTGACCAGCTTGTTAGAGAAGTATGGAACCCCTCCTCGCAATGTTAACACGAGTGCACCAGTGACTGAAGCCATGCAGGAAAGCCACGGTAATCATCTTCTGGTGGACAATCAGCCCAGGCGAATTTGTCGCGTCTGCAAGAGTAAAACTGTCCGACCATACCAAAGATGTGCTGTTGCCTTACACCATTATTGTTTTGGAGAATTCCACAAGAAGTAAAGTGCACTGTGTATATGAGAACGTGTTTTTAGCTTCGTAGCTTAAAATTTTGACTGATTCAGGTTTTTTTATGCAAGACAAAATGTTTTATAATAATGATCCCAAAGCCTGTTGTGCCATTTCAGTACTGAGTATTCAAAGGAATGTGTAAGACTGACTAGGAAACTCGACTGATAGTCTATTTTATATTATTAATGTTAATGTTATATTTTGATACTCTTTACATTTGTAGGAGGGATTCCTTCTTACGGCATTTAGTGAAGAGCGACTACTTATTAGCATTTTCTATGTGCTTTATAATACTTACCTGTGTAGTAGATATGCCATTTTCATTTTTCACTAATAATGAGTCATAAAATACACCAGTTGTTCTGCTTTTATCATTAAAAATTTACCATGATGAACCCAAACATGAAAATAGTCAAAGCCCATGTTGGAGATATGCCCCTGGGGTCCATGCCCAGTGGGTCGTTTACGACCCATGCTATAATATTTAAACAACAACAACAAATATTTTTAAAACAATTTTCAGGGCATTTTTGGACATAAATAAACTCATTCCAGAAGTCATAACCATAAAATTCGAAAAAAAAATTCTTGGGCATAAATGGGTTAACAAAAGATGCATTCGATATTTTCGAAACTAAACAAGGGCAATATTTGTCTCTCCCTCTCCCTTAGATAACCACAAAATAGATCATACCTCAGTAATCCTAAGGTTAAGTTCGTGGCAGGGTGAGGAGTCAAACCTGAGTGGGAATTTACAGCACTAGCTGCTAGGTACGCATGCAAAAAGGAGAGAGGATTAGGATGATGTAGGTAACGCGTCGCTTTTTCCGAAACGGCAACAAGTTGAGGAAGCCAAGAGCATACCAAATTTCAGGTCAGTAACTGTTATCATCGCAGAAAAAGTATCTTGTGTATGAAAAATTGAATGTACTATTGCATGTGCTAGTAGATGTTATTCACAAGTTTGTCTGAAAATTCCTGTAGGAACGATTCCTATTGTAGCGTCAGTCTTTCCTTCTCTCTGTATTTGTCTCGGTTACCTTGTTTCGCTTGAAAATTCCTGCTGTTACCTGGAATTGACCCAGTGAAATTAGACAGTTTAGAAAAGCCAAACTACTTTCAAGAAGTTTGTAATAAATTTTGTTCAGATGTAAACACCAAATGTGTGCGGTCAGATAATTTTTTACATGCCAAAATCATAAGACGTGGAGTGGACTATTTTCCGCCCTTCAAAAATTCGGATCTGCCATCTTGAGGTCTGGAAGGCGACATTTTAGCACTGATCCGCATAGGAGTAAATTATCGTGTGTCACTTGCAAATTTTTCCTGACAAAAAGTAAGCAAATAAATAAATAAATAAATAAATAAATAAATAAATACAATTTAATTAGTTTACATTTTGCTACTAACATTTAGTAAAAATAATTTTGTGTCTAACATTTGTACCTCAAATGTTGCACTGCATTCATGAGGTACCCGAAAGCCGTGTCCACAATGTTCGAACAGTGTGCAAATTCTTTACTCAAATATTTGAGTAGGTGGAGATTTCTACTAACGGCCTTCAAATTCCAGAGATATGAGAAATAGGTTCGTTACATCCGCATAGTTTTTTCTTTACATATGAGTGAGAGAGAGAGAGAAAATGTGAAACAGGACCCGACGCTATCTGAGGTGGGTATTACGTTGCTTTACAGAGTTCCAAGCTTCCTGTGACCTGTAGTTTGTGATGTCCTTCGTCTCTGAAAATTAATGAGTTTCTACGCAACTGGCGTGTCCCCTCATGGCTATTCGGTTGCCATTACTCGAATCTGTTTTAAAAAAAGGAATGGGAAGGGGAGGGGTTTTTGAAGGCGGTTGGCTGGGAGACACCTACTCTTCCGAGGCGTCTTGTTACGGAAGAAACGAGATTAAGGTAGTTTGTTCAGTTTGGGTGGGAACGCTTTGAGTACTAACTAGTATTGAGTTAGGAAATGTTGGATCAGAAACAAAAAAGGGAAACGAAGTTCCAAAAGTACCGCAAAACAAATTGCATTGACAAACGTTCAAGGTTCATTTGCTATACCACAACTGTGGCGTGCTGTTTTTAGAGGACCCTCTTTTCCTCGAGAGTGGAGCCCTCAAGCATGAATACTAACTACAAGGGGAAGAATACTCTTGGGTAAGGTTAGAAATAAAAAAAAAATCACAAACTGCTTAACGCCCATCTACTTCTGTTTTCTATAAAAGTCTGCCTGCTAGGTTCTTCAGCCCAGTGGTTGGTATGAACTTCAAACAGTACCATCAGAGGTTGTGTGCGTATAAGGGAACATCAAAATCCGATGGCGGCGCTAAAAATGAAGCGTCCTTGGCAAGATGAAGAGTGAAGTAGTTTGCCATTTGTTTCCCTCGCTGGACCAGAAAATGCTATTGCAGTAAGACCGATCCTATGAGTAACATCTTCTACAACACTCAGGAGCACAAGTCGTGCTCCAAATGTCTTTACTAGCACCACCCATATCTCAGCAGCTTCCATATTGTCACAGTCATCACTGAGAATGGGACTTCGTTGGAAGCTATATTTTGCTCTACCGAGCAAGTGGCCGTGCGGTTAGGATCGCACAGCTGTGGGCTTGCATTCGTGAGATAGTGCGAGATAGTCGGAAGCCCTGTATATGGTTTTCCGTGGTTTCCCATTTTCACTCCAGACAAATGCTGGGGCTGTACCTTAATTTAGGCCACGATCGCTTCCTTCCTAATCCTAGCCCTTTCCTATCCCATCGTGGTCATAAGACGTATGTGTGTCGGTGCGGCGTAAAGAAAAAAGAATCAAGGGCAGTTTTCCACTGGACACTAATTGTTGTATATCGATCTATTTTGAGTAATTTTCATCATACAAAAACCTAGCACGAGAATATTTTGTATGTACGCCTCACTTTTCACGTTTATATACCGTGTTCTATGTAGAAAATGGATTTTTACAGACGGATAGGAGTTAAAGATGTGTATGTAGAATAAGGCATTTTGCACAATAAGTGAGGAATGAAAACTCATTATAGGGAAGCTAATCTAAGGTGAATTAATGGCCAGAAACCTTCTCGCCGTCCTTGTATATTACTAGATACGCGTGCTTCAGCTTCACACAAAACCTAACTCATACAACACTTATTATCTCCATCACTTCTAGTGCCCTCTAGCCATGGGCCAGAGGATTGTGCTGTTCTTAGTTTCAAGGGGACGCACATTCATTCATAATTTTACGGCCGGGATAAGAAAGGCTTTTATTTATGATCTGTCTATATAAGAAAGAAGAATACGAATAAGAATAGCGAAAAATGGAGGTTCTAGCTTAGTTATGAATAACTTAAATTTATTAAAGACCTCACAAAGAACATACCATCACTGTCATTGTATTGAGAGTTCAGTTGAAAATTATGAGACTACTAGAACGGAAACAATATAAGACTCGGCTAGGGGGCCTATGATCGCCACCTCGCGCTTTCAAGCAGAGAGCCTGTGAGGGAATTGTTGGAACAGATGCCATACGAATATTAGGTAATAATTAGCAACCGTTTCTCGGACCTCATCTCATATGTAGATCTAGATTTTATTTGAGTGGCTAATACAACAATTTATGTTCTTTGTGAAGTGTTGGATCTTTCCCAAACATGGGTATTTACGTTTTAGGTAATTAAAAATTAAATTCATAAACATAACCAAACAAGAATTAGTGGCATAAATTGCCCTCAATCAATTAGAAAAACAATCCGTTATTACATTAACTCATTAAATGAATTTTGCAAATATTCAATCGTACACTTCGGCGGTGGTAGTTCAGTTGATTGAAAGTGCAGTACTTTTACAAAATTTGAATCTTCCTTGAAAAGAAGAAAAGCTACAATAAATGAGGACAAGTAATTCAATAATTTCTTGAAGAAACATCAATGTTTCATTACAACTAAATGGTTGTAGAACTGTTATTAAACGTCCGACGACCGAGCTCGATAGCTGCAGTCGCTTAAGTGCGGCCAGTATCCAGCATTCGAGAGATAGCGGGTTCGAAGCCCACTTTTGACAGCCCTGAAGATGGTTTTACGTGGTTTCCCATTTTCACACCAGGCAAATGCTGGAGCTGTACCTTAATTATGGCCGCGGCCGCTTCCTTTCCACTCCTAGCCCTTTCCTGTCCCATCGTCGCCATAAGACCTATCTGAGTCGGTGCAACGTAAAGCAACTTGTAAAAAAGAACGTCCGACGATCATCTGCTGGGGAACAAATCACAGTTCTAGCCCATCTAACTCAATGTTGAAAACATCCTACCGAGCTCGATAGCTGCAGTCGCTTAAGTGCGGCCAGTATCCAGTATTCGGGAGATAGTGGGTTTGAACCCCACTGTCGGCAGCCCTGAAGATGGTTTTCCGTGTTTTCCCATTTTCACACCAGGCAAATGCTGGGGCTGTACCTTAATTAAGGCCACGGCCGCTTCCTTCCCAGTCCTATCCCTTTCTTGTCCCATCGTCGCCATAAGACCTATCTGTGTCGGGGCGACGTAAAGCCAATAGCAGAGAGAGAGAGAGAGAGAGAGAGAGAAAACATCCTATGGATATGAGCTACGAATTTTAGGTAAATAAAATGAAGTATCAGAATGTATTCTTTATTTATTCCTGAAAATTACAATCCTTTTCTTAATCATCGTTATCCGGTCGATTAGAATAACAATTTGCCTTTTTCCACCATTATGAGCGCTGTTGTGAGTCAATGCAGAGTTTCACTTAAGCCCTTATAACTACATTAGGTGTGAACATTTTTCAATAAACCAAAATACGCCCGAGGGTATTGAACCAAGGAACACATTGCAGAAAGAATTATGTAAATAAGTTAATTTGGCTAGGATTTGAACAGAAAAGAATCGGAATAAAAACAGCAAGCGATTTTGGCTGTTTTTCAAAAACTGCATTTAGGATGGAAGCGATTTTTTTTAAATTTGTCTTTTTAGTTTGATAGAACTATCCAAGACTAACAATTTGAAACCTTTCCGGGCCCTTTAGCCCTTCAACTTCCGGCACTATTGAGAACACTTCTTAATTTTTACGTTTTTCGTGGTATGGGACCCCCTACTTTGTCTGCTCAGAAATGTTTTCAGTATTAAAGAAAGGAATCGTACTTTGTAAAATTCTCGTCTCCTCCGCCTTTCCTTGATGTTGATGCGGATTGGGATGTCACGTTGACCCCGTCATCGCCAGCAGGTGCTGTGCCCCATCTTCAATAGCCACTAGCATATTAACGCACCAGCTGGGCCGTTATGTTGCACGTGACGAGCGGTCCATTGTGAAAACAGGTGTCACGTCTGCGTGATGGTTCATTAGCAAGGCCCCCCGGCGGTTCACGGCCCCCCACACGTTTAACACATGGCGTGAGCTGAGCTGATCTGATCTGATATGAGTGAAGCAACATGAACCAATACAGCTGTGATATAGGTAATCAAGAAAGTGACTATCGATGTCGAACTTGCGGCCAAAAGTCGTAATAAGACCCCTGAAGATCAGTCCAACAAGAAATTCCTCAAAACTTCACACATCAGCTTTCATTTACACCTATGGCAAATTAAATGAGAATGAATCAATATGTGATACTTTCAAATGTCCCCATTTATTCCAGCTTTTCTTGCTACAATTATCTTAGATAATCGAAACCAAAGTAATTTAAATCAGTTCGAAAATTCTAAAAATAGTGTCTCAAAATTTTGATGAGGAATGCTTGTATGCGGATGTCAATTGGAAATTTAAAAAAATAACAGTTGATTAACGTTGTTTTCTTTCTCGATATAGTTTTCTTTATGGCCTACCGTTCGAAATTTTTTGAGAATTGTCTTGTCGGGTTGAGTGGCTCAGGCGATTGAGGCGCTGGCTTCTGACCCCAACTTGGCAGGTTCGATCCTGGCTCAGACCGGTGGTCTTTGAAGGTGCTCAAATACGCCAGCCTTGTGTCGGTAGATTTACTGGCAAACAGTAAAAGTAGTTAGTGGGACGTACAGCAAATAACAATGAGAATTGTCTTTCTTATTCTGTGCCTTTATTTCATCTTTCGCCGAGTGTGAGACTGACTCGTACCATGGTATGGAAAGAGAACCAAATTCGAGTGGTTCAGTTCCATCCTGGAGTGTTTCTTTGCTGGTGGTTAAACGTCGCACTAACACATCAATGGTTTTCAGTGACGGGAGGATTGGGAAAGTAGCTGCCGTGGCCTTAATTAAGTTCCAGTCCCAGCATTTGCTTAGTGTGAACATGGGAAACCACAGAAAGCCATCTTCAGGGCTGGTGACGGTGGGATTTGAACCCACCATCTTCCGAATGCAAGCTCACAGCTGCGCGACCCTAACCGCACGGCCAACTCGTTCGGTAGGAGTAAATAAATAATTTCGTGTGGCTATTTCTAGCCGAGTGCAGCCCTTGCAAGGCAGACCCTCCGATGAGGGTGGGCGGCATCTGCCATGTGTAGGTAACTGCGTGTTATTGTGGTGGAGGATAGTGTTATGTGTGGTGTGTGAGTTGCAGGGGTGTTGGGGACAGCACAAACACCCAGCCCCCGGGCCATTGGAATTAACCAATGAAGGTTAAAATCCCCGACCCGGCCGGGAATCGAACCCGGGACCCTCTGAGCCGAAGGCCTGTACGCTGACCATTCAGCCAACGAGTCGGACTTCGGTAGGAGTGAAACGTTGGAAGGTTGTAATTTTATGTGTCTTGATATCGTGATCATAGTTTCGGGATCTCCAGATGTACGTGAAATTCGAATGACAATAACGTGACCCTTCATTCTTAAAATCCAACATGCAGTGGTGAGAAAGCAGTGACATTGCTACACAACCCTATACTGGAGTGACTTTTGCTGTCAGTCTGAGGTTGGAATTCAACTCTCATTCCAAGAAATGGCAGTGTTTAACCAGTATCAAGTCTGAATTCGTTTTTATGTACTGTATTTAACTTTTATTTATTTATTTATTTATTTATTTATTTATTTATTTATTTACCGAGCTCGAAAGCTGCAGTCTCTTAATTGCGGCCAGTATCCAGTATTCGGGAGATGGACGATGGAAGCGTCCGTGGCCTTAATTAAGGTACAGCACCAGCATTTGTCTGGTGTGAAAATGGTAAACCACGGAAAACCATCTCCAGGGCTGCCGACCGTGGGGTTCGAATCCACTATCTCCCGAATACTGGATACTGAGCAGACCGTTTTAGCACAAAATCGAACTATTTATCTCAATAAATAATTCCTTATATTTAAAAAAAATTATATACTCTAAAATCAAGAAAAATGATTCATAGAGTGTTATTATTTTTTTCTTTTTTTCGAAAGGAGTTGTAAGAAGAAGGTGCGCAGTTGATCAGCTGGTGGGTTAAAAAGTGAGTGACGCCGTGGAGGGTCAGTTACATGAACACGTATTAGGTTGCCGAAGCCTTACAGGAATGAAAGGAGAGCTTATCCCCTGTAGGCTACTACTTATAGCACTGCAGCAAGTAATTCCTTCACGAGAGTCTGTCCTGGACTGATGATCTCATAGATCCGAAGTCGTAGGAAGAAAAATGTTACCTGGATGGTTTAAATGATGGGTTCAATACATACATACACACACACACACACACACACATACACACACACACACACACTTACGTACGACAGACTGAGTAACTCAGACTGTAGAGCACTAGCTTCTTGGCTAAAGTTGGCGCGATCGAACTTGGCTCAATCTGGTGGTATTTGAAAGTACTCAAATGCTCCTGTCTCTTGAAAATTATGATCCCGGTGTCTCCAAAAATAGCGAAATTAGTTTAAAAAAACAACAAAGCCATCTCCGTACAGGCCATGAAGTACCTTGGAGAAGTGAAAGGCGAAGGCTGCCATTGTCCGTAACCTCGGTATTAATTGGGATCGAATGGTTAGCTCTATGCCCGACCACCTGTGTCTCGATGAATTAACCTGGTACTCATTTGTGAGTAAACCCAGGGCCCATGTGCCACTCCAAAAGTGGAAATCTCGTTTCTTAAATTTTTCGAACCCACGTCCTTCCGGATGAACCAAGCACCGAGTCAAGTACCTCATAAAAAATTGCTAGTGGTTTTACGTCGCACCGACACAGATAGGTCTTATGGTGACGATGGGATAGGAAAGGGCTAGGAGTGGGAAGGAAGCGGCCGTGACCTTAATTAAGGTACAGTCTCAGCATTTGCCTGGTGTGAAAATGGGGGAAACCACCGAAAACCATCTTCAGGGCTGCCGACAGTGGGATTCGAACCCACTATCTCCCGGATGCAAGCTCACAGCCGCTCGCCTCTAACCGAACGACCAGCTCGCCCTGTTCATAAAAATAGTTAGGGACGTATAAAACCATTGCTTACGTGTTTATTGTTCATTCAAATGCTATCATCCCGTAGATATACGACAGCCTCTTCAGTCCATACACTCCTACAATAATGCTAGGTGTGGCTTCATCAGTTATTATTATTATTATTATTATTATTATTATTATTATTATTATTATTATTATTATTATTATTATTATTAGTACGATTATTCCAGTAGTTGTCAACAAAGTTGAATGAGAACTAGCTGCTTAGTCTCGAAATCCTGGCAGTCTTCCACACTCGACTGTGCGTGAATTTGAATTAGTTCCATTGTGTCATTAGAGAGGTCTATGTTATGATTTGTTTTAGACTACGAGCTAGGTATAGGGATTTAGCTGCTTACGTAATTACAGAACAATGTAAATCAGCTGTTTCTTTCAGTATGCTGCTGGGAGTTGGCTCTGTGCTACCATATTGGAATTTCTCCAAGTGGAAATAAACAGAAGCAGCCTCATTAAATTTAGTGGTGATTCATTCAGTGAAGAGAAAAGTGATGATATAGCCACGTCTTTTGTTTCATTTCGGACTTAACTCATGCCTTTGAATTGCAGGACGAAGTTAGATTTTTGAATTAATATTTAACTTTAAACTTTGTTCGTTTTCATTTCTCCAGAGCGGGTTAAGTACCTCAGTGACCTCAACCCTTGCATCTCATCACCATAGCCTCTCTTCTAATCCGATTATATTCCTAAAAATGTTATTAGTTTAACATCCCTTCGATTACTGTATTTTGTATCTAGAGACGCCATGGTGTAGGAATATTTTCCCGTCTGAAGTTCTTTACCGACACGGAGTAAACACATTGGAACATACTCAAATGTCACCAGCCTCAGCCAGGGTCGAACCAATTATCCTAGAAAGAGAAAGACAGCGACTAACTGGATGCGTCCCTGAGTTCGGCCAATTCTGATATGTAGATATTGAAACAACAGTAACCGTATGGCTTTAGCTACCCATTGTAGACACTCTTATTTGACACCATTTTGATTACCAATTTCGGCATTACGTTTTACTCTTCCGTATCACAGAGAAAGCAGGACTCTTTTGGACAATCTAAGGTTGATTTTTGAATTAATTTTGTCTAGTACACACAGATTATTTACATGCAGGCATCATACGACATGGAGCGACAAATCAGCTTCTTTTTTGACCTTCAAAAATCCGACTATCTATGCGAAGTTCGAATCCACGATTTTGGGATCTGGAGGCCGACACTTTACCGCTGATTTACATAGGTGCTGAAGCGAGGGAGAGAACGGGTTTATCGATGAATCTCTTGATAAACATTTCTTGTTATTTTTTCTGGCGCATATATAAACAAAGCTTTCCGCAGAATGGCGGGCTCATTCCTCTCTCATCCACTACCCAACGAAAAACTACGAGTTTATGCGAATGATGACGTATCTATCTTGGCACTATGTGAGAAATTGCTATGACAACCGAGTAACAGATCGCAGAGTTGCGAGAATGCCAGTCATTCGCGGCAGAACACCGTCACAGAAAGCATTATTTTGCTCCATTAAGCGTAAAAATAGTATATTGGAAAAAATAATATTGTTTAATACAGACGGGAGTTTCGCAGAGAGCCTATAGATTTTACAGAAGATAAATGGCATGTGAAAAAATTAGAATAAGTGGCTTAGTTTTTCAGTAAAAAAACCCAGTCCCTCCAGTGATTTTGAAATCGTGTTTGTCTTAAAATATTACTCTGGACGAGTAAACTCTACTGTAATTACGAAGTTCGGTTGAAATATATTCAGCTTTTTCACCGTGATGTTGGCACAAACAAATCCCTTGTATAGTCTTGAATTGATCTGAAGTGGATACGTCTATATATAAAATAAGAGTTTTGTCTGTACATTACTCAGAATTTGAAGAGAATGGTATTTTTGTATCGGTCATGCCCATAGTAAAAAGAAAATGTACGTTTTACTTTTCCGTAATTTCTGTCTGTCTGTCTGTCTGTCTGTCTGTCTGTCTGTCTGTCTGTCTGTCTGTCTGTCTGTCTGTCTGTCTGTCTGTCTGTCTGTCTGTCTGTCTGTATGTATGTATGTATGTACACGCATCACGAGAAAACGGCTGAAGAGAATTTAACGAAAATCGGTATGTAAAGTCGGGAGATGAGCCGCTACAATCTAGGCTATAAATAATTTTATTCACGCCGAGTGAAATGGTAGTTTAGGGGAAGGCCTTAAATTTAATTCTCGAATATTTATATTATTAGCGGTCCTATCGATAAATACTATATAACTAATGTTACCGGCTCTGATAACACAGATATTAATGAATTTGTAGTTTTGTTGCTAAGTCCATATCAACGCCTAGCCACGAGAAAATGGGTTAACAGAATTTAATGAAACCGCTATATAGAGTCGGGGAATAAGAAACTACAGTCTAGGCTGTAAATAATTTTATTCGCCCGAGATAAAATGGTAGTTTAGGGGAAGGTGCCTAAAATTTAATTTTTAAATACCGGTACCTGTGTTATTGGTAATATCGAAAAGTACTACAGTACATAACAAAAGTTATAGACAATACAATTTCCGATCATTTATGTTTCATTCAGTTTTACTGTACCGACTATGATAAGAGTGGTATTTCAGAAGACCTACAATATCGAAAGTGCATAACACTGATCAACAATAACTTTACATTGACCTTTGTTTGTTACTGATCAACAATAACTTCACATTGACCATTGTTTGTTGTATTCTTCGTTTCTTATGGTCCCGCTCAACTCCGATAGATGGAATTACTACTGCGTACCGAGTATAACAGCCCGACTGAACATTGGCGGGAAATAGCTGGGGAGTTGGAAAACTTTCTTCTTTAGCATGCCATTCCTCTAGTTCATGTAGCCTCCGTGGCTCAGACGGCAGCGCGTCGGCCTCTCACCGCTGGTAACCGTGGTTCAAATCCCGGTCACTCCATGTGAGGTTTGTGCTGGACAAAGCGGAGGCGGGATATGTTTTCCTCCGGGTACTCCGGTTTTCCCTGTCATCTTTCATTCCAGCAACACTCTCCATTCTCATTTCATAGCATCTATCAGTCATTAAAGTATCACTGGGAGTCGCGACCCCATCGTACTAACAGCCTATATATATATATATATGCTTTATTTATTACATCCCTGACCCGGTCAATGACTGGAAAACAGGTTATAGGTTTTCATTTTCCTCTGGTTCATACATTTTCTGATATTGCAGGTACGTAACACACTGGTTCATCGTAGTATTCCAGTTATTCGATCCCTACTCTGACGCGCTGTTTTGAATGAGCTGTATGCACACTTACGGCAGAGGCTCACTTAGTAGTAGTACTAGTACTATGACCTGGTCTAGAATTACTATTTAAGCCTATTTCAAATTATAGCAGTAGTATGACCTGGTCTAGAATTACTATTTAAGCCTATTTCAAATTATAGCACCACAATTCATTAAATAACTCAAAAGTCAACCCTGAAAAGAGCCGTTTCTTAAGAAAAGCTTCTTCCTCTTCACTTTTATTAATTCTTCATTCATTTAATTCCAAATTAGCAGTGAAGAGGGGGTTTTCTCCTCTGGCTTGGAGGAAAAAATTGCCTCCAAATCAGATAGGTTTTTCCGTTGCCATTGTAGTTAATTGAGATTTTCCGACTCATCGGGTACTTCTCGGAAACATATTAGTAAAAAGGCATAGTTTTTGCCCTGGGACTCTCCACTATTCGCCTCCCCCCACCACTCCTCCCCGCACCGCAGAAAAAAGACGAAGAGTGTTCACGGATCAGAACTGTCTGCGACTTGGTCATTCCAGTTCTGGAATTCCTGCATAGTTCTGTTCGTTAAAAGTGAGAAAATGTGTGGTCTTTCATTTGATGGAGTATTTCATATGAAAGTATTGTTTTTAATCGCGCCATTCGTACTGACGTCATTGCAATGACCTATGTTCTTTTCAGTTGCAAAAACCGCTAAGACAGTCTTCCTGAGGATGTAAAATGGCTGGTGGAGAGTGAGTGTCTGCCATTATAATGAAAACTCCCCAACCTGGTGGTGACTGATGGTGGGCAAGCGGGCCTATCATTACAATGAAAATTCCCTAACACAGTATTCATATGAGAAATTCTCCGTCGCGTTTCTAGGATTACGTTAAGAGCTATGTAATTTAATACAATCTTGCTCACAACGTGTACACTACCTAGCCTAGAATTCCGTATACAACGTAGAATTCCGTAGCGAAGCACGGGTACATCAGCTAGTTTCCCAATAAAGAAAAAGCAAAGTGAGTGTAGACAGTGGATCTCATACATTTTGTCAGTACACAATTGTTCTCTAAGATACCTTGTAGAGATGATACTGAGCCTGCATTAATTCTGAAGTTCACGACAAGCAGCGTGATTACGAAAATAGCGGTACCATTGTGCCACCGATGAGACATGAGATGAGATGCTAAGTATAGGTGCATGAAGATCACGTGCGATCATTTCCGGTCACTAGTTCCGCGCCTCCGAGTTGAGCGGTAATAATGAGTCCCTTGGGAAGACAGACTTTCTAAGCCTTCCTCGCGTCGTCTTGTCAGTTGAGTGCGTCTCGAAAATTATATCGAGGGAGTGTCAGGAAGCTCTTCCTGAACTAGCACAATGAGAGGCACGGTATTTTACTTTGAAATCTGACTGTAACTGTCTCGTGGTAAAATAGTAGTTTCCAAGCACCGAGAGTGGCAATTTATTCTCTATTTTATACTCATTCATTTCAGGAGACGGAATTTTCAAACTATTATGTGACGAAAAAGCATAAAAGACGCAGAAATTAAAGAAAACATTATAGTGATAAATGAGAGGCAGAGACTAGTGTGGTTAAATCTACATATTTCTTGATCCCTGGTGCAATGTGTAAGAAGTGTATGATGAGTTTCAAATTGACATCTACCTCCACGAGATACCCAGCAGTAGGGGAAATCCCTCTGATATTCGTTGAAACTTCTTAGTCAAATCATGAAGGTTGCAAGATTCTTTTCCGATAGTGGAATAGTATTCCTTTTCCGCAGTGTGAATCTGATGACGAACTATTTAGCCCATTGTTCAAAGAAACGTCAAGCCGTGTATATGAAGGAGACCCCAAATACTATTTTGTTAACACTGCAGGCAAATAATTACATAAAAAATCTGAATTTAATGTTGTAAAATGATATTGTAGTTTTGTAACTTTCAATGTATTGAAAATCCATACACTGTGATGTAAAATGTCATGTTTCTTAAGGGGAGTATCAATTGTCTATCTTTATAATGTTAAATTTAACATATTTACATCCTGGTTCCTTTGGAACTGTCCAGGGTAATGAAACGAAATGTTGATACGATATAGACTCATATCTAATACATTTACTGATCTGCTCTCTTAGTTCTGCCTTCATTAGACATCAAGATATGAATTTTTTAATCACATTCTTAAATTTTTAAATGTATTTAATTTTTAAAATTATTTATGATCAAACTATGCGTGGTATCTCTACCACTGTAGATCCATATAAAAACAATAATAATGTTAATGGGAGGTAAAGATTTCAGAGCTCTACCTTTAGTAGTTTCTGAGAAAATGGGAAACATTCGAAAAAGAAAAAGGTAGTTTCTCAGAAATAACACTTGAAATTGCCGTGCCACTTACAAAGTGCTACCATGCTTCTTACCACATAAACATCAGATATGAGCAACCAATGTATCCAACTTATGCCGTAGGATGTTTACTATAAATCAGCATAAATTGCCGTCTTCGAGAACAGATAGTTTCCGAGATATCTTGTCCTTCCTGAACAAGTGTTCGCGAAATCTGGACAAATGTTTTTACAATAACATAAATTGATAATATTTGCAGTCATACAAAATCAATGAAACATACATAAAATTTAACAGGAAACTCTAAACAATATTTTTCCGTAAAAACCTAAAAATGGACTTTTTTACCATTACCACATTTTATACTCGCCTTATGAAAGCATCGTCAATTCTTACATCTACCCTGTTCTACCAAGCTCGATAGCTGCAGTCGCTTAAGTGCGGCCAGTATCCAGTATTCGGGAGATATTCGGTTCGAACCCCACTGTCGGCAGTCCTGAAGATGGTTTTCTGTGGTTTTCCATTTTCACACCAGGAGAATGCTGGGGCTGTACCTTAATTAAGACCATGGCCGCTTTCTTTCCACTCCTAGCCCTTCCCTGTTCCACCGGCGCCATAACTCCTATCTGTGTCGGTGGGACGTAAAGCAACTTGCAAAAAAATATATATATTTTTAAATCTGCCCTGTTCTGTTGTTCAGAGTCGAGGTGTAGGCACAAGCGCATGCAGATGAGAGGAGAATAGACGCATTCGTTACACTATATGGATGTGTAGAAAGTTGCTCAGAATATCGTAGTCCTGCAGAGGATCGGTCACGATAAAGAGCTAATGAAAATCGTGGTGAAGTGGAAACTAGAACATTTCGGACATGTTATGCAAATAACGAGAATAATTCTCCAACTCTCCATGCAAGGCAAGATATTCGCGAAAAGAGGTCCTCGACGCCGTCGGATCTCCTGATTGAAAAACCTCCGTCATTGGTTTGAATTGTCATCTGCCGAACTGTTCCTAATCTCTGTGAACAGTCTACAATAGGCTTGATGATCGCCAACATCCAGACCGGATAAGGCCTGAGAAGAAGAAGAAGAATGTTTTAAACTCAGTTCTTCAAAGAGCCGTACTCGTATATGTTTGTTTGTTTTTTGGTGAATACGAAACATGTTTTCTCTACCAGGCTCTGTTTAACAGTTTAGTAGGTATCTTTAATATGTCTGTCTTATTGCTATTCTAAATTATTGTGTCTATATTTTATTTCTGTTTTGTTTTCAGGTAAGTGCCCACATCTTCCTATGCGAAGTAATTCATTCGGCAGCTGTGGTGAGCAACACATTTCTGTAACTTCTACTTCATGTTAATGATGCTTATTATTATTATTATTATTATTATTGAATGTCATGTAGGTTTACTTGTTTACTATCTGTACAAGAAGAACTTTCCGTTTTTCTTATGAAGGAATAGCTTTTGGTGGAGTTAGTGCAGAAGGATCATTGTTCTCAGTAGATGTAAGAAATGTAATATTGTACCATACATATTTGCAGGCGTAAATAGTTTCAGTTTTAGCCTGAATGCTAATATCCGTATATACATTTTTTTAAGTTAATGGTGGTCTGGAGTACGAATGAATAAAACCCGAAGTTGCACTGCACATACTAAATAGCATTTATGTGATAACAAACATTCACGTGGATTCATATAGGTCTATTTCTTACAAACATATTACTTTAATTTCGAGCCCTTAAGCGTCATTAAATCTGAATGTATATGTACAATATAGAGAAAACGTCGTAAGACAACTACCCTGAACCACGCTGAGCTGATCAAAGTAAGTAATTTAAAAACCTAACCCTGAATTGATAAAAATGAGTGACGGAAAATGACTATGTCTTTTGAATTCCAATAACTGTAATTACAGTAAGTATTTATACAATAGGGTGCATGCACCTTAAAGTTTTGCGATATTTTAAAGTTTAGTGTAGTCTTATCAGAGTCGTTACATTTTATAGATCTCAATTGCGTGCACTGTTCCTCTTTAGCGCATGAGAAAAATAACAATTGTTGAAATCAGAGGTGCAGTTAGTTATTAGTCATGCTTTTGTTTAGAAGATAGTGGGTTCGACCCCGCCGGAGGTCGGTGGTGGCGTTTTAGATTATTTATGTGGCAATTTCGTGTCACTGGGTGCCACCTCGTTAAAAAGTTCCTTCATTGCTGTATTGCAGTAACAATTTAATATACCGGACGAGTTGGCCGTGCGGTTAGGGCCGCGCAGCTGTCAACTTGCATGCGGGAGATCGTGGGTTCTAGCCCCACTGTCGGCAGCTCTGAAGATGGTTTTCCGTGGTTTTCGGTTTTCACACGAGGCAAATGCTGGGGCTGTATCTTACTTAAGGCCACGACCGCTTCCTTCTAACTCCCAGGCCTTTCCTATCTCATCGTCGCCATAAGACCTATCTGTTTCAGTGCGACGTAAAGCAAATTGTTTTCATGTCAACAATTTAATATCAGTGCTAATGCACGTGCAAGTACTGGTGTTGCGTGTCCCCCCGTCTGGACAAACTATTTCACTGGTTCGTTTAACATAAATGAAGCGATGATCACATAGGACTGAAGGAAGTTTTGATAATAAATTGGGTTCAACGAGCATCATCTAGACTCTGTACGGAATGTCCCTCAAATGTATTTCGCCTCTTTTTCATTTCGTTCTACTTTTTTTTTTTTTTTTTTTCAAATTTCTCTTTCTGTAGCAACAGACGAGAACACTGTAATTAGAGCGGGCACTTTACTTCTTATGGGTGTATTAACCGTATGAAATGGCCAGCAAAGCTTTAATAGAACAAGAGGTCAGCAGGAGAGCGAGACACGACCGTTCGTTCATTAGTGAAATGTCTTTGTACATTCTATTCAATTAACTTACTGTTATAATATTCTTGTTGGAGAAAGAGCGTACGTGCACGTTTTAAAAAAATATCCCTTTTCATTCAATGTTCGCTTAGAACCACATGTAATGTTCTTCATATGCAACAATACAAATCTAGAAGTGAAGAAATTAAATTCAATGAGGGGAAAGTATTAAGATGAACTTAAATTTATTCGGAGCTGCAACATTGCCGGAGTTATTAGCGGATCAGGTAGGCCCGGAGACATGCCTCTAAAATTCAATGATTTATTATTGTTGCTCTATAAAGGAATAAATACAAATTTAATAACAATTTATTCTTTTTAATTTAATTAAATACGTACTTTTTATTCCTCCTATTCTTCTTATTTTCTTATTTTTCTTCTTCTGCTGCTCTGTATGAACTTTCCCCAGGTTTTAAATAGTATTTTTTGGCATTTTATGGCATATTGTATAGAATAATTTAATGATTTCAGAATGCAAATATTAATGTACTCAATATGTAAAATTGTACAGTATTTTTTGTCTCTATGGCAACATCTAAATAGGGGAAGAATACTTTCTTCTTCTTCTTCTTCTTCTTCTTATTTTCTTAGTGGCCTACTAAGAACCACGTTATTTTAACCGTCTTCTCTGGGCTCTGATCTTTGCCCAGTGCTCCTTCATTCATTGCCGGCGTTTCTCTTTTCTTTCCTCTGTCCACGTCTTTCCCGTCTTCAAATTTGGCCTTTCTTGAAAAACCTGGTAGTCTTTTAGTTTCCTTCTGAGTGGGTTGCATTCTTGTATTATCTTCCTAAGTGATCTCCATCTCCTGTAGTTCCCTTTACACGTCCTCCTTGAACCAAGTTGGCTGGGTCTTCTTATCTTCCAAGTAGGTAAAGATCCGGGTCAATAATCGTGTTGGTTATTCTTAAATAACTGTAATACGCACTAAAAACTCTATTAGTTGTAAAATTACTTATTTTAGCATATAATACTTACTCCAACATGGAAAAATTGCTCAAGAATTCAGCACTTGCACATAGTCCAATAACATGCAAATATTCAGTCATTTTTATAACAGTGTTAACAATTGATACGGACAATACAAGCTGTTAACTTACGCGCGGTGTAGGTTCATGCACCTAAAATATGTGAACTGTGGAATAAATAAAAAATGGGACACAGATGTCCCTTGGACCCTGACTACGATGTCACTCAGTGTTTAATAAAATTTTGTATTATTAACTTTATCCTCATCTGCCTCTTTACATGGTGAATACACTGAGACAATTTTCGTCTCCTGAGTCCTCCAACTTTTAAATCTTCCCATATCATACGCTTATTTACGTACCCAAGAGAAACTATGTTGCATGCAGTATTAATCGTGATGAACACACTTTTTAATACCTCTTAAGAAGACCGTATAATCTCTTCTTCGTTATCTACCCTTACCCGAATACCATTAACTCCGAACACATCCAGACGCATCCTCTTTGCTAACTCAGCCGGTTTTACCTTTTTTTCTTCCATAAGCCCCAGTAACATTGATAACTCCCTATCCAATTCCATTCCGTTCTTCTTTACGAGGAGTCCCTCGCTTGCAAAAGGGAAATGGGGCTCCGTTACTCCCATAGGTTTGAAACCAGGCTTGCTTAAAATGTTGTGAGCACTGCGAATTCTGTAAAACAGGATGCTAACCTACTTGACCTACTCATAGTCCTAGGAAGAATGTCTCCTCTAACGGGTTAGAGACCACCGATAGTCTGTTACGGATCTGGAGTCCCTACCCTCTCATGTATAGACAGCTTATATCTCGAGAGACATGGGGTGGCCTGCAAAATTGAGGATGCTCCGCCTAAAGAAACTACAGTGGAATAATTCTAAATATGGTATTCTTTATATTGCTATTTATATTGTTAGTTATACGTATAAGAATACTTTTTCTACGTTTCGGAGAAATACTCGTCAGTAATTTTTTAATTACAACCTCTTAAAGTTATATAAATTGTAAATGCACTACGAAAAATTCCCCTTTCTTCTAATTACACAAAATAAAAATACTTGGTCGTCGCAGGCACACTTCTTGAAACGTGACTCTTTCAGGTGGGATTTACGTTTGCCATGTGATAAGGTAAGTCTGTTCTTGTACAGTACAGCGATCATACCAAGATTCCATTCCACTTAAATTTGAATATTTTTTGATCTTGGTTAGGACTGATATGGAATACAGAAGCACTTTTGTCGTATTTACCAATCTAAGAGTTTCTCACAAACGTTGTAATCCCAAAGTCCCTTGTGCCGTTATTATGCAAAACCAACCGTCGTTACTCGCTAACCAACCGTCTCAACATGCCACTGGCGACAACATCACTTACTGTATTTTAGATTGAAATGTTGGAGAGGCACTGGTCTTTTTGCTCTGATGTCGTCTTTAAGATGTAGCCTTCAGCAATGGCGGCTGGTAACGGCAGCATTACAAGACAGCTTATATCTCAAGAGAGATGGGGTGGCCTGCATAATTGAGGATGCCCAGCCTAATAGCGCAAACCCTCGTCTCGAGCTTAACCCGCCCGTTAATTACTAACGGTGTGCTCTTCATTAATCAGTAAGTGTCGCAAACTCTGAACGGAACCCTTCTAGTTGGTATTTTGACATTGCCTTTATCCAAATACTACGCTGCTGGGACCATGATTGATAATTGTTATGTTCTAGGCTGTTAGTAGTAAAATATTCTGTATTATTTAAAATGTTCATTATAACTACGATGGGGAAGAATATGGTAACTTCATAGCCGAGGCGATAAAGATGAAGGACATGGGTTCGTTTTCCTGTTAGGCAGTAGAAAAAATATCGAAACGAGACTTCCTTTTCTAGGGAGGCACAAGGCCCTGAAGTACACTCAGGCTACAAAAAAAAGTGAGTACCAGGTTAATTCCTAGGCACTAGGGAAATGGGAGTAGCGTTAAAAAATGTTGCAAAGTTTGGGCTAGGAAGACTTGGGAGAAAGGAGACGAGCTGCTCGACTAAGAGGTATGTTCCGAGCTGTGAGTGGAGAAATGGCATAGAATGATATTAGTAGATGAGTAAGTTTGTGTGGTGGTTTTAAAAGTAGGAAATATCACATTATGAAGATAAAGTTGGAATTCAAGAGGAAAAACTGGGGTAAATATTCGTTTATAGGAAGGGGAGTTAGTGATTGGAATAATTTATCAACGGAGATGTTCCAATACATTTTCAATTTCTTTGCAATAATTTAAGAAAAGGCTAGGAAAAAAACAGATAGGGAATCTGCCACCTGGGCGACTGCCTAAATACAGATTAGTGGTGATTGATGATTGAAAGGCGGCCGCGCATAGAGCTAACAACTCTGTGCCGAGATTACAAATAGTAGAAGCCATTACTTTCCATTCCTCTAAAGGAGTTCATTGCCTGTACGGGGATAGCTTTGCTTCTATCGGTAAATAAAAGGACTGCCGTTAAAGAAAATGAAAATCCACAGCCTGTTTCCAGTCACTTGACTGGGTCAGGGATGGAATGAATGAAGCCCCATCTAGCGGCGAGGATAGGAATTGTGCCGGCTGTCGAAGCATGTCTCACTCCTCTGCGGCAATGACTAATGACTGACAGATGAAATGAAATTATATTGGAGAGTGTTAGTGGAATTAATGATGATGGAAAAACCCGGAGTATCCGGAGAAAAAGCCTGTCCCGCCTCCGCTTTTTTCAGTACAAATCTCACATGGTGTGACTGGGAATTGAACCACGGAACCCATCGGTGAGAGGCCGAAGAAACATAAGACGTCCGTGCAAAAGTAGCAAAATGAACTGCTGCTCCAAAAATATACATGGTGATAGTCATCTGGTGACGTATTGGGTACTTTCTCTTCAGAGTGTCGGCCTCCGGATCCCAAGATAGCGGGTTCAAACCCGGCAGAGGTAGTCGGATTTTTGAAGGGCGGAAAAAAGTCCATTCGACACTCCATGTCGTACGATGTCGGCATGTAAAAGATCTCTGGTGACACATTTGGTGTTTACCCGACAAAATTCATTAAAAATCTCAGCCATAGACGCCCAAGAGAGTTTCGGTTTACTCGGTCTGCCATCTAGTGGTGGCCTAGAGTAAAACGGAACGTCGAAATTGACGAGCAGACAGCCAGATGGCGTCAAATTGAAATGTCTGCACACGGTAGCTGAGGCCATACGATTATTATTATTATTATTATTATTATTATTATTATTATTATTATTATTATTATTATTATTATTATTATTAACAATGAATTCAACGATTGGGCATTATTAAATCAGTAAAAGAAGGGAAACGTCAAGATTTCCAGCAGTTTTATGTTTTGTCTCACGCGATTTAAATGCAAACACTATCATGTGTAAGAGTTCATTTATTATGAATAAGTCCGAACGTGCTTACGTTTTGTATTAAGAAGTGACGTGACAAAAACTAGAACACAGATAAATATGAAGTTGATATGTGATGATGTAACAATGAGGCCTTCACAAAATTACGTGCAGTTCGGGTTCTATCTTCATCTCAAAATGTTACTTTAAAGAGTGTTGAAGACTCTTGTCTTGTATGTCGGGCTGGGGATGTTATCCTCATCTGGTTAATTCTTCCACTACTTCTTTGTATGATTTTTGAAGACGTCGAGTTGCTGAAATCTTGCCTCACGGACATTCTGTTACGTGGCTGTAAATATACCGAAATTAGACTGGCATATTTCAGCACCTTCAAATACTACCAGACTGAACTGAGATCGAACCCATTAAATTGGACGGGGGTGATTAATTCCTCTGGCTCAGGGACAGGAAGTTTGTGTTTGTATTAACGCATACCACATTATTTACACACAACACTGCGAACGTGATAGTTCAATACAGCACACCCTTCCGCATTTGGCTTCTGGAAGGGCCGCGAAGTCCATATAGGCTATGAGACATACAGAAGAGTGCCCCCGCGACCCTGCCATGTGAAAGTGTCAAAGGAGGAAGTGTTGAAGACTTGTTCTTGGACGTGTCATCATTCCTTAAAGAGACTTCTGGTGTTAGGGAAAAAAAAAAAAAAAGTCTTACCAAAACTTTGAGGATCAAACTTGAGTTAAAGAATTGTTGAATCCCTAAGTTTAACAAACTTCGCGTCTGAATTGCAGCTGGATACGAAATGCAACGGAGGTGCAAATATCCTCACTGGGAGTAAGTTTCCTTCTTTATTTCTTCATCTGTTCTTTCGGGACTTCTCAAATCTTTTGAGTGCAAAATGTGGTACCTCCTTCTCCAGATTTAAAGTAAGAACGTTGCAGATCTCAGATTGCGAAAAGAATAACCCGTCGTAGTTAAAACGTGATTTATTTCCTTTTACATCAAATTAAATATAGTCTAGTGCAAAATAATAATTAATGTTTATAATCGTCCGAAGACAGGGTAAAATAACGAAAGAAAACAGCAAACCTAGTCCTCGTCAGATTGCCTTACAACTTAGGATATTGTAATATTGTTGTACATGGAACTTTAGTAATGATTTAGGGCTTGGATTGAGATAGAGTATTCTGAGATTCTAGTGAAATTGTATTTAAAAATACTTTAGTAGAAATCTCGTCTATTTTACTCAAAATATTCTTCTATTGACTATCTCCCCTTATGTGACACCTTGTTAAAATATACAAACAGCTATCACTTGCTGCAATTTAAGCTTGGTTTTTATGCATTTTATTCCTTATTGCCGGATTAAGTGGCTCAAACGATAGAAACGCTTCCTTCTGAGTCCAAGTTGGTGGGTTCGATCCAGCCTTAATCCGGTGGTATCTGAAGGGTCTCAAATACAGCAGCCTGGTATCTGTAGATGTATTGGTAAGTAAAAGGACTTCTGCGCGTCAATGTTCTGGCAATTTGGTGTCTATGTAAACTGAAAAAAGAGTTAGTGGGGCGTAAAGCCTTCATGATGATGTTGATTATTATTATTATTATTATTATTATTATTATTATTATTATTATTATTATTATTATTATTACATACATCATCATGATACACCGTTATGCCTTTCAGTGTTCAGTCTGGAAGCCTCTGTAAAATTACTAAACGTTGCCATAATCCTCCATTTACAACTAGTGCTTTGGACTCATTTAGTTCTATACCTCTGATCTTTAAATCGTTAGAAACTGAGTCTAACCATCGTCGTCTTGGCCTCCCTCTACTTCTCTTACCCTCCATAACATAGTCCACTATTCTTCCAAATAACTTATCCTCCTCCGTACGCCTCACATGACCCCACCACCGAAGCCGGTTTATGCGTACAGCTTCATCCATCGAGATCATTCTTAACTTAGCCTTTACCTCCTCATTCCGAGTACTCTCCTGTCATTGTTCCCACCTGTTTGTACCAGGAACCATTCTCGCTACTTTCATGTCCGTTACTTGTAACTTATGAATAGCATATCCTGAGTCCATCCAGCTTTCGCTCCCGTAGAGCAAAGTTGGTCTGAAAACAGACCGATGTAAAGATCGTTTCGTCCGAGAGCTGACATCCTTCTTAGAGAACACTGTTAATCGCAACTGCGAGCTCACTGCATTAGCTTTACTACACCTTGATTCAATCACACTAACTATATTACCATCCTGGGAGAACACACAACCTAAATACTTAAAATATCTACCAGATGCAGCTTTGTATCACCAATCTGACATTCAATTCTGTTGAATTTAACTACTGACATCAATCTAGTCTTCGAAAGGCTAATTTTCATACCATACTCATTGCACCTATTTTCAAGTTCCAAGATATTACACTGCAGGATTTCGGCGCAATCTGCCACTAAGACCAAGTCGTCAGCATAGGCTAGACGGCTTCTACATTTCCACCTAACAGAATCCCTCCCTGCCACTTAATACCTTTCAGTAGATGATCCATGTAAACTACGGACAGCAAAGGTGAAAGATTATAGCCTTGTCTAACCCCTGTAAGTACACTGAACCATGAACTCATTCTACCATCAATTCTCACTGCAGCCCAATTGTCAAAATAAATGCTTTTGATTGATGTTAATAATCTACCCTTAATTCCATAGTCCCCCAGTATAGTGAACATCCTTTCCCTCGGTACCCTGTCATATGATTTCTCTGGATCTACGAAATATAAACACAACTGTCTATTCCTCTCGTAACATTTTTCAATTACCTGGCACATACTGAAAATCTATTCCTGACAGCCTCTCTGTGGTCTGAAACCACACTTGTTTTCATCCAACTGATCGCACCCTCCCTTCCAAGATGCCAGTGAATACTTTGCGTGAGATACATCGATAGTTGTTGCAATCCTTCCTGTGTGTAAATACTGCTTTTGTACAATCTGAAGGTACCTTACCAACACTCCATGCTAATCTTACTACTCTATGAAGCCATTTTATCCCTGCCTTCCAACTATACTTCACCATTTCAGGTCTAATTTCATCTATTCCTGCTGCTTTATGACATTGGAGTTTGTTTACCATCCTTTCCACTTCCTCAAGCGTAATTTCACCAACATCATTTTCCTCCTCCCCATGAGCTTGGCTGTTCACAACACCACCAGGAGGATTTCCTTTTAGGTTGAGAAGATGTTCAAAATATTCCCTCCACCTCTCAAGTCATTCCCTGGGATCTATTATGAGTTCACCTGAGTTACCCAAAAAACTGTTCATTTCCTATTTCCCTCCCTTTCTAAGATTCTTTATTACTGTCCACAAAGGTTTCCCTGCTGCTTGACCTAGCCTTTCCAGGTTATTACCAAAATCTTCCCAAGACTCTTTTTGGATTTTATTATTATTATTATTATTATTATTATTATTATTAGCGCCTCCTGGCTCAGGCGGCAGCGCGTCGGCCTCTCACCGCTGGGTTCCATGGTTCAAATCCTGGGCACTTCATGTGAGATTTGTGCTGGACAAAGCGGAGGCAGGACAGGTTTTTCTCCGGGTTTTCCCTATCATATTTCATTCCAGCAACACACTCCAATATCATTTCATTTCAACTGTCATTCATTAATCATTGCCTCGGAGGAGTGCGACAGGCTTCGGCAGCCGGCACAATTCTTGCCCTCGCCGTTAGATGGGGCTTCATTCATTCCATTCCTGACCCGGTCGAATGACTGGAAACAGGCTGTCGATTTTCACTATTATTATTATTATTATTATTATTATTATTATTATTATTATTATTATTATTATTATGGTATGTATGTTGGGTATTCAGCCCGAAGGCTGGTTGAATCCTCATCAGGTCCACCATTACCTGTTATAGATGGCCTAGGTGTCACTGAAGAGGTGTACTAGGGAAATGAGGAGTGAGGTAGTTTCCGGTTGCCTTCCTCACTGAGTCAGAAGTTGCTATTACATATCAGTGTGCCAAGCCCACTGAAATGCGTGTACTAACCGGCCCTATGAGCAACATTTTCACACCTTTCATAGCAGGGACTGGCTGCATAAGGAATGGCATTACTAGCATCGCTCATACCTCAGCCACTTTCATATTGTCAAAGCCAAGGATAAGACTGAGACAGGTCAATGAAAGTAACAAATTTATTCTAGCCCATACCAGAAGACAAAGTGCACTGTAAACACTACATCTTGCCAGCAAAGGGCATTATTATTATTATTATTATTATTATTATTATTATTATTATTATTATTATTGTTATTATTATTATTATTATTATTATTATTATTATTATTATTATTATTATTATTATTATTATTATTATTATTATTATATTTTGTAATAGTGTGTTCTGTCCAAGTCTCTTTCTGTCGAGATGCAGAGCACTATACATTTTGGTATGGACTAGAATAAGTTTTGTTACTGTCATCAGTATTTCATAGTCTTACCTTTTACTTTAACGATTTGAAAGTGGCTAAGGTATGAACATTTCTAGTGGCACCGTATTTTACGCAGCCAGATTCTGTTATGATTCACTTGCTGGGTCAGTCGGTGTATAATTATCTTGGGGTGGGGTGATGGACTGATATGTAACAGCATCTTCTGGCTCGTTGAGGCAAGCAACGGGACGCTACCTAACTTTTCACTTTTCAAGTACACCTCTTCATTGATGGTTGGGCTGCCTCTAACGTGTGATGGAGTTCTGTTGAGGACCCAAACAGTCTTCAGGTTGAGGACTCTACTTACATACGCAGAATCTCATTGCCGGGGGAGAATGGGAATCCTTACTTTTTTTAACGTCGGTGACGCAAGGATGGAGAGGGCTAGGATTGGAAAGGTAGCGGCCGTGCCTTTAATTCAAGTACAACCCCAGCATTTGCTTTCTGTGAAAACGGGAAACCACGGAATACCATCTTCAGGGTTGCCGACAGTGGGGTTCGAACCCACTATTTCCCCAATACCGGATACTGGCCGCACTTAAGCGACTGCAGCTATTGAGCTTGGTCTCTACACTTCATCCCACTTCCCTTGTTAAATGTTTGGCCTGATTACACCCAGTTCTAGCCCTTTACACCACAACGAAATTAGAGTAAGTGCCGGAAAACATCACCAGATCAATCTTGCGGAAGTTGTTGCGTTAACTGTGAGGCTTTGGTGCCGGACTTGAGTGAGTAAATGCTTTCTATGACCTCATGCAATGCTACAAAGTAGCGTTCTCATTGCAGTGTTTGTCAACTTCCTTGGCAGCGATACTTAAAATGCCAGCACCACTATCTATTAGACGAGGATGGCGCCTCTGTTTAGTGGCACGAGCCAGGAATTAAATTTACTCGTGGTAGCTTGCCACAAAAAACTGCTTGTAAACATCTCGGTTTAAGTCATCGTACAAAATAGCTTTTCTTCACTGTTACAGAAATACATATCTCAGGGAAGATTTGGCAAGGAATGAACTATTACAAGTCTATGCATGTTGCTGATGTATTGCTTCTCCGTTGATTTTTGCTTGTTGTATTCCGGCAGTAGAGACGTACCTACAGGTAAATCCCTCCCTCTTACGTTTTGAACAGTAATGAAATTTTAAATTAAATTCTTTTAATTCTGAAATATAGTTTTTTTTTTTTATCCGAGAGGGATGTCTGATGTCATCGCTTACTTCTTGTCTAGATGTCTGAGGTTTAAGTCTTAACTGTCACTGTGTTTTTAAAACGGGAAACCAAGTCCGTGTGTTTCAAACTGTATGTAAAACTGTACATTCAAGATAGTAAAGCGCCAAGGGGCTATTATTAATTTCAGCTTCATTTAAGTTCGCATGATTAATGGATGATAACGGCTCCCCCTTTTCTAAAGTCACCTCCGGCAATAATAATAATAATAATAATAATAATAATAATAATAATAATAATAATAATAATAATAAGAAGCTAATATTGTGTCATGACAAAATTTGCTCAGAAAATTAGACATTTTTGTTTCAAGTTCGGATGTATATCGTACCAAATAATCAAATATCTATAGATCTCGTGAGACGTACATCTACTACAGGCGTTAGAAGTGCGCTTTGTTCACCTGGGGAGAGCATGTTGCCGTTTCCCTGTAAGTATATGAAGAAATTTGGAAACGAGCCTGCCATTTCTAGAGAGGAATGTGGTTCTGGGATTCGCTCAGCCTAGAACAGAAGTAACTTCCTGTTTTAATTCCTGGAGACGAAGGAGGCCAGGCTAACCACTCTGTATCAATTTCTGCCAGCCCTACCTCCAGCCTCTAGCCTAAAAGTTGAACTGAAGGTTTTATTTCTTCAAAAAGAAAACAACAGATAACATGTCAGGTACAAAAGCAATCTTGAAACCAGACAAAGAAGATCCAAGATAGTGAATTTTACAGATTATGGGCTTCAAGCCCCTAGTTTTACAATTCTCGAGATACTAGATCCAGTTTACAAAAACTTAAATTAAAAACAAGGAATAATTTGTTAAGGACAGAAATCTCCTCATTCAAGAGCACTTATTCCCAAGCCTTCTAGAGGCACTCATTAAACTTACAAAAACTTTGAAAACGAGCAAACATGCTCTCGGTTTCTTACTGCCTACTCAAGGCAACATTACATCCAAATTTATAATCTCTGGTCTCTCAAGCCACCATTTACAAATTGAACTTACTTTTACAGGGGTATTTAATACCCAACCTACTGGGCCTTCATGGGAAAAAGAACAGGTTAGATAACTGGCCCAAACACAAAGTGAATGGAGGCATACACTGCGCTCCAAGATAATGAAAACCTATAAACCTACAGGGCTCTAGGCGGATGAAACAGGGGCTATTCCCAAACTACTGAGGTGGCTCGCATAGAATTTACTGTAATCCATTACAAAAGGTTGCAAAATCGCAGACACCTGAAACCAAGATGAAGGGAAGCTCGAGAGGGTAAATCACTCTCTATCCCCAATTTACAATTAAAGATTTTCGGATGTTTTCACATTAGCCGAAAGAAAAGTTACATTTTAGAAAAGTAGGTTACATAGTTAAAGATTCGAACCTTCCCTTCGGAATAATTTGCGGATACAGCAAGAAAGATGGAATTATGTGGCCATTACCTTGTAGATGTTCTCGCTGCCGACGAAAGAGGCCGCCAGCCTCCTGCATAAACACACACACTCAGAAAGACGACGATCAGTTGGCAGGGAAACATGAAAAGCCGCAGTTTATGTACCCTCAGGGAAGGTTCGAGATCATTCAAGACTAATCAGGACACACCCTTTTAATTTTATTGGTTAAGTTCAAAAGTTACACTCAAAATCGAACAAGAAGCCTGTGATATTTAGAAAATTAATTACGGAAATTTTTAATTGGCCAGATTCTAAACTGGCGGAAAGAAAAAAGAAGTATTGCCAACCCAAAAATAAATGAACATAGATTCAGTTATGGAAAACCTAGTAATACAAAACTTCTTTAAGTTATAAGTTCTTTCACCTTGCACTAGAGTGCATATTCATAGTTTTTTGGTAGTGTCATCTGTAGAAAAATGACCAAACTTGATGTATAGCAAACAAAACAAGGAGAAATTCAGTCAGTTTAGGAAACTGCACAATAACAAAATTAATTGGTATTTCAGTGGAGTCATCTTCTGATTAAAGTCCCAACTTGTTGTGATATTAGTTTCACTTTTTGATCGGTAGAGGAATTCATTAAGGCGCTTATTAAATGCGCGGCGTTGAAGTGTACCTCTCGGTACAATTATTATTATTATTATTATTATTATTATTATTATTATTATTATTATTATTATTATTATTATTATTATTATTGCCTTATGTGAAAATTGTAGATTTACGGAAAACCACATTCAGGGCTGCCGAGATTGGGGTTCGACCCACAATATCCGAAATGCTAGCTAACAGCTTGACAACCCGCATTTATTTATTTATTTATTTATTTATTTATTTATTTATTTATTTATTTATTTATTTATTTATTTATTTATTTATTTATTTATTTATCGTATGGCTAACACATCACATTACATACAAATACAGTAGTAATACATAATATTTACAGTTCGAAGTGTTTACAGGTTCTAATTATGTACATAGTCAACACACAAAAGTGAGAGCAGAAAAAAGTTTCTAGGGTTTCCCTGGTAGGCAGTGAGAGAACACTACTCCACAATGTGCCGAACTGTTTGCTTCACAGCGCCACAACTGCACGCTGCCGAATTAAGTATTCCCCATTTGTGGAGGGAGTCGTCATATCTGCCATGACCAGTGCGAATCCTGTTGATGGATGTCCAGGTCTTTTGTGGAAGATCAAAACCCTCTGGTTTGTTTCTCAACCATGGTAGATTGTGATATTCTGATGGAGCACTGGATATTCATACTTGTTTCCAGGCCTGAAGCAGATTAATGTTAGCGTCTGCTAGGTTTCTGGCTGTTCTAACAGGTGGATGTCTAGATTTTAGCCTGTTGATAAGAGCATTTTCGTGTCACTATGGAATTGCCAATTGACTGTTGTTAGTTATTTTCTTATACTCTCGTAGGAGAGTATTTTCCCGACAGTGGTAAGGTGGTGGAATATGGGATAGAACAGGTAGGCAGAAAGTGGGAGTAGATCTAATTGCCCCTGATATCATACACATAGTGTGATTCAGCTGAGTGTCAATTAATTTGGTGTGACTGCTGTTCAGCCATATCGATGAGCAGTATTCTGCAGCAGGGTACTCAAGACCAAGTGCTGAAGACCGTAGGGTAGATACTAATGATCCCCAGGTGGTTCTACACAACTTCTGTAAGTTGTTGTTCCTTGATCGTAATTTAGCAGCCGTTTTCTGAAGATTTTTCTTGAAGGGCAGAGTTCTGTCAACAGCAAGCCCTAGATATTGTGGATGTCTGTTGTGTGCAAGACAAGTGTTCTCAAAATTAACCTTCAGTTCACGATTGGCCATTTTGTTGCTAAGGTGAAAACATGTAACATCAGTTTTATTTGGATTCAGTTGTAAATTCCATTTGCGAAAGTACTGTCCCAAGGTGGTAAGATCAGCAGTCGGTGTTCCTTCAATGTTTTCCATGAATTTATCTTGTACTGCCAGAGCCCAACCATTAGCATACCCAAATTTCCTAGAGCTAGTTTCAGGTATGTCAGCTATGTACAGGTTGAAAAACAGAGGAGCTAATACAGAACCTTGAGGAAGACCATTCTTTAGAGTTTTCTCACTGCTAGTGCCATTTCCCGGTATTACACGAAACTTACTCTTGGTGAGCAGGCTATCAATAAGTCGTGCAATCTTCTTACATGGCAAAACGCGTAGTAGTTTGCAGATAAGTCCTTGTTTCCACACAGTATCAAAAACTGCAGTCAAATCAATAAATGCCACAGAGGTTTTCAGTTGTTTTTGAAAGCGAGCCTCAATAAATATCGTTAGTGACAGACCTGATCTTTACAGCTTCGGTTTGGTTGAAACCCTGCTTGTTCAACAGGAAAATTCTGAAAAATGAATGAACTAATCCTGTTATAGTGTAGCATTTCCAGAAGTTTGTATACTATGCTCAGAAGAGCAATTGGACGCTAATTTTTGGGTTGATCGTTAGTTTTTCCTTGTTTTACAATAACAATGATCTTTCTCCGTTGGGGATAGACCCTCTCTGCAGGATGTCAGAGCAGAATTTAGCCAGCCATATTCCAGCATATTTACCACAGTGTATCAAAAATTCAGGGTGAATATCATATCCAGGGGCTTTGCGTGACTTCCTATCTTGCAAGTCATTTGATATATCTTGAAGAGTGAATGTCCTGGAATAAGTACGCTTTCCTGGGCTGATTGTCTTCAGTGTTTTCAGATCACGTCTTATCTGTGTAGTATGATCCCGATCTCCTGGAGCTTTTGAGTTGGCCATATTCTGTGTTGCAACCATGTCAGGAGTTACTGGAGAGCTAATTCGATCTAACCGACAGCCTACTCCTACCTTTCTTAGAATGGACCCTGCTTTTCGTCTTGAGCGTTTGAAGTCAATGCTTTCAACTGTTTATGTCCATTTCTGCCTGCGGGCAGCATCTGCTATGCACGGCTCACCAGTTGTAAGTAGATAACATCACTATCTTCATTCCAACCAGGGATATATTCCTTTCGTAGTCTCTAGGTATGAACTTATTTGCAGTGATTTTTAAAGCATCAATAAATCTCTCGTGGTTGTCTTTTACAGGTGAAATCTGTCCTAGGCACTTATCAAGGTGTTCAGCATAGCCAATCCAATTTGCTCTCTAAACGTTCCAGCATGGACGAGGAATTGAGGAGACTATTGGAACTTTAATTCCCGTTTCCACTACAACTGGTCGGTGTTGACTATGGGGAAAAACAAGGAGAACTATTCATATGGTTGGTAGAGGTATAGTTTTGTAGTCGGTATACACGTAGCATAAATCAGGATTATACTCTCTCCTCCAAGCAGCTGATCTGAAAGGACGCCGTTGTTTGGAGTCATAAAGAAAATGGAAATTGTGCTCTTCAGTCCACGAATTCAAAGCGTCCCCGCTGGAATCAATCGCAGAATATCGCAGATAGACAGCTAGGTGAGGGTATGATTGAATGACATGTGCTGGCTATGTGGAAGTAGGAGGTTTATAAATATTGATGACTGTAACATCTCCTATCTTGATTACAATGGAATGGGCATCATCTGTTGTGTTTGTGGAGATCAGGGAGGCATTCTCTACTGTATTTAGTACGTATGTTGCAGTTCCGTATGCATGATGGAATGTTGAACTTAGAAGTTATTTTTAGAAGGTATTTTATCTCTGGTATGCAATAATTGATCTTAATTTGCTACATGAGTTTCCTGTAAAGTAATTACATCAATATTGGTTTGCAGAGATAGTCTTGATAAAAACTGACACTTTGACCTGCTTAGACCGGGCGAGTTGGCCGTGCGGTTAGGGGAATGCGGCTGTGAGCTGGGATTGTGGGTTCGAATCCCACTGTTGGCAACCCTGAAGAAGGTTTTCCGTGGTTTCCTATTTTCACACCAGGCAAATGCTGGCTGGGGCTGTACCTTAAATAAGGCCACGGCCGCTTTCTTCCAACTCCTAGACCTTTCGTATCCCATCGTTGCCATAAGACCTACCTGTGTCGGGGCGACGTAAAGCCACTAGCAAAAAGAAAAAAAAAAAGATCTGCTTATTCCTTCTACTGTATGTGTATCTGCATTACTTGAATTCTTCGACCTAGGTTTCTATATTGTTGGTCATTATACGGACCGTTTCCCTGAGGTCTTGTCATAATAAAAATAATAATAATCGTATGGCCTCAGCTACCGTGTGCAGACATTTCAATTTGACGCCATCTGGCTGTCTGCTCGTCAATTTCGACGTTCCGTTTTTCTCTAGGCCCCCACTAGGTGGCAGACCGAGTAAACCGAAACTCTCTTGGGCGTCTGTGGCTGAGATTTAATTAATTTTGTCGGGTAAACACCAAACGTGTCACCAGAGATCTTTTACATGCCGACATCGTACGAAGTAGTATAATGGGAGAGTTCGGCGGCCACCGCCACCTCCGGCTCCCAGTGGCCACCTCCACCTCCACCTCAGCCAGAGGCCTCCCAGTGGCCACCTCCACCTCAGCCAGAGGCCTCTTCCAGTGCTGCCAACTTAACCTAACTAGCGCGAAATTTGAATTTGTAAACAAAGCCACGTGCTTTTTGACAGCTGACATCGACAACAACGCATCGCTAACCTCAGTACTGCCATCTTGACGGGCCTAAACCTCAGTAGTGCCAACTTAACCTAACTAGCTCGAGATAAACAAAGCCACGTGTTTTTTGACAACCACGTGCTTTTTGACAGATTTGTAAACAAAGCCACGTGCTTTTTGACAGACAACAACGCATCGCTAACCTCAGTACTGCCATCTTGACGAGCCTAAACCTCAGTAGTGCCAACTTAACCTAACTAGCATGACGTAAACAAAGCCACGTGTTTTTTGACAGCCACGTGCTTTTTTGACAGCTGTCATCCGCCATCTTTAATCCATAGAGCACAGTGCTGCCCTCTTTAGCTACTTACCTTTGAAATGTGGTGGCGGATAATTTGAAAAAATGCTTTTTTGACAGCAGCCATCTTTGAGCGCCGTGCTACACTCTTTAGCTAGTTACCTTTGAAATGTGGTGGCAGGCAATTCCACATGACAGCAGTCATCTTTAATCAAGAGAGCACCGTGCTGCCCTCTATGTGGTGGCGGCAAATTGAAAAATTCTACATGCTCTTGTTTGGAAACAAACTCACGCGCTTTTTTGACAGCCGTCATCCGCCATCTTTAATCAACAGAGCACAGTGCTGTACTCTTTAGCTAGATACCTTTGAAATGTGGTGGCGGCAATTTGAAAAATTCTATGTGCTCTTGTTGGGAAACAAAGCCACGTGCTTTTTTTTGACAGCTGTCATCCGCCATCTTTAATCAGTAGAGCACTGTGCTGCTATAATGCGGGCAATTTCGTTAGCTGTCATCCGCCATCTTTAATCCAGAGAGAACAGTGCTGCACTCTATGTGGTGGCGGTAAATTCCATGTGCTTTACAAACCTATGTGCTTTTCTGACAGCTGTCATCCGCCATCTTTAATCTAGAGAGAACAGTGCTGCACTCTATGTGGTGGCGGCAAATTCCACGTGCTTTACAAACCTATGCGCTTTTCTGTCATCCACCATCTTTAATCTAGAGAGAACAGTGCTGCACTCTATGCGGTGGCGGCAAATTCTACGTGCTTTACAAACCTATGCGCTTTTCTGTCATCCACCATCTTTAATCTAGAGAGAACAGTGCTGCACTCTATGTGGTGGCGGCAAATTCTACGTGCTCTTATTTGGAAACAAATTCTACTCGCTCTTCAGCTGTCATCCACCATCTTTAATTAAGAGAGCACCGTGCTGCCCTCTTTGTGGTGGCGGATAATTTGAAAAAATTCTTTTCGACAAGCAGCCATCTTTAATCCAGAGAGAACAGTGCTGCCCTCTTTAGCTACTTACCTTTGAGGCGGTTAATTTGAAAAATTCTTTTCGACAAGTTGCCATCTTTAATCCAGAGAGAACAGTGCTGCCCTCTTTAGCTACTTACCTTTGAGGCGGTTAATTTGAAAAATTCTAGCTGCCATCTTTAATGAAAAGGGCATCGTGGTGCTATCTTGCGGGTAATATTTTACGTCACAGCTGTCATCCACCATCTTGCATTGCTAACCTTAGTGCTGCCCTCTTTAGCTACTTACCTTTGACAAGCTGTCACCCGCCATATTGCATCGCAAACCTCAGTGCTGCACTCTATGTGGTGGCGGATAACTTGAAAAAATCTTTTTGACAAGCAGCCATCTTTAATCAACAGAGCACCGTGCTGACATCTTTAGCTACCGCCATCTTACATCGCTTACCTCGCTGCTGCACTCTATGTGGTGGCGGTTAATTCGAACAAGTTTAATCACGCATCGGGTAAGCTAGAGTAAGCACGTGCTGCAGTGATGACGTTATCATGCATGTTTAAACCCGTTCGTTGACTAAAAGCTTTAGTCTTCGGGAAACAGTGATAGAGTGTGGAGTGCAAACATGACGAAAACATTAATAGTTGATGTGCAAGGCTTTAAAGTAAACGGAAACAAGTTTGTGTTTAAAGAGGTGGCTGTGTTAGATTGCTGTGTGTTGTGGGCACCAAAACTTGTTAGTTTAGTATTTAGTCCACCGTTCCCTTACTGTTTGCAAACAGATGAAGATAAAAAGCAGACTCAGTGGATTGAAAACAATTTAGGTTTGAAGTGGGAAGAAAAAGGAATACCTTATCGTTTTCTACCTTTAATGATGTATGCACATTTGTCAAGAGCAGATCTTGTTCTTTTAAAGGGTTGTGAAAAGAAAGAATGGTTGCGTGATTTTCTACCATCATCATGTGAAGTTATCGACATGCATGAATTGGGGTGCCCATCATTTAAAACTCTTCCGAAAGAGCATAGTAGAGAAACAACTAAACAGTCTTTACAACATGTATGCATGCTCTTTGATTGGTTGTGTCGCAGTGCATGTCGGGAAGTGAACAACATATGTAAAGTGCAGTGTCGAAATAACCTTCGTGTAAAAGAAACATTTGTAGAGTAAAGACATCATGTCATTTCTAACAGATACTAAGTGTAACGCAGTTGAAAAGGCGATCGTAAAGTTTTATGCATGCAAAAAGAAACTAAACACTTTTACTGAAGAAGAGTTAAATGCATTACCAAAGGCATTTTTGGTCAATGTAGCTGCGAATGCTGTAAAGAAGATTTGGGATAAGGTACCTCGTGAGTGGACTCAAGATCCTGTTTTGTCAGAGCTTCAAACGTGTAGTTTACATCATGAACACGTGAGTTTAGCTAGAAGACCTTCTGTGAGACAGTGCCGTACATGTCAACTAATTAAACTGTATCACGGACCTAAAACTAACGAGTTGTCTTCGCTTATAAACACTTATCATGGCTGTGGAGAGAGTAAACAAGGAAAAGGTGAAGAAACGTGCTGGGAGAAAGATGAGGAAGCATGTTGGGCGTGGACTCATCAATAGAGTGATTGATCTTCTTTTCTTCGTGCTTCATCTCCCCTGCGGCCCTAGAACACGTTCGCCTGATACGTAGTTACATGCTGCCAGCATAGAGTGTAGCTGTTAAAATCTGCTTCGTAAAGTTATGCTGTGTGTGTGTGTGTGTATGTGTTATTACCTAGTGCTTTAGCTGCTCAGAAGAATATAGCAGCACTTGTCGTTGTTGGTGCAATAAAACGAAAAACTGAGTGACAAAGACCGTAACATGAACAAAGGATAAAAATGTATGTATATAGTCTAAAATAAATATGAATTGTCAAAACATATTACAGGTGTTGTTTAATCCTACAGCATGTCCTAGTGACTTAGAAGAAAGGAAACGTAGAGGATTAAAAGAAAACACACATAAGATTTAAAGTACATCCTCTTTATTAATCCATGAATTAAAGCTGTTATTAAAACCAAGCCATTTAACATACAGTTTATTACCACGACGTCGAATAACACGTTCAACTAAATAGTGATCAGGATATTTTGTTTTCTGCAGTTCTTCGATGTAGAATCCTCCTTCAATAGGCTGTCCTCTGAGATCGCGAAGTAAATACGTAACTGGATTAGTAAGCTTAACACTTCTGATTTGAAAAATTTCAGTGCTCCAGTTAGGTGTGTATCCTTTTGCAAAGATAGACTTGTGTTTGCTGATGCGAACGAAATCACCTTCTTTAAAGCGATAGCGACGTGGATCAGCTGTTTTGATTACAAGATGAATAGCATCTAGACGAGGTGTATTCTTTGTAACAAGACGTGGCTTTGTTCCGATAGTGTGATGAGGTGTATCGTTGTAGGTAGATAAAAGTCTAGGTAGCAGATCAATCCAACGATATGAACCTTGCGCTGTAAATTCTCGCCACATCATTGTTTTGAGTGTACGATTAAAGCGTTCTACAACACTTGCCTTGAGATTACTGAACGTAGAGTAGTGTTGAATGCCAAGTAACTTGAGGTAAGAAGAAAAATCCTTGTTGTAAAACTCTTTACCTTGATCAGTTTGAAGAAGCCTTGGGCAGCGTTTCGATTCTTCAACAATATGTTTAAATGCTTCTTTAACTTGAGCTGCTGTTTTAGAACGCACGGGTTGTGCAAAAGCAAACTTTGAGTACACATCGATAACAGTAAGTAGATACTTATAGCCCTTATTACTAGAAGCATATGGAATCATTTCTACTAAGTCTGCTTGCCAGAGATCATCTTTTCCTCGTGTAATAACGCGTCTGCGACAGTAGGTGCGACGTGCTGGTTTATGTAACTCATGTGCGATGTTTACCTTTACAGGTGAGATCTTCTCTTGACGAGCCATTATAAAATAATACCGGCATAACGTAGTTCTCTTTCTATTTCTAGAATTTCTGATCCGTGACCAGTGTGACCAGCCTCTTGCGATGCTCTTAAAAGTTGTAATCGTTCAACGAGTAAGTTTGGGTCATTCCAGTATCTTACATCCACATACGGCAACAAAGGCTTGTAGATAACGTCTAGACTACGTGCAGTCGGAAACAGCTTAGAAATAAACTCACGATACTTGTAACTCTTATTCGCATTTACAGCTTCTGTTCTCTTGTAATTACGTCGTGTTGCATCGGTAGCAAAAAGTATTGCTTTATACTTTTTAAGATCATCTTGTAAAATTATATCCTTGTCAGGTATTCGTGAGAAAAGAAGTTCTAAGAGTCCTTTCGTAGGTTTATAGGTAACACCTTTTACAATGAGTTTGTTGCTATTAATCTTAACATTTGAATTTCCTATCCGGAAACAGTCATCTTCGTAGCGAATACCATAGGTAGTGTCAGTTTGTCCTGTAAAAAGTTTTTCTATATAAGGTGCAAAGAGAGATCCATAGGTATCTTGAATAAAAGTTCTAAACTGATTGCGATATTCTGGTGTAATCATAACCTCAGACAAAGATGGTAGATTTTGCGTCGATGTAGTAGGTGTTTCTGCAATAACATCTGTAGTTAAAAACTCAACACGCTTAGATGGTGATGCATCATTAAGTTCTTCTTCTTCTTCTTCTTCCTTATCTTCCTCTTCTTGATCTACATCCTGCTTCTTCTCTTCCGTATCTTCTTCATGCTTTTCTTCTTCATGCTTCTCTTTATGATATGATGTTTGCATAGAAGCAAAACTTGAAGTAGACTGCGGTAATGAAGTAGAATTAAAAATTTCTTTGAGTGGTGTACTTAGTTGTGTTTTTAAAAATAAATCCGTGTCTGCTTGAATACGTTTAAGCTCTTTAAATTTCCGTCGAATATTGTTTCGAGCTTGGATGATATGTTTTGTGATCTCCTTGCTAGATGTTAACATGATGGTGGTTTTTAATCAAGTAGTTACTGTAATTCTGTGTTAATGCATATAAAATGATCGAAACCCATGCGATATCGTCCATGCTGTACATCACTTTCTTTATCAATAACTAAAAAGCTGTAACGGTGTAATGACCAACATTTAGCACACATACGTTTAAAGTCATCGAATGTCATATCAGTGTTAACATGATCGTTATACACATGTCGCATGTTGCGCTCATCTTGCCGAAAAAGCACAATAACATTTGCGTTGTCGCGTATCAACTGCTTGGGCACACGAGAATAGGTTTGGCACAAATAGATGCAATCAACATATTTATGTCGACCCATACTAAAGAATGCACGAATAACGTTTTGCTGTTGTGTTGCGACATCATCAAAGATCATTAGAGAATTAGGAAGCACATCGTCTGGTGATGGTACTTGCTCATGTGAATTAAATTTAAAATATCTTATTCCATCTTTAACTAGATTGTGCATTACAGTTTGTAGAATAGTATATAGCGGCTGATAGAGTGACTTTGCGAAAACGTAAATATTCTCGAAGCGTATACCATTTACAGAAGTAATAAGTGTGAGTAAAAGATTTGTTTTACCGCATCCCGACGGACCTGATATAATACATCGCACAGTAAAAGGAAACAACGTTCCATGACGTTTTCTTGTAGTTGTACTAGAACTAGGTAAGAGATGTGGTACAATGTCGGTAACAGGTAGCGTGTCTTGCTGCTTTATAATCTTCATGATAACTGAATCATAAAGTACGTAATAGTAATATATATATATATATATATTAAACGAAACAAGAGGCAACGGTTAGTTTATGATTTGCTCTTGACTAGTAAAGTCGTGTCCAGCATGGTGAAACAACGATATCCAAACGACATGAAGAAGAAGAAGAAAGTAAAAACTGTTGGATGGAAAGATGTTATAAAGGCTGCGCAAAAAGCTATTCGAGGGGAATACAATCCTCGTGTAGCTATTACTAAGGCGTTACGCGCAGCAAGAGCGAGAATTTCTCCAAAGTGCAGAGCAATATTTAGTAAACGTGCGCGAATTATTCCTGTACCAAAACGAGGAGGATTTCTTCCTGCGCTGTTTGCTGGCTTAGCAGCTTTAGGGTCATTGCTAGGTGGTGCTAGTGCTGTAGCGAGAACTGTCAAAGCTGTAGAAGAAGCGAAACAAGAGTTGAAAGAGAGTGAACGTCATAACAAGACGATGGAGGCAATTGCGTTACGAGGCAAAGGTGTGAACATGAAGCTAGCGCCATACAAGAAAGGGCTTGGTATCTACATTTCTCCAAAAAACGTCTACTGAATGCACTGCCATATCGAGCTCTAACGCATGATGAAGTTTTTACGTTTGCTAAACAACTAGGAATTCATTATTTTCGAGGAGTGTATATGCGTGATCAACTACCAGCACGTCCACGTGAACGTGAAAGTGCCGTAATTAACTTGGACGACAGTCGTGGACCTGGAACTCATTACGTTGCTTATGTAAAACGTAAATCTAAAGTATGGTATTTTGATAGCTATGGAGATTTACCTCCTCCTTTTGAGCTCATACGTTATTTCGGAAGCAGTGCAGACATTGTTTACAATAAAAACCGTGTGCAAAACTTTAATACACGCATGTGCGGACGATTATGTCTTATGTTCTTATATCAAACCCAGACAGTAGAGAAAGTGCATTAGTGTATGCGTGATGACGAACAGTGAAAGAACGTTTGCTGTACGTGGAGAAGGACCTGAAACAACCGTCTATTTTAATCCACCAATCGAACTTGGTTATCAGCCGCATAGTCTTGGACTAGTATCGTTTGAAAGCTACAATAAAATCTATAATGTGCGTGATGGTTTAAACAAGTTCTATTACGATGAGTATGTGCTAACACTACCCTCAGGTAGTTATACAGTAGATGATATTCACGACTATATTGAAAGTACGTTAATTGATCAGTTTGGGGAAGATAGTTTTAGTAATCATAATTACAAGTTCTCAATCACTATAAGCAACATTACGCACAAATGTGTTATTGAATCATCATTTAAGATTGACTTCAAATCACAACCTGATTCGATTGGACCACTGCTTGGATTTTCATCGAGGGAGCTCCTACCGAACGTACGTTACGAGTCTGATCAACCTATAAAACTCTTCGATGATTATAATGTGAACATTACTTGTAATATTATTACAGACTTGAATAGTAATCTACAACCTTCGCACGTCCTGCACGACTTTATTGTTACAGAGGAACGTGGATATACTATTTGTGAGAAACCAGCAGTAGTTCTTTATCATCCTGTGTCTGTAAAACACATTAGCAACATTACTCTTAGACTTGTAAATAAACATAATCAGCTTATTCATTTAGATCAGCACGCGTACGTAGCTTACAAACTACATCTTAAACCAGTATGAAAACCATCTATAAAACACGGTGTACATTCCGAAGGCATACTACATGTGTGCAGAGACTCATCGAGTTAACAGATACCCATAAGCAGATACTCCAAGATTTAGGATATACACTACTACAACAGAATGGAAGAAATGCTAGACATTACGAATACAGTAGAAAGTCGTGAAGGTGTAGTACGAAGTGAGCTTCATTCTTATCAACCTTTTACGTTTGGATTAAATAACAATGATGAAATTCATTTTATTATTAATCAACAAGATGTTTACACCTTACCACACGAAAGCTACCTCTATATTGAAGGACGATTAGAAAAGTCTGATGGAAGTGGACCAAGCACTTCACAACTAAACAACCATGCTCTAGCTTTTCTCTTTTCTGAAGCGCGATATGAAGTAAATAATGTTGAAATAGATCGAACGAAGAATGTTGGTATTACAAGCGCAATGAAACTCTACCCTTCTTTCTGTGATGAAGAAAGTAATCTTTTGCGGATGGCTGGATGGTGTCCAAAATCTACTAACAACTGGATGATAAATGAGGATGGAACTTTTACGGGTATGTTATCACTGAAACATATTTTTGGATTCGCAGAAGACTTTACACGTATTATAATCAACGTAAAACAAGAGCTTATTCTAATCCGTGATCGAAGTGATTACAATTCTCTTAAAGCAGTAGAAACACCTGTAGAATCGAAAATAACACTGCATCGTATACTGTGGCGGATCCCACATGTAACCTTATCTGATCGTGAAAAACTTCGATTGCTCAAGATTGTAGAAAATGATACACCATTACCTATACGTTTTAGAAGTTGGGAGCTGCATGAATATCCTGTGTTACCACCTACAAACAAGCATAGCTGGGCAGTTAAAACATCACGTTTTACTGAGAAGCCCTTGTACATTATTTTTGGATTTCAAACTAATCGTAAATTCAATCACGAAAAAGATAGCTCACTGTTTGATCACTGCAAATTAAGACACGTTAGACTATATCTCAATGGAATTACGTATCCCTACGAAAACATCGACATTAACTTTGAGAAAAATAAGTTTGGGATGCTCTATGACATGTTTTGTAAATTTCAATCATCGTATTATCAGAAAGAAGATCGTCCGCTATTTACACCTCAAGAATTTAAAAATAAAGCACCGATTGTAGTTATAGACTGCTCTTATCATGAAGAATCTATAAAAGAATCTCCAGTTGATATTCGTTTAGAATTTGAAACATCTGAAAACATTCCTGCTAACACAGCAGCCTATTGTCTTATTATTCATATGAGTGATGTTACTTACCATCCGCTAACGAATATTGTTACGAGACTATAAATAAGAATAGATCTTTATCATTTTCGTTAGTGTGTGCTTCGACATCGTACGCTATGGAACAAAACTGTAAATGTGCATGCTGTTTGCATGCTCATACGCAACATCTTATTTATGTTTCACGAGTGAGTGAGGCTATTAAGATGTTCTATAAACGTAGATCATCGATGCCGAAACATCTTATTCAATACTTACCACCAGGATTTTTATATACGTACGCTGCCTCTTACGTACATAATTTTTGGGACATCCTTCCTCTACACAGTAAGATGTCAATCGAAGTAGCTTTATGCAGAACTTGTGAGCGACATTACAAGCATCGAGGAGAAAATGGTGATGATGATTGGGATGGACCAAATCCGAGGATTGAACACTGTTCACAGTGTATGAATGAACTTTCTCTAGTACTTCATGATGATGATGATGATTCCGAAAAGGAATAACAGCAAGGTAAGAAGTACATGATCTTCTCTGTAAAGCATAACATACTTAGTATAATATATTTCTAAATGCTTTGTTTAATTTGAATGTTGCAGGAGGCATTTCGGAAGCATACGTTGTTAAGAAGCACACCAACCTTGTCAGCAGCAAAAACGAACACTGTTGTAGTACATTTGTAAATAAATATTTGATCGCATTCAAAAAATGTTGTACTTATTGCATTGCTTTACACCGACTTACTCTTAAGAAAAACGATCAGGTCTAAACATGCACAATGACGTCATCACAACAGCACTTGCTTACTCTAGCTTTCCCGATGCATGTCTAAACTCGTTCGAATTTACCGCTACCACATTCCTTTACATCGACTTACTCTTAAGAAAACGGACAAGTCTAAACATGTATGATGATGTCATCACAACAGCACGTGCTTACTCTAGCTTACCCGATGCGTGATTAAAGATGGTAGATGACAGCTGAAGAGCGAGTAGAATTTGTTTCCAAATAAGAGCACGTAGAATTTGCCGCCACCACATAGAGTGCAGCACTGTTCTCTCTAGATTAAAGATGGTGGATGACAGAAAAGCGCATAGGTTTGTAAAGCACGTAGAATTTACCGCCACCGCATAGAGTGCAGCACTGTTCTCTCTAGATTAAAGATGGTGGATGACAGAAAAGCGCATAGGTTTGTAAAGCACGTGGAATTTGCCGCCACCACATAGAGTGCAGCACTGTTCTCTCTAGATTAAAGATGGCGGATGACAGCTGTCAGAAAAGCACATAGGTTTGTAAAGCACATGGAATTTACCGCCACCACATAGAGTGCAACACTGTTCTCTCTGGATTAAAGATGGCGGATGACAGCTGTCAAAAAAGCACGTGAGTATGTTTTCAAACAAGAGCACGTGGAATTTTTCAATTTGCCGCCACCACATAGAGGGCAGCACTGTTCTCTCTGGATTAAAGATGGCGGATGACAGCTGTCAAAAAAGCACGTGAGTATGTTTTCAAACAAGAGCACGTGGAATTTTTCAATTTGCCGCCACCACATAGAGGGCAGCACTGTTCTCTCTGGATTAAAGATGGCGGATGACAGCTAACGAAATTGCCCGCAGCACAGTGCTCTATTGATTAAAGATGGCGGATGACAGCTGTCAAAAAAGCACGTGGCTTTGTTTCCCAACAAGAGCACATAGAATTTTTCAAATTGCCGCCACCACATTTCAAAGGTATCTAGCTAAAGAGTGCAGCACTGTGCTCTGTTGATTAAAGATGGCAGATGACAGCTGTCAAAAAAAAAGCATGTGAGTTTGTTTCCAAACAAGAGCACGTGGAATTTGCCGCCACCACATAGAGGGCAGCACGGTGCTCTCTTGATTAAAGATGGTTGCTGTCACGTGGAATTGTCTGCTACCACAGGTATCTAGCTAAAGAGGGCAGCACTGAGGTTTGCGATGCAATATGGCTGCTGTCAAAAAGCATTTTTCAAATTATCCGCCACCACATTTCAAAGGTAAGTAGCTAAAGAGGGCAGCACTGTGCTCAAAGATGGCGGATGACAGCTGCACGTGGCTTTGTTTACCTCGCGCTAGTTAGGTTAAGTTGGTAGCACTAAGGTTTAGACCCGTCAAGATGGCAGCACTGTCGATGACAGGTGACGAATTTTGCAGCTACTGCGATATAGAGGGCAGCACAGTGCTTTGTGGTTTAAAGATGGCGGATGACAGCTGTCAAAACAGCACGTGGCTGTCAAAAAGCACGTGGCTTTGTTTACCTCGCGCTAGTGAGGTTAAGTTGGTACCACTAAGGTTTAGGTCCATCAAGATAGCAGTACTGAGGTTTGCGATGCGTTGTTGTCTGTCAAAAAGCACGTGGCTTTGTTTACAAATCTGTCAAAAAGCACGTGCCTGTCAAAAAACACGTGGCTTTGTTTACCTCACGCTAGTGAGGTTAAGTTGGCACTAGTGAGGTTTAGGCCCGTCAAGATGGCAGCAGTGAGGTTAGCGATGCGTTGTTGTCGATGACAGCTGTCAAAAAGCACGTGGCTTTGTTTACAAATTCAAATTTCGCGCTAGTTAGGTTAAGTTGGCAGTACTGTCGCGCTAGTTAGGTTAAGTTGGCAGTACTGGAAGAGGCCACTGGCTGAGGTGGAGGTGGCCACTGGGAGCCGGAGGTGGCGGTGGCGCCAGAACCATCCAATTATACTACTGTACGACATGGAGTGTCGAATGGACTTTTTTCCGCCCTTCAAAAATCCGACTACCTCTGCCGGGTTTGAACCCGCTATCTTGGGATCCGGAGGCCGACACTCTACCGCTGATCCACAGAGGCAGCTAGATCTTGTCATTATGATATGTTTTAAGCCAGGAGATCCCAAGGATTGTCTGGCTTCCAGTGTTGTTGCTTTCTTAGCACCACCCAGGGGTCACGTGCAGGGCACTTTAAAGTTAAACCTACGGACATGAATCAACAGCGTAGCCCCATTATTATTATTATTATTATTATTATTATTATTATTATTATTATTATTATTATTATTATTACAGACTGATATGTAATAGCCCCGGTCTAGAAAGCCAAGAATAACGGCCGAGAGGATTCGTCGTGTTGACCACACGACACCTCGTAATCTGCAGGCCCTCGGGCTGAGCAGCGGTCGCTTGGTAGGCCAAGGCCCTTCAAGGGCTGTAGTGCCATGGGGTTTGTTTGGTTTGGTTTATGTAATAGCACCGACTGGCTCGGCGAGGAAAGCGACGGGAAACTACCTCACTCCTCGTTTACCTAGAATGCCACTTCAATGACGCGTTGGCTATGGATGACGACGGATATACCCAACACACATACATACATACATACATACATACATATTATTATTATTATTATTATTATTTATCCTCTCTATCTATGGACTTCAAATGGCATTACTCCGGTATCCACTGTCAGGTGCTTTTTCCAAGACAGTAGTAGTGGTCCTAGTGATTTTGTTGTTTCATGATGAGTAACAGCGAAATAATCAGCTTCTCTAACATTAACTATAGAAAGAAGCGGAAGACGGCTACGTCTTTAATTAAACTTATAACCGAGAAGCAAGCACGCTCGTCGCCCACCATGAGGGGTGGTTGACAACGAACAATGAACAAGATGCTACATGAGTCGTACATGACCTCACGACAAGGATTGATTCTCGAATACGTGACATTTGGACTCTGGAGACTTGTTATTTTCTTTTGCGTCGTTCTCTTTCCTCAGGGTAATGATCCCGTAACCTCGTTGGTGTAAGGTGAAGCCCTGTAACTGCTCGAGTAATGTCGTTGCTCCGTGCGACCAGAGAAGGGGGGAGTAAAGAAAGATCTGCTGCGTCATGAATTGTGGAGCAATACACGGGAATAGCCGGTTTTAAAAGGTATTTGGTCTGTAATAACCTCCTTAGAAAAATGTTCAACATATTTACAACAGTTCAGATATATAATTATGACTTCGTCCCTTTATAGATCAATGGTAGTGTCAAATTCTATCGACGTTAGAGCCGCTGACACTACGGTTCGGGGTCACATCCGGCCTGCCACTATTTTTGTTTGGCCTGCCTCCGTAGCGTAACTGTTAGCATGATTAACTACCATACTCGGAGGCCTGGGTTCGACTCCTGGTACTGTCAGAGATATAAGAATTGCGGGAGGGCTGGTATGTTGTGAAAATGGTCCATACAGTTCACCTCCATTGGGTAGTGGGCCTGAAAAGAGCGGTGCTACTTCGCGATGAGGACACGAGTCTTTACGGTAGTTAGTTTGCTGTCATACATTTATGAGTTAAGTTTTGAGTGGTTGTAAGAAACAAATTCACTTTCAACTGAAATAATTTAAATGCACTAAATCGCATCATTGATAAGTTTATCTTTTTTTTATAATACTAGGTTCAAGTCATTCAAATGTTTGGTCATATAAGCTAGAAATACTTGGCAGGACAACCAGTCGGGCTGTCCCGAAAGTTCACAGATATGTACTTTCTCCTCTAGAAATATACGCATTTCATCTCGCGGAGTAAAAAAATCTAACTAATGTTTGACTAGGATTTCTGCATGATACATTATGTCGCTAGACATCAGCAATTTATTAAGTTCAAAGCAGCAGTTTCACACTCCTCATTCTTCTTCCATTTTTAACAAATTTTTGGGTCCCTATTGTGAGATGATTTGGCGCAGTTTTACGACCAAATGCCCTTCCTGACGACAACCTTCTGTTAAGGGATATATTTACCATTGCGTATTTTTGTGGTGGTTGGTAGTGTGACGTGTTTTGTATAGATAAGGTCATATGCATTAAGACAAAGAGAAACATCCAGTCCCCGAATCAGAGGAATTAATCACACAGTCAAAATACACAGCCTGGCCGTGAGTGGAACCCGAGGCCATCTGAACTGAAGGTCGCAATGCTGACCACTCAGCTGAGGAGCGTGACTTCCACACTTCTCATTAGGTGAGTAATTTTGCATGCACGTTTACACTTGTGACACCAAGCATTGCAAGACTGGTTAATACCCGATATAGACCTCAGTTCATTTAAAAGCATTGTCCGGCTCCATGGCTAAGTGGTTACCTACCGTGCTGGTCTCTAGTTCAGAGGGTCCCGGGCTCGATTCCAGGCCACGTAGGGAATTTTCACCTTAATTATTTCCAATGGCTCGGGGGCTGGGTTTGTGTTCTCCTCAGCATTAGAATTCATCACAGATAGGGCCCCATCCTCACAGAACCGCAGGTCGCCTGTACGGTGTCAACTCGAAAGACCTGCAGCGGGCCTCTTCGGAGGTCACACACCATTATTATTTAAAACCATTAGCTAAAACCTCTTTTATCAATTTGACATTCCATAAAATATTTCATACCGGGCGAGTTGACCGTGCGCGTAGAGGCGCGCGGCTGTGAGCTTGCATCCGGGAGATAGTAGGTTCGAATCCCACTATCGGCAGCCCTGAAAATGGTTTTCCGTGGTTTCCCATTTTCACACCAGGCAAATGCTGGGGCTGTACCTTAATTAAGGCCACGGCCGCTTCCTTCCAACTCCTAGGCCTTTCCTATCCCATCGTCGCCATAAGACCTATCTGTGTCGGCGCGACGTAAAGCCCCTAGCAAAAAAAAAAAAAAAATCATTTTATGTAATGCTATTAAACTGTACATGTTGCCCGCGACCAGTCGCTCAAGTTAATTACTGGCCCTGCATTAAAAATATCGACCGGGCGAGTGGGCCGTGCAGTTAAGGGCGCGCGGCTGTGAACTTGCATCCGGGAGATAGTGAGTTCGAACACCCCCCCCCCCCCCCGACGGCTGGCCTGAGAATGCTTTCCTGTAGTTTTCCCATCTTCACTTCCGGAACAGTTTCTATTTAAAGGCAGAAACCGATTCCTCCCTCCTCCTTACCCAGTTTCATTCACTACCATTCATTTCATCTTCATTAGCTTCTCAACTGAGGTTAGCGTCAGAAAGGGCATCCGGGACTAACGAGTAGACATGCATTTTATGTTTTAATTCTAAACAAATTTACACATTTTCAAGGAAGAGATAATCAGTTCCAAATCGTTTTTCATCGTTGGGGCAGTAGATGTGTTCGGCTGTGTATCCAGTAGCGCGAAAATCGCCTTAGGACACTCGGCAGCTTTCACGTTCCCGATAAACCTCGACATGCTGAGATTTTGTAAGCCACGCTATACTCTTGAATGCATTTCAGACCATTCAGAAGCCAATTATTCCTCGTATGTCGCGACATTTTGTGGTAGAAGTTTATTTTTCGCACTTCTTCGCCTCGCAGTTTCTTCGGATGTTCACATTTGATTTGTATTTTTCCGTATACCTGTAGAGCTCACACCTAACACAACTCTCTCGCTGGAGTTCAGAGATTTACTGCTTGTTAACAGCGCAGCATGGTGACATCAGTACCTCAAGACGGCGGAGCTATTGCATCACTCCATGATGTCATACCGAAGTACGATACTTGTTGTTTGGTACAATCATCCTTCCTGTTTGTAACGAGATATTGAACATCGTCGTCGTATTTTTTGTCTATAAATTATTTTGATTTTAAAACTTCCATGTTTTTGCAGTGCTCTCCGGCCCAAGAACGGTTCTATTGACGAATTATACGTCAAAAGTTTGGACGACCCCGGTCTATGATGACACATTCACTGTTTTGCCGACACAATTAATTACAAATTAAAATTAAGACGCCCGGTAGAAGTACGGTTGTATTTGGTAGAGTAAACGGATGTGAAAATTGACCCACAAGTGACCTAAATGGCGTCAAATCAGTATGCCTGCACTCGATATCGGAGTAAATACTATTATTATTACCGGTATTATTATTATTTCATTCATGTCGTTTCAGCCAACTAAAGACCACATCATTTCAACTGACTCCTTCCCCGGGCTTTAACATTTGCCTAGTACTCCAGCATTCGTTTCCGGTGTAGCTCGTTTTTTTCTTCCGTCCACGTCTTACCTACGGTATTTTAAGCTTCGGCTTTTCTTAGAAACTACTGTGGTCTTGGAAGTTTCTTCTTAAGTGGGTTGCGATCCAGTATATGTGTGATGCCCACCTCTTGTAGATCTTTTTCTACCTCACTGAAACAGGCCCCTTTTGTGTTCTTATGTTAGGAGTAGAAGAAAATTCGTTTGGTTGACCTTGCAGGGCTTATTCTTGTTACGTGACCATAAAAAGCAATCCTCCTCTTCCGCATCGTATCGGTTTTCTTTTCAACGTGGAAATTGAGGTCGTCGTTGTGTTGTCTTTTATATTCACCTATGTCCTTGATGGGTCCGAAGACTCTCCTCAAAATCTTTCGTTCTTTGATCTCATGTTTCTAAGTAAGGCCTTTTTTGTTCATCGCAAGGCACTCCGCTACAAAGAGGGCCTCCGGACGAATGACTGTGCGATAATGTCTGAACTTGGCGTTCAAGGATATTGACCTTTTGTATTATTATTATTATTATTATTATTATTGCTTGTTTTTACAAATGTATGTTAAGTCTTCAGCCTGGAGAATAGATGGATCCTCAGACAGCAACACCGACGTTTATGCAGTTAAGCAGGAAACCGTAAAAACCGATAGTGGCGCCACGAGGAGACGTTTCAAGGCTTGGAGAGGGGTGAGGTGGTTTTCCATTGCTTTCCTCAGTTGGACCAGAAAATGCTGTTGCAACACGTGACCCTATGAATAGGACCTATAACATCCAGATGCATGAGTCGTGGTCCGAAAGTCATTACTCAGTACCACTGACACCTCAGGAGCTTTCATACTGTCAGAGCCATAAATGAGACTGAGACTTCAGTGGAAACTACATTTTACTTTCGCCTGTGTCAAGGGACGGAAAGAAACTACTGCATCCATCAAGAAATAGCAACAGGTGGAGTGTTTACGCTCACGCCATAACCACATGCACCAATTTCAAGTGGCGGTTGGAATGTATCGAGCCACTTGCATGAAACAACACGGTAATCCTTTTTAGTTACATCTAGTAACGTAGGTTCCTAAGATATTTAGCCGGTTCAGCTTGCATTATAGAACCGTATCAGGTATAGAATATCCGGCTGAGTATTAGAACCTCACGGGATGGATCTGGTTTCACCTTCTCGTTGTTTGTTGTGATGAATGTATGTGTTGAAGATGAAACTTGTATGGAACACGGACACAGCGGTCGCTGCGCGCTCTGTCGGGGGAATACCAACAACTAACGGTTATGTCGCAGTATCTCGTTAGTGTTGAGGTCTCTGAGGTCCCGCTGCAAACGCTGTTAGTCACATTTTAACACCCTGACACAATTTCAGGACACATCATCCCCTGAGACGTCGTCCTCGTTCTAAACTATATTATTGAAAGTGAGAGTGAATTAAATCACGCACGGAGTGTGTAGTGGAGTGTTTTCTCACCAAGGTGCCCGGAATTCGATTCGCGGCTAATGCACGTGGGATATTTGAAACTTAAAATCACGTCGCTTTGGTTCCAATTTCACACGAAGCTGGCGCTCGCATAGCTGTGTTACCGATGTTCATTTCTTAGTTTAAACTATAATTTTGCTTGCTTGTTTTTCAGTCGGGTACTCTTTGGTGAACCAACCTAAAGCGTGCTACACTGATTAGGTAAAGATTGTTAGACTCGTTAACGCATCTTGACTAACTTTTGACATAAATAATACGTCAATAGAACCGTTCTTGCGCCGGTGAGCACTGCAAATGAATGTTTTAAAATCTGAATAATTTATAGACAGCAAATACGACGACGTGGTCTTGATTTCATAAAGAAGAGTTTCTGTGGATTTTATGGAAATTATTATTATTATTATTATTATTATTATTATTATTATTATTATTATTATTATTATTATTATTATTATTATTATTATTTACAGTAAATGTTATATTTAGGACTAACTTACGCATAGTACCAGAAGCTGTTTGTTTCCTTTATTTCATGCCCATGTTTCTTCCTTTGTTTTACTGTGGGCTTCTTTTCGCTGTTTCTTCAAATAGTTCCGTCAACTAGCCCTCTGTGTATTTCGGATCTGAAGAATCCCTGTTTAGGATGTCTTCTTGTATGATTCGTGTCAGTTTAAGGTCGTTTCTCTTATTTCGTCCATCTATTTCATAATATCTGTTTTGGCTTAATAATAATAATAATAATAATAATAATAATAATAATAATAATACGCGTAATAATATATTGGTTTTACGTCTCGCTAATTTACCACGTCTTCAATTTTTGAAGACTCTGTAATGTTGGAAAATGCTGTAATGCTGGAACTACTCTGTTGAAAGTCGGTGCAATAAAACACGCATTCCTAATTGCTATGTTGTTTTTTCATTTCATCCGTTGTCTGCCTCTCGTTAACTTTATAGCAAAAAGGAATGCGTGTTTTGCTGCACCGACTTTCAACAGTGTAGTGGTGCGAGTGCGTGAATGGGTCTTCGCAACACAGCTGTAAGAAGAAAAGCTTCAAGCCGTGACCAGGCTGTGACGAATAAAAGGTGAGTAACGTTGGGCGTTATTTTTTACTGTTACTTTTCACAGTTACTTTATTGTAACAGTGACAGATGTAGCAGTTACACAATAATCGTTTGTCACACCTCTACTACGCACAGTTCTCACTCAGCGGTGTAGTAGTGACCTTTGAACACTGTTGAGAATGTACGGTGTGTTGAGCTTTAACTCTGTCTCCCACTTCCCCCCCTTTTTCTTCTTTGTCGCACAGTAACAGGCAGCGGCTGGCTCGCTGGTATAGCAAGTACGGCAAGTTCGTCAGTTTGAATTATGCCGCCGGAAGTAACAAGTAACGTAATTTGCTCGAAAATAAAAAAATAATTTCCGCCAATCCGATTGTATCATCGTTCTTAACATAACATGAAGAGCATCCCTGATTTTTTTTTTAACGTTATACTTATGTAACAGCATATATTTGTTAAATTATGCAGTTTGACTGGTAAGTTGCACCAGTGGGAGGCTGAGTGTCGAATCGTAATATAGAAGTGACTAACCGAAGTATGGCTTATAATAATAATAATAATAATAATAATAATAATAATAATAATAATAATAATAATAATAATAATAATGGGGATTTACCGGTTACCTCCATCGGGCGCGTCCCATTGGAATTGGGGAAGCTCGCTGGCCCTACCGCCAGCAGAGTCAGAGGGTAGTAGGGAAATAAAATACCACCGTGAAAAAAAAACTGGTCCCTTGCCAGGGTTACGGCGAAGACTGGTAAATGACCAGAAGCCAGAAAACATCTTGAGGCAACCTCTAGGGCTAACAACCCTAGTTGTTAAAGGATGGGTACCCGTCCAAAGCAAAGTCAAGTTAAAAAGCATATTGGCACAACATTTCAAGAAACATACCCCAGGGGGTAAATTTTCGGATAAATCCCTCGTCGTGAACGCCACGGCGCACGAGTCTCGTTCGGATTCTGGGGGAGACTCGACATCATGCAAGAGACGAGTCGGAGCGTCTCGGTGTACCCCGAAGAGTCAAAAACTCAGGCCAAAATCTAAAACCTTTCTAGCAACTTTCAACATAAATTCACTTACACAAACTGGCAAGCTGAAAACCCTCACCAAAGCTCTTCACAAAAATCAGATATCCATAGTGGCCCTACAGAAAACTAGGTACCCAGATGAAGAGATTTATGAATCTGAAGGCTACCGATTTTTCAAGAACAAAGCGCAAAGAGGAATCCTCAATGGAGCTGTGATGCTTGGAACCGCGTTTGCTGTTAGAACCAAGATCCTTAAATCGGTTGCAAATTTCGAACCTGTGAATGACAGATTGTCTATACTCACAATTAAATGCGCGAACAAAACCTACGCCCTAGTTAACGCACATGCTCCTACAAACGATAAGAACAAGTCTGATCCAGACGTTGATAATTTCTGGGACCTACTGGATGAAAAATTGAACAAAATCCCCAAACACCATGTCCAGCTTCTTTTGGGTGACTTCAATGCCCAACTAGGTCGTGAGCAGAAGTACAAGAAAGTTATAGGAAATTACCCTGCTCACAAAAGAACCAATCCCAACAGCAAAAGACTGGTGACCATTTGCGAAAATCACAACCTGCAGGTCATGTCGACCCACTTTCGCCATCTACCCAGAAAGCAAATGACTTGGCGTTCTCCCGTCCAAGCTCTCGGAGAGTTCCAAATTGATCATGTTGCGATCTCCAGGAGAAACAGTCCTGAGATTATGAATGTCAAGGTAAAGAAAGGCATCAATGTGGCCTCAGATCAGTATGTGTCTCTTATCAAATTCAAACCAATTCCTGCAAACACAAGGAAGACAACCAAACAGATCACACGCTTCGACAATGATAAACTTCGGCAATGAGTCCAGGAGTTCCAGGAGAAGGCTAGACCAAATGACTGTGACTTTAACAACGCCAAAAGTCTCCTTGTTGAGGCCGCCAAAGACGTTGCAGAAATCAAGAGAAGCAAAAAGCATGCCTGGTGGAATAGTACCTGCGAATCAGTCCTCCAAGAGACTCAATGCGTGGAAACAGTACAACTCTACGAAATCAGAAAATGATTGGGAAACCTACAAAACCCAACGTGCCCAAGCAGCTAGGGTGTTCAGAACTGAGAAACGTAAATACGAAAAATCTCTCATTGAAAAGATAGAACAAAACTTTAGGAAGAATGAAAGCAGAGAGTACTACAGAGCCTTCAAATGCAAACTCACTGGCTATAAACCACCATCTCTATTCTTTGAGGGAACGGACTGCACACTGGCGACGCCAAATGAAGAAAATTGCAGCATTCTGGCAGATTACTTCAAGAATTTACTTAACTGCTCTAAACCGCAAAGCGCCATTGAGACCAAGGAACCCGTACTCAGGTACCCAGATTCCAGACCACCCGACAGAGATGAAATCAAGCGCCACATTGCCCGTCTCAAAAATAACAAAGCGCCGGGGGAAGACTCAGTAGTAGCAGAACTATGGAAATATGCCCCAGAAGAATCACTTGATATCTTGCAAAAGCAAATAGAAGAAATTTGGAACAAGGAGACCCTACCCGAAGATTGGAAAATAGCTTTGATCCACCCATTACACAAAAAAGGCAGCATGAAGAACATCAACAACTATAGAGGAATATCCTTGCTACCCGTGACTTACAAAATTCTATCACTTGCCATCCTGGAGCGTTTGGAAGCACAAGTCGAACATCAAATAGGTGAATACCAAGGAGGGTTCAGAAAAGGTCGCTCAACAGCTGAACAGATCCAAAATCTGAAAACGATCATCAGATATTGTACACTAAGGTCCAAGCAGTATGTGTCTGTCTTTGTGGACTTTAAGAAAGCGTACGACTCCATTGACCGGGAAGTCCTGCTAAACATCTTAAATGAATTTGGAGTTGATTTGAAACTGCTGGCATTAATTAGAGCCACCATGACCGATACAAAATCCAAGGCGAAGTTCCACGGATGTCTCTCGCATTCCTTTGACATCAAAACAGGAGTCCGACAAGGTGATGGGCTATCCCCGATACTCTTAAACTGTGTTCTTGAAAAGGTCATCAGAACCTGGCGGGTGAGATTACAGGAAACCAACTACAGTCCATTGAGAATAGGAACCAAATCCAAGGGGATCGCAACAGACTGCTTAGCATTTGCCGATGATATTGCTGTTCTCTCAACCGACATAGAAACCGCTAGAGCTCAAGTTGAAATTTTAAAGGAAATTGCCGAACAAACTGGTTTGCAGATATCGTTTGAGAAAACAGAAGTAATGACTAACATCAAAGAGACTCCACCAAAACTCCATACAAAATACGGGGACATCACACGAGTAGACAAATTCAAATACCTGGGTGAGATCATCATGAAAAATGGACTGGACAAAGAAGCACTTCAGGAGCGAGTACGCATACTGGAAATAGCCTACCAAAAATCCCGCACAATCTACAACAAAAAATGCCTTTCCCAAAACACCAAAATACGTCACTATGAAACAGTTCTGAAGCCAGTAGTTCTATATGCAGCCGAAACCCTGTCTCTAAATGCCAACAAAGGACTCCTTGAAGAACCGGAGAAGAGAGAACGCAAAATTGTGAGAGGAATCTTGGGATCAAAGTACAGAAATGGAATCCATCAAAAGAGATCCAATAAGGAAGTCTACAGAAAAATAGAGAAAATTACCGACACAATCAGAAAAAGACGGGCACGATTTTACGGTCATCTGAAAAGAATGGACAGAAGAAAGTTAACTAAAGAAATCTTTCACTTTTTTGATTCAAACCCCAAAACCACAATTCCCTGGTTTAGAAATACCAAAGAAGACCTGCAAATGCTACATATCTCAGCTGAAGACGCCTTTAACAGAGATCTCTTCCGCAAGAAAGTATTGACGAACGGGCTAAACCGAGACGAGCAACCGAAGAGACAGAGGAGCGTAAGCAGGCCCACTCACAAAGAATGAGGGAAATTTGGGCTCTAAAGAAGGCCAAGTTCAGTGTCAAATGCAACAAGACTTAACGTGGTCCTTGATGGCCCCAGCGAATTATATAATAATAATAATAATAATAATAATAATAATAATAATAATAATAATAATAATAATAATAATAATAATAATAATAATATACTGGTTTTACGTCCCGCTTACTTCTTCACTACCGGGCGAGTTGGCCGTGCGATTAGGAGCGCGCGACTGTGAGCTTGCATCCGGCAGATAGTGGGTTCGAATCCCACTGTCGGCAGTCCTGAAGATGGTTTTCCGTGGTTTCCTATTTTCGCACCAGGCAAATGCTGGGGTTGTACCTTAATTAAGGCCACGGCCGCTTCCTTCTAACTCCTAGGCCTTTCCTATCCCATCGTCGCCATAAGACTCATCTGTGTCGGTGTGACGTAAAGCCACTAGCAAAAAAAAAAAAAAATCCTTCAATTTTCGAAACTTTCGCAACTACTTAGGATCGGTTTTATAGCAGATCTGTGAAGTCACTCGTTGTTAATTCTTTTCATTAGGGTCTTATGCGAACTGTAGAAGAGGGTACATGTCATTAGCATAATGAGAGCGATGGTATTATTATTATTATTATTATTATTATTATTATTATTATTATTATTATTATTATTGTTTTACGTTGCACCAACTCAAGACATGTTTTAGGGCGACGCTAGTGTAGGACAGGGCTAGGAGTGAAAAGGAAGCGACCGTTCCCTTAAGCTACAGCCTCAGTATTTACCCAGTGTGAACATGGGAAACCACGGAAAACCTTCTTCAGGACTGCCGACAGTGGGGTTCGAACCCACAATCTCACGTATACAAGATCTGCTTGGGAATACGAACCGCGAAGCCAACTCACTCGGTTTTATATTTTACTTGGGGTGGGGGTATATGATTTCCGTTTTTATTTTAGGGTCTTCGGTTGTGTATGTACTTACAATTACTTTGACACTGAATTAAAATATGTATTTCTGAACTTCAAACAAGTACTGAAATGTGAGGACAACCAGATGTCCTGGCAAAACCTTTTAATCTTCTTCATTTTGTGCATGTGTTGTGTCAGGATTTGAACCCCAGAACTCTTGTAGCTCGAACCAACACGTTGGGTTACCAAGAGGAGTACCAGTAAGCTACCTTGGTTCCCATTCTGGTCAGTGAGATGTTTTTGGAAATGCTCCTTTTGTTATAAACATCTCACCCAAGCCCTTTTCTTCTTATTCTTCACCTCGTTAATGCAGCTTGAGTTATACTGTACCAGGATGTGTGAATATTCTTTCTTTTCCCCTCCTGTTCTTATTACTTTCAACTTTGTGCAGACGAACTTGTAAAACGATATTCTCTTCAGTGTTGGTAGAAGAGGGTACATGTCATTTGCATGAAGAGAGCAATGAGCAATTTGTTTATCCCCTTCCCTGAAATAAAGTAGAAAGTTTTTCTTCCCTTGCCAGTAAATGTCTTACGTGGCTGACAGACCACTAGCTCGTTGGCTCTCTAGGGGGTTGAGTCGTGCCTGTCTGTCCTAAAGGTGATTGTGACACGGACTAAGGGTGGACAATTCCCTCCGCCCTTGTTATTCACTACAGGACACTAGCTGCTGGGCTGAAGGTTTTGGATCATTAGAGTTGTAGCGAGAACCTGAAAACTGGACGAGAAGAAGAAATAAGAGGAATAAAAACAAGAAAAAGAAATAAAGAAAGTTCGGCGTGTGAGGAAATGGTAACAGCTTCTCTCCATCCGTCTCTTTTTCGCTTTGTCTTGATCTTCGTCCAACCAAGCAAGCAACCTTCTGTAAATGGTTTCATAAACCTATTCATTCACTCTTTCTCAGGACACGAGCTGCTTATAACAACATGTTCATTTCTCTTCTCTTTTCTCCTTTTGTCATAGACTTTTCATTGTGGCTCGTATGTTAGAAGTTATTTCACCACCACCTCCTTCCAAAGCACGATATTTCAAAACCTTGTCCTGCCTTTCTCCCTCTCAATTGTTTGAGATTTGCGCCATCATCAGAGGGAAGGATGAAAGTCTCTCTGTGCCTTTTTTTATTTTTCTGTTACGTAAAGCTGCATTGTCACCCAAACATCACAGCAATAACGATGCCCAGTTTCTCGCTTTTCATTGTAGGGGTGTAACAAGGATTTATGGATGTGTTACAGCCTGTGGAGTATGAAAGAGCTTTGTAAAGAATAAATGTTGTACTATACAGTATATGATTCCTATCTGAGTTGTTAGATGCTAAACTCGTTTCTGCGTAACTGAAAAATGCCATCGCGGAAACATTTTAATTTTAAGAAGTTGCTTTTGATTGCTCTCTTCTTCTCTTTACTTTAGTCTCGCTATTTTGAAACGCATTTAATTAATTCATTCGTTAATTAATTTATTCTAGAATATCTACAGGCTTAACTGTGAAGTCCGGCAGGTACTTTCCCAAATGCACTACACACTCGAATCCTCATCCTGAGGTGGCGAAGCTCTTTTCAGGCACACCCCCATTGGAGGTGAGCTGCATGTACCATTTCAACCACATACCAGCCCTCCTGCCATTTTTAAATTTTTGGCAGTACCGGGAATCGAACCCGGGCCTCCAAGGACGGCAGCTAATAACACTAACCGTTACGCTACGGAGGCGGACGAGAAAACACTGAAGTAACAAAAACCTTATACATTCATAATTATGATCAAATTGATTAATTACATTATTTAAATTTAAAATTATTAAATTTTTTTACACAGTATGAAATTTTGACGGTATGATTTCTTTTCTGAAACATATTTTTTTAGAGACTTAGAAGTGTTTTGATATTGATAACAATTGCATGAATAAATATTTCCTGTTAGCTCTTCCAAATAGATTATATATCTAGTCTGACCCTTCAGACAATTCAGACGAATTTAGGACAGTCTCCATAAGAATTATTTTACGGAACTTACGGGGCACTCTCTTCATCGCCATCATTCTCATTGCTGTCACCTATTATCTTTGCACCCGTTTTTACACAATAATAACTGAACTGTCGGTACTTCACCAGTATTCGAAAAACTAGCATTCGATTTCAGTCCTTGGAAGAAGTGAAAGTAGACTTCCACTTCGCTAGCCATACAAACACCTTCAAGATATCTTTGGTTTCCCAAAGGCTTCCAAACGAAAGACAGAACACTGCGCTGCCACCACAGTTTGAAATCGGTGCCATTTGATGACTGTTTGCATGCATACCTCCGTTTGATTTGAGACAGTCTGAGAGACGGTCGTACTAAAGAATTACTGTACCATCTTCCAGGAGGAGTAGTATCAAAACGTAAAATATTTGTAGTGTACTTTGTATGACAGTACGTCGGCTATCCTTAAGGAGCACGTGTGGTTGCTCCCCTCATTCGAGCGAGTGGCTTGCGGGCAGGCGGGGAGGCAAGTGCCTTTCCCTCTGCGCTTGTTTGGTTCATGCTAGATCTAATGTATTCTGTATTCTAAACCAGGCATCGTCAATTGAGAGCGAAATGCCTTCGGAGCCAGTTTGCTCCCCGCTCTTGAGGAACGAGAGCAGCTTAGAGAGCAAGTAGGGGAAGTGCCTGACTTAGAATGTACTGAAGGCCAGTGGCGCAAGTACAGTACGGCCATGGTATGCAACCCGCCTGACTGCTGCTCTTGTCACGTGACAAACACCCGTCTCGAGCGGAGCAAGTAACACCGGCTCCCTAGAGCAACTACGTGATGACGTCTGTTCTAAACCATACTAAAATTCAGTAACTTCTTATAAACCAGAGGTGCTCATGCTGGGTATTCCGACCCGCGGGTGCCCAGCACTGTAAGAGGGCGGCCTGGTAGGCGGTGAATGATTGCTATTCAACTACAGTGACGTGGCTACGTCACAGGCCTTGAAGGTTGAGCGAAGTTCTCCCAGTCACTCTTGGTCACTGCCGCGATACCAGAGTTTGAAATGGAGGCTGAAAATAATGAAAGAAAGAAGGAATAAATCCACGTCATTTTCAATTTACGCTGTAAGAAACTATGTTCGTTGCAGTTTATATAATTTGACCGGATACAATAAAGAGTTAGGCCTACAACCTCAAATATTTTTATAATGTATGTTCTGATAATACGGAGTTCAGGTGGATAAGCTGTGGCTGGTGGTAGTTTGGGTTTAAATTATCTGATAAACTCACTAACAAGCCAATCATGCTTACCGGGAATAAAATCAGTGAGGTTTATTGTGCTATCGTGGATAGTACATATCTATGTCCTCACTCGAGATGAAACTCCCTCTCGCCATTGTCACCGGCGCCTGTTAAATTTTAAATACTATTTTCAAAAATTCAGTGAACAGGTAAAGTCACACAACACTACAACACTGTGCAAAATCATTGTTGCATTATGTAATTATATTACTGTTTTTTTTTAATGAATAGCATGATTTAAAAAAATGCAAATACTGTCATTCCCATCCAAGAAATTCCCTTTGTTGTTTGTAACAAAAAAATATGACGTGTTAGTTTCCTTTAAATGAACAAATATTAGAAAATAAAACTGACTGTTTATATCGAGCGCAGTATGAATCAAATCGAAATAACATGAAAAGGTCTGTTTTCTGTTGTTGCTATTATAGAGTTTTATTTTAAATAATGTATCCCAATCAGTCCTTCGCTGCGTAGTGGAGGAGAGCTTCGTAAACACAATCGAACGTCAATGCTCCCTCGCTTCTCTGCAAAGTGTGTTAGCTCTCTCACTTTACTGTGACGTATGCTTGCTACGTAAACTGTCCGCATTTACGTCAGGCCAGCCCGGCCGCACTGGGCTAGCCTCAGCGTGCACCCAGTTGAGCACCTCTGTTATAAACTAATTGGAAAAGCTTATCATCTAATTTCTAGGGGTTATATTTTCATGAAGAAATGAAATTAACCTACGATGTGCTCTCTGGACCATGTTTGTGCATGTAAGCAGTGTTTGCAACACCTTTTAAAGAGCTGTTTACTAGGCAGGTCTATAATGTTATCCGGCAGGGAATTTCACTGGCGGATGGTAGCGGAGACGAATGTGTAACTAGCCATGCGATGAGCTGGGAAACTTAGCAGGGAGTTGGTTAATGAGCTTGTTTAGTGATTATTTCTTGAAGACAGGTACTGGAGGTCGGCGCACAATTAACCCGGGATTTCGCTCCGAAGTATGCTATAACTGACACGTAGTGTTGACTCCGTCTCTCCTCTAAATATAGCCAAGACAGCTGATTCAGACAGTGTGAGGTATGTCAATGTCTTGGTTTATTTAAAGCGGGTACATGCGTTGTGTGCGCGTTGTAATTTGAAACTCAGTGTGTTGTTTAAGCTGTTGTATATAACGTCTCCGTATTCGAAAATAGGTAGAATTAGACATTGTATGAGTAATTCGCTTTAAGTGGGAAAGGATCATCTTAATATTTTAAGTGAGTGCAGTATGATGAAAGTTGTTCGGAAGATTTTTTTTTTGCATGTTCAGACCAATTTAGATTCTAAGGAGTAATAGAACGTTATTATCAGCCCTCCCATTTTAAGTATACTTATCAATACGTATAAGTCATTCATGGTATCTGAATGGGGAGTAGTAACATCTTGAAATCCGAAGTTTATATCATGATATTGACGTAACCGAGAGCACTGCTTGTTGTGTGAGATCTGTTAGTGTAACCTCTTTGATTCTTGTTACTCCTGTGATTTGTTTTCGAGAGCTTTGAAATAAGTAAAGAAACACACTTCAACAGAGTTAGATTGGGATCTTTTGTTGTTTTACAAAGATGAACTACGAATGGTTGTACGCTGCTAAATCAAAATAAATACATATGGTTATTGTAAGCATTAAAGAGTGTTTAGTAGCGAGAATACAGGTAGTTTTTTTTCCACACTGCTATTGACTTAGTGAGATTGTGCAGTGCAGTCAGGTGCTCCCGCCTATGCTCAGGATCACGGAGTCATATTCATAACAATTTTGGAATGATATTCGAATTACATCATTGTTACCTTCTTACTAAGGCGACTACAGTTCTAACCTGAACCAATGGGTAAGAAAAATACATCCATGTGCTTCGGATTCCACGTAAAAGTCAAGGTCCCGTTGCTATGGCCACTCACTTGCCTTCACCAGACCTCACATTATGTTGACCTTTTGCGAAGGTCCTTTGTCGGAAGATTTCTTGCATTTCGTAAAAATAAAAATAAAAAGTCAGCTTAGTCCCTTCCTGGGCCAACAGTTGAAGAAGTGATATTTAGCAGCCTCAAAGAAAGCTGAGAGTGTTTCTGTCGCAAACAGGAAGCCCTCTACCGACTCTGACGGGCCAAGACGAAGCGTCACGCTCAATTTGTTCACGAGAAGAGGAAAGTGGGATCAGCTCTGGTTCTTCCAGACAAAACAAAGCTCTCTTCCCTGTTGCTGTCTACTGAAGTTACCTCACATGTAAACAAACTTGTAGAAACTCTATCGAACTACAAATATAGGCCCTATGAATAGCGAGACCTCTTTAAGTGGAGCCAGGCCTACTATTAGAGTGTGAAACGTACGCATAAAATTAAATTGGACTTGCAAATCAACCATCACGCTAAATGTTGTATTCATTGAAGAAAAAAAAATCCGCTAATTTTTACCCGAGCCTCACTTGATCAATAAATTATTCATTGTGTTCCATGTATTGTCTTAGGTCAGCTATGGCAAACTCAAATGCCACCAGAACGCATACAGTGCAAACCTAAAAGGAGAGCAGATGGCCCAAGAACAGCACGTTCAGTGAGTAGAGATAAAACATCGCGGACGGATTATGTTGGCGACCACGTGGCTACGTCCAAATATAAAACCTGACTCTAAGCAAGTGTTTCTATCCAATAAATGCAATCGTAGGGTAACACGATAAAGGAAGACTGTTTCGCAAGTTTAATTATTTTAATAATAATAATAATAATAATAATAATAATAATAATAATAATAATATTGTCGCTTAAACATTTGGTGACGTCTTCAGGCGTTCCTAACTACATTGTACGAATGCATAGTGGGGTGGAGATTGGATTATTATTATTATTATTATTATTATTATTATTATTATTATTATTATTATTTTCACGGATTAAAGTAGTGTATTTGCCTCATGGCTCTAAGTCCCAGGTTCAGTACTCAGCTCATCTAAGCTTTAAATCCTGGATTGAAGACTGAAGGGAACTCGCTGATCCTTAACTGAGGAACTGTCCCATATACATTTATAGACAACGGACTCGATCAAAGTGGGCGTGATAATCGAGTGACAAGAGTTACTGGCCTCTCACCAAGGTGGCTGTAGTTGAATTCCTGGCCAATGCATGTGGGATTTTTGAAATGAGAAATCTCGCCCTTGCGTTTGGCTATGATCAAGATGTTCAATCAATCAATCGATCAATCAATCAATCAATCAAACAGTACTCACCTGCATTTAGGGCAGTCGCCCAGGTGGGATATTCCTTATAGGTTGTTTTCCTAGCCTTTTTTAAAATGATTGCAAAGAAATTGGAAATTTATTGAACATCTCCCTTTGTAAGTTTAACTTATCCACAAAGACGCACACGAAATGCTGTCAGTTGGTACCGTTATTTATTCACATCTATTTACAAATTAAACACACACATAACTAGCAAAATACACACGTCAACAAAGCCGCCATTTTTGACAAATGCCTATCACTTCAACATGGAGACTGCACCCAGTGTACGTCAACCACAAACACGTGTTCACCAGTGAAACTCCTACTACACCATAACTCTACTAAACAATATCTCGTCGATAACATCAAGACCACCTCCTTATATACGTGCCTGGCCAGGCTTCTAGAAAGATACATTACCAAAATACCTTCTCGAAAATTCTAGAGTGCCTGACAATATGATTATAATGTACAGAATATTCTACCATCATCTAGTGCCTTTCTGGGAGTTAGAGTGTGTTTCAAAATACCGCAGTGGATTACAAATTATATATAGGCTACAGGTAAGAATGAAATATTAATTTACAGGTATTTACATTAATTGAACTGATATAAATGTCTATATCTAGTGCATGTTTCATGACATAACCTCACAAACAACACGATCGTATCGTATGTACAGTACATATGATGTAATAATATAATAATAATATTAAATGGATCTAAACAATGCATTGCTTTACATTACAAGTAATAATAATAACCATAATCGTAAAATATTATTATTATTATTATTATTATTATTATTATTAATACTTGCATCATTTACCCATGGGTGAGAGAATATTGTTTTCAAATTATACCAGTTATACGTGCGTCAAGTTATTCCAATCCATAACTCCCCTTCCTATACACGAATATTTTCCCCAATTTGTCCTCTTGAATTCCAACTTTGTCTTCATATTGTGATCTTTCCTACTTTAAAATCACCACGCAAACTTATTCGTCTACTGATGTCATTCCACGCCATCCCTCCATTCACAGCTTGGAACATACCACTTAGTCGAGCAGCTTGTGTCCTTTCTCCCAATCGACAATCACGTAAAACTGCATTTGGTTGCAGACTCGGTCAAGAAAGGTGAACAATATGGATGAGGAAATTGTCATGCTGACGATATTAAACTCCAGTATCTGCGGGCCATTTGGCAGAACAGCAGTCTTGACTTTTCCGGCAAAGACCTTTCATGGTCTTTATGTGCTACGGGTTTTACAATTAGTATTATTGTTGTTATTATTACTAACACATAAAATCTTCAAGTTAGAGGCATGCTTGATACTTGTCAGCGTTTCTGGATTTCCGTTACTCCTTATTCTGGGTGGAGAACACAGTTCTTCGCTTTTCGGACCACTTTGTGCCAGTGTTCTTTGTCATTCTTTCCGGAAGATCCTCTATCCCATGTATCTAGATCCTAAACTTGCTTTTTTCTTGAACCAGTATATGAGAGGCATCGGTCAGATCCTCCATCACTGCAGTTGCTCATAGAATTTTACCTTTCCGAATCATGAGATCAAGAATTCTGCATATTCTCCTACTGATTGGCATTCGAGAGAGATGACCGTAAAATGTGGGACGACACTTCTTCATAACAACTGGGAACTTCTGAAATGTATAGATTACATCTCTGAATATGACCTCAAGCGTTATCACCCTCAGAATTTCGAGGTGGACCGAGGGTCTTTCGCAGGAATTTCCTCTCTTTCATTTGAAACCCCTCTGTCTCACCATGATGAGTGATTAAAAGTCACCTCCGTACAGGCAATGAAGGCCCTAGGAGAAATGGAAGGTAAAGGCTTCCACCATTGTTAACCGCGGCACGTGATGGGGTAGAGTGGTTAGCTCTACGCCCGGCCGCCTTTGCCCCCCAGGAATTAACCTGGTACTCATTTTTGGTGTAGGCTTAGTGAACCTCACGGCCATATGCACCTCCAGAAGTGGAAATCTCGTTTCTTAAATTTTACGACTTCCTGACGGGGATTCGAACCCACGTCCTTCCGGACGAACCGAGCACGCCTTTACCGCTTCGGCCAGTAACATTTGATATTTCCATATCTGATACAGAGAAATGCGGTATTATTATTATTATTATTATTATTATTATTATTATTATTATTATTATTATTATTATTATTATTATTATTATTATTAAGAATGCAGGTGAATGTATGGTCGACATAGCCTGAGTCCCACCACGTAAAATAAGGAATTTAATAAAATAAGAAAGTCTTGGTTCCACCTGAAGCTAGTATCATTAATGAGCAAGCCGATAAGTTGTTCAGGTGACTTCTAGCTTAATAAAACTCCGCGCCACGCCACTTACTGCTAAAGAGGAAACCCTTGATGTCGGCGAGTTTCGGAGTTTACACCTCCACTCTATGATTTACTAATGGAGATGTAGCGTTTGCGATGCTCCATAATTTCTCAACACGTGCTCCGTGCGGCACACGCTTATCAATCAACACGCATCTGCATCTACAGTATTCAAGGCAGGCAAACACCATTAAAGACGAGGCGTGGGTACACGTCACGGTAGGAAACGAAACTAATTCCAAGACGAGGTTTCTCTATTTCGTTAACGTGTCACTCCTTATTTCTGCGTCTTCACACGCAGAGAGGAAAAGGAGGCATTACGAAAAAAGAAGCGTTGTTTCCGTCTTTTTATGCTGATTTATTGTAATTCCATTTCCTCAGTTCGAAGGAGGATTCTCCAGAGATGTAAAAATGTACTTAATGGCGATTTGAAGAGGGAAGGATGGAACGTTTTCATCCGTTTAACACCTGTGTTACTCCCGCGAATGACTAATGGAAATCGACCGGCAAGGTTAAGTGTTCAATTAGCATACTGAAGTTAAAGCCGCAGTTTATCGGAGATGCTGTCGTGTAGTGCACGTATAACCAACTGTGTGAGGGGTAGCAGATCCTGTATATCTCTGCTGACAGATCCTGCAAATTTCAGAATATACGAAACTTAGTGGAAATCTCCCGAATTTCTTCCATCTTCATTCCATAGTAGGAAACTTACGTAAGTAAGTAAGTAAGTAAGTGAGTGAGCGAGTGAGTAAGTAAATAAGTAAGTGAGTGAGTAAGTAAATAAGTAAGTAAGTAAGTAAATAAGTAAGTATATACCGGCCTCGGTGGTCGAATCGTCTGAGACGAATGGTGGAGAGTAGTTTACTCTGGAGTTTAATGGACTCTTGGCTATGGAGGATGAGAGAAGTAGAGGGAGTCCAAGGCGACGACGAATAAACTGAAGTGTGGAGGCTAAACGAGACCACACAGCAAGATGCAAGTAGATTATTATGGAGGCGCATAGTACAGTAAGTTCGCAGACTGGACGCCGAAAGGCATAACAGTCTATAATGAAGTAAGGATTTATTATTATTATTATTATTATTATTATTATTATTATTATTATTATTATTATTATTATTATTATTATTATTATTTGCTATTTGTTTTACGTTTTCAACTAAAAGAGGTGTTATGGCGACGATGGGATAAGGGGCTAGGACTGGGAAGGAAGCGACCGTGGACTTAATTACGATGGTATAGTCTGGTATGAAAATGGAAAATCACGGAAAACCATCGCTGGTGACTATGCTTGTTGTTTAAAGAGGCCTAACATACAAGGTCATCGGCCCCAGGAAAAAACCCATCTTCAGATCTGTTGACAGAGAGGGTTCGAACCTACTATCTCTCGAATACAAGCTCGCAGCTTCATGTCTCGTATAACGTATCCAACTCGCTCGGCGATGACTATATGTACTGTACGCACGTCATTTGATAAATACGCTACAAGTAACTAGGCAGATGCTACGTATTTGCGCATCAATGCAGTATATGTGTTTAAATTCCCTGCAGTTCATGTCAGCTTTAAGAGAAGCTGGTACATTGCTTTTAAAATGTGTTTCTTAACTTACTATCACTCGTGTATAAGTACTCTTCTTTCTGTGTCAGGTGACTACGTACGATGGGATAACAGTGTATAAGATCTTTCACATGATTCCTGGAGGCTCCGGAAGAGGAATATAAGCTCTACATTCTGCTACAATTTCAAGCTTGATGCTGAGTTTTTATATCCGATGAAGAAATCACTAAGAACAGGCGGGAAGAGGAATAGGCCGAATTATGCAGAGTAATACTGTATCATAGGTCCGCCTCCGTGGTGTAGTGGTTAGCGTGATGAGCTGCCACCCCCGGAGGTCCGGGTTCGATTCCCGGCTCTGCCACGAAATTTGAAAAGTGGTACGAGGGCTGGAACGGGGTCCACTCAGCCTTGGGAGGTCAACTGAGTAGAGGTGGGTTCGATTCCCACCTCAGCCATCCTGGAAGTGGTTTTCCGTGGTTTCCCACTTCTCCTCCAGGCGAATGCCGGGATGGTACCTAACATAAGGCCACGGCCGCTTCCTTCCCTCTTCCTTGCCTATCCCTTCCAATCTTCCCATCCCTCCACAAGGCCCCTGTTCAGCATAGCAGGTGAGGCCGCCTGGGCGAGGTACTGGTCATACTCCCCAGTTGTATCCCCCGACCAAGAGTCTGAAGCTCCAGGACACTGCCCTTGCGGCGGTAGAGGTGGGATCCCTCGCTAAGTCCGGGGGAAAAACCGAACCTGGAGGGTAAACAGATGATGATGATGAATACTGTATCATAGACCTTAACCTTGCGAGACGAAGTTATTCATTGTATTCACCAACTGGATTTGGAGCTGTAATGCTATTGTAAACTTGAGAACAGTGGTTTTTGTATATATGTAAATAATGTATTAATATTATGTACATCAGATCCAGTCATCGTACACCAAATAATATAAAGTTATATATAGTTATGTAGCTCTATCTTTCAATGCCAATTGATTGATTATTTAATTTTCAGTAACAATTAAAAATACGACATATTCCTGAATATATTTTGAGAAATTTTGAATAAATTATTTCGAAATTTTTGAGTCTCATCACCAAAATATTATTTTTGTATCAGGCAACATTGCATGATACGCATGTTCATTTAAGTCTGGTAAAATTTTAGAACTTGAAAGTCACAACCCTGTGGTCTGTATTTCATGTAAATCTCTTTGTCCACTGCTTATGGCGTAATATTTTGGGATTATGCTGCGTAATAAACTATATAAACACACTCAACGCACGTTTCGAAATGTATCTTGCATTTCTTCATCGGGAGAAAACAGTAAACGGAAATACGACGCATCAGTGGTTGCTAAGGGAAAGCAAAATTCCAAAATATTACATCATGAATTGTTACACGAGCCGTGAAAGTCTACATGATAAAGTTACTTGCTTGTTCTTAATGAAACCTGGTACACATTATAATGTTGAGACTGGACGTCTGGCGATAGTAGTGATGATTTTTTAAGGGAAAGTCCAGTTACATAACCGTCATATATAGTAGAAATCTGTCCGGTTCCATGGCTAAATGGTTAGCGTGCTGGCCTTTGGTCATATGTGTCCCGGGTTCGATTCCCGGAAGGGTTGGGAATTTTAACCATCATTGGTTGATTTCGCTGGTCCGGGGGCTAGGTGTATGTGTCGTCATCATCATCATCATTTCATCATCATCACAACGCGCAGGTCCCTACGGGCGTCACATCAAAAGACCTGGGGAGCCGAACATGTCCTCGGACACTCCCGGCACTAAAAGCCATACGCCATTCCATTTTTTTTTTTTTTTCATATTCTAGTGTTATATTCAGATGCATTTCTGTAGTGTAAACATGTTACTGTGCTGATTGTAAATTAACCCTCCCTTTCCTTTTTAGCCCACCTCGTAAGTCGTAACCCATTAATGACTTGGAATCGAATATAAACGTCATTTTGTGCGGTGGTACTCTCCATTATACTGTTAGCAGTATGGCTTCTTCTTGACTGCTTTGTTAGGATACATCTGCCATGTTGATCAGTTTAGAATGATATTCTATCATGCACCCACTCATTTATTTGGCTGGATGTGAAGTCACCCAATAGATAAAACAAAAGCGCAAGCATGTTTATTATTTAATTGTGAAAATAACTTCGACTTTTACTCAGCTGGTATGCTCTATACAGTTTAGACCAGAATATGGATCTTAGGAGGCCTATTTGTATATTCTTTCATAGCGATTTGGGACTATGGTGGGCAGATATGGCGTGTAAGTGCGCGTAAATATTACATTATGACCACTGGAATTCACCTGTTGCAGATTGGAACTAAGTGTCTCAGACGGTAATTCGCTGGCCTTCTGAGTCCCAAATTACTCCCGGGGGGGGGGGGGAAATACAGATTAAAAATACACCCACGGCATCCCCTACCTGTCGTAAGAGGCGACTGAAAGGGGCCCCTGGAGCTCTCAACTTGGGAGCGTGGTTTGCAACCACGGGGCCTTTAGCTGAGTCCTGGCATTGTTTCCACTTACTGGTGTCAGGCTCCTCACTTTCATCTATCCTGTCCGACTTCCCTTGGTCAACTCTTGTTCTTTTCCGACCCCGACGGTATTAGAGCATTCGAGGCGTACGGAGTCTTTCATTTTCACGTCCTCCATGGCCCTTGCCTGTCTTCGTCCGTTACTTCATTTTTCGAAGTGTCGGATCCCTTATTTTTTCTTTTTTTCTTTCTGTCTACCCCCCTGTGGATGGGGGACGCAGACAAAGAATACATCCATGGTATCCCCTGTATGTCGTAAGAGGCGACTAAATGGGGCGACCAAGGGATGCTTGTATTAGAACCATGAAACTACTTGTGATTAGTACCATCACGTGGGGAACATCATGGATCGCCTTTACTTGCGAGTAGTACCACTATGTTAGGTAAACAATAGGTTTGTGATCAGTAGCAGCAGAGAGTCGTTCACTGTGTGTTTCCAGTATCTGTGATGAGTACCATTGTGAGAAACACCGTGGGTCTGGGCGTTGCCTGTGATTGGTACCACTATATGAGGAACACCACGGGAATACCGGCGCCCGTGATTAGTACATCTATGTCAGGAAAATCATGGGTTTGCGTTGCCTATGAGTGGTGCCATTATGTTAGAAACACCATAGGTCTCCGTTACTTGTACGACGTACAATACTTGTGAGTAGTACCATAATGAGTGGAACACCGTGAGTCTACGCTACTTTTGTTGAGTACCGCAACATGACAAATACCATGGTTCTGCTGATTATGATGATGATGATGATGCTTTTTGTTTTATGGGGCCTAACATCGAAGGTCATCGATCCCTACCCTGGTTCTACTTTACTAGCGATAAGTGCCAGTATGGGAGGCTGTTGACCTGGATTTTGGACCCCTTTAGACAAAAAGCATCCTCGATTCGGGATTGTGCTTTAGAAGCAGCCCCTTGGCAAGTAAAACTATTGTTTACGATAGTTTCTGGGTCGGATGCACGGATTGTTTTAAATTCATATCCATCCATTCATTCTTCAACGCTTTTTTAATTCTGGTCAGTGGATGATTTTGACTTTAAATTATCATTACATTTCCTACCATTAGGGGCCGATGACCTAGATGTTAGGCCCCTTTAAACAACAAGCATCCTCATCCATCATCCTGAGTCCCAGATTGGTGGGTTCGATCCTAACTCAACTCGATGATATGTAAAGGTGCTCAAATGCGCCAGCCTCTAGGCGGTAAGTTTACGGACACGTAGAAGAACTCATGCAGGGCATAACCCTGACACATAAGTGCCTAGAAAACATTAAAAGTAGCTGTAAGGAAGTAAAGAAATTGTTATTATTATTAGGTTTAGAGTACTTTCATGCTACATGAGTTAACAATTTCTTGTAGTTATTGCTAGCCTGATACAGGCCTCGTAAGTCAGACCTCCCGACAAGGGTGGGCGGCATCTGTCGTGGATGGGGAAACTGCGTGTTATTTTAGTGGATGGTTGTGTTAGTGGTAGTGTGGTGCGTGAGTTGCATGGATGTTGGGTATGGTACAAACACGCAGCCCGCGAATTAATCGAACCATTCAGCCAAGGAGCCGGATGGACTTAAAACGCACAGGTTATGAAGTCGATGATACCGGAAGAGGAACAAATTGTGAAGAATTTGTGCTAGGTCATGTGTACAAGGGAAGGGCATGCAACGGATGACAGACACATTTGAACCTGATCCAATTCCGAAATTAGTGTATAATTTGTTAGCAAGAAACGAATATCAGAAAATTTGATTTTGATTTCCCCCACAAAACTAGATTGCGAAATGAAAGCTACTACTACTACTACTACTACTACTACTACTACCGAGCTCGATAGCTGCAGTCGCTTAAGTGCGGCCAGTATCCAGTAATCGGGAGATCGTGGGTTCGAGCCCCACTATCGGCAGCCCTGAAGATGGTTTTCCGTGGTTTCCCATTTTCACACCAGGCAAATGCCAGGGCTGTACCTTAATTAAGGCCACGGTCGCTTCCTTCCACTTCCTAGCCCTTTCCTATCCCATCGTCGCCATAAGACGTGTGTGTCGGTGCGACGTAAAGCAAATAGCAGGAAAAAACTACTACTACTACTACTGCTACTACTACTACTACTACTACTACTACAGTGGAACCTCGATATCACGAATCAACTCGGGTGCTAAATTTTATTTCGAGTTACCAACATTTCGAGATATAGGGAATATAATTTTTGAGCAAGTATGGCACATAATTGAATCATATGTATCTACGGGCTTATACTGAACACACAGTTTTTAACAGTACAGTGCTTTAAAATATACAAACTCTATTTTACGGCATCACTTTCATTATAACAGAAAGTTTTTAGAAGAGAGGAAACATACCTCGGCTAATACCGTTGTAAAATAACATCCGTTATTCTCTTCTGTTTGTGACTGTTAACCTTTCCCTCCTTCACCTTGAAACTTTTCGTCAATACCACGCAGATTCGTAAATGGAGCTGGTCATCCGCGACTTCGGGGGTTGCTTTCGTACATGACCGGTAATTAATTCACACCCGAGAAACAGCGAGGCGTCGCCGATTTTCCGATCACTCGAAGTTTTAGTTTTTCGGTTCTCGTCATATTAGCTCCCAGCATCACTGTAAACCTTTCTTCACAAACCACAAATGCCGCATTGCACAGTTCATCTTGCACAATATTCGAGTCGCAGAGTTTTTTTTTTTTTTTTTGCTTCAAAAGAGGAACTGTTTGCTTCGAGAAATCGAGAAATTTGTGTAATCGAATTTCGAGTAATAAAGAAATACACGTGGAGAACAGGACAAACAGCCGGGAAATGTAAGTTATTTCGAGATACTGAACATTCGAGTAATGCAGGTTCGATATATCGAGGTTCGACTGTACTACTACTACTACTACTACCGGGAAAGTGGCCACGCGGTTTGGGTCATGTAGCTATCAGCTTGCATTCGGGAGATAATGGGTTCGAACCTTAACCTACTGTCGCCAGCCCTGAGGAAGGTTTTCCGTGGTTTCCCATTTTCACACCAGGCAAATGCCGGGACTGTACGATGCATTAATTAAGGTCACTGACGCTTCCTTCCCACTCCTACCATTTTTCTATCCCATCGTCGCCATATGTGTCGGTGCGACGTAAAAGCAATATTGTAAAACTACTACTACTACTACCACTACTACTACTACTACATGCACGCCGTTTCGTAATACTTATGTTCAATAACGTTTTATTTTTATATACTGTATACTAAGGTCGTAGTACAAAGAAACAACATCTTCGGAACCTGTCAAGTTCCTGTAAGAAACTACCGTGAATTTAGACTCTCCTTTATGTTATAACACGATCATAAAAATATGACAGTCCGGTGGTATTTGAAGGTGCTCAAATACGATAGCCCCGTGTCGGTAGATTTACTGGCACGTAAAAGAACTCCTGCGAGACTAAATTCCGGCACCTCGGCGTCTCCGAAGACCTTAAAAATTAGTTAGTGGGACGTAAAGCAAATAACATTATTATTATTAAAAATGTGACATATGGCCGATATCTCTTTTACATGAGAGGATCTTCATTCGGTTCGGAGATCATCATTGCTGTAATTCTGGTGAGGTTAGACACGACGTGCAACAGGCATTGGTTGAGGAGTGTCATCCATGCTAGGGATCCTTCAGACTTGCAGAAAAACTTCAGAGAGAGAAAGTAGAGGTAGGTTATGGCTCTCGTCATGATTCATGACCAGTGTGTGTACTCCTTTGTAATATTGGTGGACACCAACTTGTTATTCGAAGACTTGGCAGTCTGGTTAGAATGCCAAGTTTCAGGAGGAACTTCGCAAGGTAGTGAAGGAGCATTTGTTATGTTGCATGCCTTTAGTAATGAGCGCCACTTTAGTGAGAAACTTACGACTAATTTAGTCTTAGGAATGGGCTGAGGCATACTTCCCAAATACCCAAGTACATTCAGCGACTTTTGGTGTGGCCTTCAGTGTTTAGTGGTTTATTTCTGGATGACAGACAGTCTGCTACTCTTAACAGGACTGGTTTAGTAGCGACGCTGGTAACACCCTCAAATTCTGTACTTAAAGTAACAGGTTCGAACCTCTCTGCCGTTGGTTGGTATTGAAGAGTGTTTAAATGAGAGACCGAAACGCAGAAGAATCCTTTTACAAGGTGAAATTCCAGTTGTACGACATCTCTCAAGATCGATAGTAGTTATTATCACTGTATTTGTATTAGTAATGCTATTCGATTTTACGTCTCGGGAACTACTTCTACGTTTTTTAGACTCGCCAAGATGCAGGGATATTGTCCCGCAGGAGTTCTTTATTAAGGTAAATAAAATAATAATGACAGTTGCTTTACGTCCCACTAACTACTTTTACGGTTTTTAGAGACGCCGAATTGCCGGAATTTAGTCCCGCCGGAGCTCTTTTAAGTGCCAATAAATGTACCAACACGAGGCTGACGTATTTGAGTATCTTCAAATACCACCGGACTGAGCCAGGATCGAACCTGCCAAGTTAGGGTCAGATGGCCAGCGCCTCAACCGTCTGAGCCACTCAGCCCGGCAGATAATAAAGGACAGGAAAAAAATGAGGAAAGAGCTTGACGCACGTATATAATGTTACACTGATTTAGAGCTAAAATGTTTCTTTCGCGATGGTACTTCACTGAACGTTGTAAGTACCGTGTGGAGACAAACTTGTCGCTCCAGGAAACGAGTCATTTACAGCTAACCCTTTGACCAATGAGATAGAGCACATGATGTAGCATGAAGAATTTTAAAATTGGCTTCTACTTTTTTTTTGTGTCTGTTCATGTCATTTGAACATTTTGCATTTCCATTGTTTCCATTATCAGTGTTGAAAGTGTGGTATGCGTACCGCTAGGGGTACGCGGGATAGCCTCAAAGGGTGTGAGAAGTTATCGTAGCTTCGAACCATTTATGGTGTGAACAGTTCAGAAAAGAGTTGAGCCAGCTCATTTTAATAAAAATCTATTTTTGTTTTTAAAATTTTTGTTTCGAAATCCACTCATTTACTTCAATTTTTCTTCAGGAACAGTGCATATAGATAGAGCCCTACGCGGATATACAAAATATTATCCGCATCTGCACTTCCTTCATCAGTACCCGCATCCGCGAATTGTATTCCGCTGATATTGCAAATATTTAAATACAGTATATTACCCCCAAAGTATTGAAACGGATAGATCTGTTAATATAATTCAAACGGCCTCATACCTGGCACCAAAACCCCTACAGTCACAGGTTTATGAGGGATTTTCTCTTGCGACAACTACCGACGTATTGACCTTCCTTCCACAATCGCGAGTAGGAACCAGTTAGTCTTAGGTCACATTTACAGAATTTATGATCTTAAGGCTCTTTATATATCACCATTCTCCCATACCACTGTCAAGGTTCGCCTAAACATAAGCGAACATAGGAATATACCTGAGTGAAAATCAATACACTTAATTATTTATAAATTATCAGCAAAATTATTCGCAGTGCCATACAATTTGAATCCGCCAAGACACTAACTTGGCGGATTTATCCGCGGATATCCGCTTCCTTGCAGGGCTCTGTATATAGAGCGCAGTGGTATACTTGGAGACAAAACATGACGGCCTTAGTTCCTGGAAGCGAGCTGGAAGCCAGCAGTCAATCACACCCTGCTGACATGACGAATATAAGAACCAAGTGTGATGACTCAACTGTTATAGCGTGGTAGTTCGTGGACCCGCCACTGCGAGCACTGCAAACGTCGGTGTCCAACACGTACTTCAATAGACCGACAAACCATGTGTTGGAAAAGTGCGGGAGATGTTATCGTACGAGATATTTCAAGCCAACAAGTTGAATTTCCTTTGCTTTCAGTTCCTAAACTCAGTTTATTATGTGTTGTGCACTTAAATCCCGTGTGTTATGTGGCCTGATTAAATTAATAGTTCAACATGCCGTACGTTTTGTGCCTGGCTGTAAGTCAGGCTATGGTAGAGTAGTTAATGGTATAACATTATTTTCGCCACCAAAGGATAGAAATAAATTTGAAAAATGGGCCAGAGCTTTTCCACGAAAGGATACAGTGTTAACGCGTAATAGTAGAATTTGTCAAGTTCATTTCTCTGATGATTTGAGAGGAAAATCTGATAACTGTATAGTGAATGGTGAAAAAGTGGTTATGCCTCGTGAGAGATGGAAATTACGTCCAGGAGCAGTGCCTCACATTTTCCCTAATTTGCCGAAATACCTTTCAAGTGAGATTAAGTCGCGTGAAACTTCTAACAAGAAAAAAGAATCTAGACACCACTAGGAGAAGAAGAAAGACGGGAGTGTAGCAGCAAATAGAGAATTAAAAGGTCAGTCTAATATTGATCAACATTTGGGTTATTCTAGTGTGCTTTCTGATGCCGAAAAGACAATATTATCGCTCAAAAGGCGCCTAAAAATGCTAATCGAAATTTAATTCGAGCTAGATCCAGTCCAAACTCAGCAAAATCGAGAATTAGTTTATTGGAGAAGCAGGTTAGAAATACAGAGCTCGAAACTCTTCGATTGAGAAGTGCTTAGTGAACCATTTGGCTGGGTACGTTGTTAAGCGCTCTTCTAAATTTATTAAGTGTTCGCCCTGTGCCCATTCTCTACGTGATAATAATCATAGTACATTTTCAGTTCTCTCCGAAATAAAAGACTACGGTTGAAGCCATAATGAAGTGTTTTTAACACGCCCTTCGAAAAGTATATGTGACATTCTTTTCCAGACCGAGAAAGTATTTAGTGAAAACCTGAACTCAAAATCGATGTGGAGCGAAATATTTTTTGATTTTATCGATTCTATAGACAAAATTTCAGTTGATCCTTCAGGTGCTGGCTGTTAACTTCAACATGTTATGGATATAATCCCCAGCCTTGTTTATCATTATCTGAAGTGCCGATTTTTCTTCAGAGTGAAAGAAATCCGGCGAGATTTACAATCTCGAACATCCGGGAAATTTTCACGCAAGCTTTCGAAAGTCCAGTAACCGACAAACTGAGATGGTAAGTAGAGTATTACCTTTAAATAGTTCATGGGTGTTTTTTTAATATGCTGGGAGTTTTGTCATTTATGTATATATACACTCGAGTCACTTGTGCTTTTCGCAACATGTGATGAAAGTCGTAGCTCTTATTTCCATTGTTCTCTGCCGTGGCATTTTAATTGTAATCTCTCATTTTTAAAAATAAAAGACAGTGTATATACTGATCAGTTGCGGAGTAATACGTTTCCTGTGTCACCATTCCTAAGACCAGCTGATAGGTATTGTGGAGCTACCAAACTCTAGCGCTGCCTGGCGGGGCGCGCCTGAACTCGATGAGTCATCACACTTGGTTCTTATATTCGTCATGCTGCTGAGTTAACGCGTTCTAAGCGATCCTTGTTTGGTGTTGAGGGGTTGCCAAACCAATTTCTTCAGCCGTTACCCTTTTTTCGTGTCGAGTGCAGTAGACGACTTGGCAACACTGGCTACAATAGACGTAGTAAATCCTATAAGTCGCTAATAGACTCCGGGTTGCCGCTGGAGAGTAGTGGAGTGAGGGGAGGTCGTCATGTTTTGTCCCAAAGTATAATTATTGCATTAATACATATACTCGTGTGTATATATATCGTTGCCAGGCAATGAAAACCTCCTAATTCCACTCACGACAAAAACACGTTTCTTCATGTGGCCTGTGATGGCTTGCCGCGTTGCCTGAAAACGGAATAAAAGAGTGTAATGGTCGAATAATTGCGCTATCGTTAAACACTGAAATTACCAGGAACAGTTCCCCAGCCATTGCTCACCGATCAGTTTTGGACTTCTTCTGTAAACTTTATTCCGAAGCAGTTACGAGCTTCTTTTCCCACCGACGATATTACATATAAAATATACTATTATTATTGGGGAACAGGAAGGCGTGACTGCTTTCTTGTCAACCCGGGGACTGTGGCTTTTTTCTGGTGTTTCTGGGGTGGGATTTTCAGTTGAAAATACCCTGGTGTCAGGAAGGGCATGCGACCTTACATCGTCGGCCGCAACTCCCTCTTTTATACCTCAGTGCGTGGAGGGACTCTGAGCAACCAGAATAACCTGCGGAAGATAATGAAGAAGAAGAAAATGATGATGATGATTATTATAATAGTTAATATTATTTTTCATCAGCAACAATCACTTGTTGTTTCTGGTATAATTGGAATCGGGGTACGAAGGTCAAACAGTTAGACGTTGTGGTGCGGGGTACGTGATTGAGTCAAGCGATCGTGTCTCACATTTTCCTCCAATCTAGTAGCTATTAATCTCGCCAGTTTTAGTAAATGGTATGAAGTTACTACATCCCTTCCTCTTTCGTCCTGACCATTCTTCACGCGTAACGACTCCAATAATACGCCACGTAAGAGAATATTTGTTCTGTTCCTCCCCAGTTTTTATGGAGCCTTACATTTCCATTATTTTTCCTAAATAAACATGGATACACCTGGTAAGTTTATTGACACAATGATGGAGCGTGGAGACTGAATGAAGGCGTCTTGATAATCCTTTGTCGCAAAACATTGCTGTGTTTCCAAATGGGAACCTACCTGGACGTGAATAAAAAGGTAAAAAATAGAAGGATAAAGGAGCGCACGCACATCTGTATGAATAAAATATGTACTACCCTTGTGTCGTATTGAGAATGAAATATGATATAGTGGTAGCTTGCATCCCCCTCTGGCATGGGGAAGGCCCTGGGCACAGCCACAGACAACTGAATTCGTGTCGTGTGGGACGGCAGCATATGTGTGTCGAAATATATTACCCAATCTGACAGAAATGCTGCAACCTACTCTGTCATTCCTTCCCGCTCGACGAGTCCAAATAATAATAATAATAATAATAATAATAATAATAATAATAATAATAATAATAATAATAATAATAATAATAATAATAATATTGAAAAACATTTGCTGATTGTTCCTTTATTGTGTCGTAACACGAGTGAGATAGGAAGTGTCCATTTTATTATACTTAAGGTACAGTATCTCAATTGCGCTAATTTTAAATATGTAATACTTCTACATATAATTTGCAAGTGTCTTTGGATGGGATGGGACGGATGTTCTGTGTACATTGTTGCCAACCGTACGGTCTGCACCGAAAAAAAAAAAAGAAATTTTGTCCTTCCCGTACGGTGTACGATCCCAATCCTGGACAGCCTTGCAGAACTTCTTTAGCGAAATGTATTTTTCAAGTAAAAGAAACGTTAGGGCAATATCATGAATAAAAGGGAAATTGCAATATTTTCTACGTTCCATTGTCCGACTCCATGGCTAAATGGTTAGCGTGCTGGCCTTTTGTAATGGGGGTCCTGGGTTCGATTCCCGGCAGGGTAGGGAATATTAACCATACTAGATTAATTTCGCCGGCTCGGGGGCTGGTTGTATGTGTCGTCTTCATCATCATCACCACCACCACTACCACGACGCCCAGGTCGCCTACGGGTGTCGAATCAAAAGACCTGCATCTGGCAAGCCAAACTTGTCCTCGGACGCTCCCGGCTCTAAAAGCCATTTAAGTCCCATTTCCCCCTCATTTCTTTGGCCTTAATTTTCGTGATTTTACTCATATGAATTGGACAGATTTTAGTTTCCAGAGATTTTTACTGATTACATTTTTAAGCATGGCTGTACATTTATCGCGTTTTAGGTGTATTTCTTTCACTGTACGTGAAAGAGCTCCCGCGGAACTAAATTCCGGCACCTCAGCGTCTCCGAAAACCGTAAAAGTAGTTAGTTGGACGTAAAGCAAAATAACATTATTATTATTATTATTATTATTATTATTATTATTATTATTATCTTTCACTGTGTCAGAAGATAAATAAATTAAACTCTGAGACCAGTTTCTCTTTAAAGATTTCAATTTTTCCTCTCTGCGTTATACTTAATCACACACCAAAATACGCAATACGTCTACAATAATTGTGTGATCTAGTCGGTCAGTGTGTACGAAATGATAGATCCGCATGTAAGAGTTTCAGACTAACTCAAAATATGTTTAATCAGGATAGCAAAAACATATTTTACAGTTCGAGCACAAAATCACAAGCAGCAGAAAGTGACAAAGCACTGTTGCATGATGAAACTGACTGCTTCTCCTTGACAAGTCAGGGAGCTTTTTCTTTTTGCTATTTGTAAATTATTATTATTATTATTATTATTATTATTATTATTATTATTATTATTATTACAACTAATCGCTTATTTTTTAAAGCAAAAATTGCCGGGATGGATAGCTTAAACGGTAGAGCGCTGGCCTTCTGAGTTCATCTTTGCAGGTTCGATTCTGGCTCAGTCCGCTGGTATTTGAAGGTTGCCAAGAATCTCAGCCTCGTGTCTGTGTGGGGGAGCTATGGCAAGTAGTGAAAGTTCTTCCCGAATGGTAAAGTTCTCCCGTTCAATCACACGTGGTCAGGCACCAGCTACCCATTGTGCAATCGGGGAAAATGTGATACATATTAAATATCCTCAACTACCCTGGCCAGAGGAATAAGATTTAGCTGGGGAAATATTTTGCTTAGAAATAAATTTTATATGAAGAAACCTGGACGTTTTCATACTGAATAATGGAAAGAGGCAGAAGTGTAGAATACTTTGTCTTTTCAAACTAATGTTTGAGTGCTAAAGTTATGGTTTCCGCTTGTAACAATTCATAGCTGTGTTGAATACCTCCTGCTTGTTGTGTGCTGTGTGAAGATATAACAATCCCCACAAATGATGTTCGGCTAGTCAGCATTGAAGAGCAATTGATTTCCGTGCAGAACAACGGTGGTCCCAACGGAGTGCCCTGAGGGATACACATATTCAAGCTTCATTTACCATACATTGTTCTGACTGCAACAAGCATTAGGGATATAGTCACTTTAACATTTTGGCCCCACCAAGGAGATTTTAGATCGAACCGTAATTTCCATGCGAAATTTGTTTAAAAGTTTCGAGAGTCATTTATAAATATTTGTTTTCGGACATATTTTCGTGTTTATTGTAAGATAAGATGTTTTTAGTAGTTCAGTTTTAAATATGGAGAGACAATAAATTAGTTGTTTACATTAATCTTTGAATTTTTTTGCATATAAATATTTGTAAACCTTTATTATCCTTTTTCTTTCCTTTTAGGTTTTTTTACGAGCTGATTGTACAGCATCTAATTTTGGCCATGCTAAGTGCTAAGTGCTAAAATGGTAACTTTCTTTCTGCTTTCCCTCCCTCGACCGAAGATAATATCAGTAATACAGACTTTTAGGTATTGATCTTAATGACGCAGTCGATTAATCATTGTCTCTTCTTTTCTCAAGGTTTCGGTTTCGAATCCGGCTGAGTTTGAGGCGTAATTTGAGGGTGTTTTTAAGCGATTATTCTGAGTCGCTGACTTCCAGCTTGTTAAAGAACTTGCGCCGGACAGAAATGTGTCACCGTAGTGTCTCTTAAATTCATACAAATTGAAAAGCCTTAAAGCTATCTCCGTACAGGTCGAGAAGGCCTTTGGAAGAGTGGAACGCGAATGCTACCACTCTCAGTATGCTCCGTGGTCTGGTTTACTGCAGTCACGTCCTAGTTCGTGAACCATTGACAACGGCTGAGTGGACAAGTAAGTGGTCCTGATAGTCGTTACGCCAGTTGCTATGGAATAGGAATGGGCATTTCAGACACATTCTGAGTCATCGCTCTCCACGTGCTTAGGCGGTTAGGACCTTATACTCCACAGATGGTCCCTAACCCATTAGAGGAGAGATTCTCACTGGGACTACAGTATATGTAAGCATACTGCTTCACAGTATGTTTACCTAACTCGCTCAGGACGTTTTAAGCAAGCCTTGGACCTACGGGAGTAACGGAGTCCCACTTCCATTTGACTGGCGAGGGACGTATTGGAAACAACTTGACGAACGAAAAGGGTTTCGATGGGGTGATATCGATATGAATGGGGGTTATGGAAAAAAGAAAATAGAACTTGCTGAGTCAGCATTCGGGAGATAGCGGGTTCGAACTCCACTGTCGGCAGCCCAGAATGTGGTTTTCCGTGGTTTCCCATTTTCACACCGGGCAAATGCTGGGGGTGTACCTTAATTAGGCCATGGCCGCTTCCTTTTCACTCCTAGCCCTTTTCTGTCCCATCGTTGCCATAAGACTTATCTGTGTCGGTGCGACGTAAAGGCTATTGTAAAAAAAAATTGTAGTATCTGGATGTTTTCTCATAACATTTGCCATGCTATCATGAGGAGGATATATCATTGAAGACACAGGTTGTGCTGCGAAATACACCGTGCCCTTCTCGTCAAGTATATAATAAAACTTTATTAATTATGAGTTCTTTCTTTCTTTCTTTCTTTCTTTCTTTCTTTCTTTGTTTATTTATTTAATTAATTAATTTATTTATTTATTTAATTTATTAATATTTATTTTTGAGAAACTGGATGAGAACGGTCCCTGCACCCAAGTTCATATTCATGCGGACCTTACAATATGCGAAGAAGAAGAATGTTTATTAGTCGATGCACATTTTGATAGAACAAAGCTGGACAATACAGCAAACAAAATGTCATGCGGCGCAAGCTGAAATCTGTCATCGACAATACCACCCTTTTAGCACTTCTTGAACGGTTATATTCTTTTTGAATAAGTATTGTGTTTGAAAGCCTGCTAAATATTCATTATTATATTGGCTTTATGCCCAAAAGAGTTTGTTTAATAGACCTACGTGTTCTCCTTTCGCCTCGAATATTGATTAAGGTTCCAGCTATTTTTAGGGCAGATGTTCTTTCTCTATAACATAAGATTGCGTGTTTTAGGTAATATAATTAAAGTAAAATATAATTGTAATTCCACTGTGTGCACTAACTTCGATCTTGTATCCTCTTACGAATATATCGTGTGGGCTATAGGGTATATTTAGAACCTTCAAACAGCTACTTACAGTGGCCACTGTAGGCTCCATGGCCGAATGGTTAGCGTGCTGGCCCTTGGTCCCGAGTTCGATTCCCGGCCAGGTTGGGGATTTTAATCTTTCATTGATCAATTCCGATGGCTCGGGAGCTGGGTGTGTGTGCCATCTTCAACATTAGAATTCATCGTAGGTAGGGCTCCATCCTCACAGACCCGCAGATCGCATACAGGGTCTCAACTCAAAAGACCTGCACCAGGCATTTCCTTAGCCCACGCGCCATTATTTAGTTACCACTATCCATGATTTGAAGAAGGCTGATGAGTGTGAATTTTGCAACTGACAACTGTTAATATAAATTTCAGTTGTGTCCTACATAAAAGACGAAGTAAAGCTACTCTCGTACAGGCTAAAAAGGCCCTTGAAGCAGTGAGTTCGACGCTTCAATTGGGATAGAGTAGTTAATTCTATGTCCAGTCGTCTTTGACTCCAGGATTAACCAGGTGTTCATTTCTGGTGTAGGCTGAGTGAGCCCCAGGAGCATATGCCTCTCCAGAACTCGGAGTCTTTTCTAAATTTTCCGAATTCCCGACGGAGCAGTCGAAGCCACGTCCTTCCAGTTGCAACGAACATCATTTATTACCACGACACAGAATAATAACTTAGTTACTCTACTTGGATGAGGAAACTTGCACTGCTTTTCCCGAATGTGTATGGTAAAGTTACAAACACGTTTCTCTTCACATTCTGTGAGTACAAGCGCGACTGAAAGAAAGGCATACAGTACATTATCAACGAGTGTGTTTCATCTTGCCAATAATTTCACTAGCGCGCATGAAAAAGACGAAACCAAGAGTTGTTTTTGTAAGACAAATAATAGTCTAATGTTATTTGATTTACGCCCTACTAACTACTCTTCAGGTTTTCGGAGACGCCGAGGTGCTGGAATTTGGTCCCGCGGGAGTTCTTTTACGTGCCAGTAAAACTACAGACACAAGGCTGACCTTCAATTAACACCGGACTGAACCAGGATCGAACCTGCCGATTTTTTTCGTAAGACTATTTACTGAATGAAATTTGTATTAAACAATATTAATAAAATTAAAATAGCATCGGCATTTGAAGTAATATGATTTAAATAATATTACATAATTGAATTTATTGCATACCAATCTGATTACGTCGTCTCTGCAAATCTCTTTGTGATTGCCGCTATTTATTCACTGCCTTGCAAATACTGAACGTTATGTTACTAATCGGAGAGAATTACGAATTACCTTCGCGCATTTCCAAATGGTTGTTTACCAGATGCGATAATCACATAACGATAATATTTCTGCGATAGTCGACCGTGATCATTTGAGAATGACACGAACTGTAAATTGATGGTCCTTATTCAATGCGTGGAGGATGTGGTAAATATTCGTAGTGATTTCTTCGCTAGTTAATATACGTAACTTCGTCAACGAAATGGTGCACTTCTGTGCTTGTAGAACGAGTTCCAATATTGACATTCACTACAGTCGGTTCCTCTTTAGTCCAAGGCTCAAGAAAGAGGATGGAATGTTACCAGCATAAAATGTTCTTATTTTAAGGAGTGCTTCCCTGTCTATAAAGTAACAGAGTCTTGACGAACTGTTGACATCCATCTGCTCTACGGAGGGTTGACAAATCTTTTGAATTTCATCCGGAAATCGTGGTTCTATTGTCGTTGCTCCCGGCCATTGTGCTGTACATCTGCTACGAGTAACGTGTGTCCTTCAATAGGAGCGGAAGTTTCAGCAGACCGGCACACGTATCAACTGCATTGCCAACACTCGAATTCAGTGTGCAATGCTGCTTCTTTCAATATATTCCTTAATAGATCGAGTATTTTCGGGGTTCGTTTAAAATCTTCAATATTTATTGGCTCTTTCTCATGTTCAAGGTTGTGAATTTGAATCTCGGCTCAATTGGTTGTCGCTACTGTGAATATGAGACTCATGTTGACGGTAGACTGGCGCGTCAGGGCGTACAGTAATTTCCACCTCTCTGGCGTGAAGAGAATTTGAACAAATAGCCAGCGAAATTGTCATGTTTAAATACCAAATCCCAGTTCAGAAACATTGGGCGTGGAAGCTACTTGGATCTACAGCCCGGGTACTGGTAGGTACAGGAGGCGCAGGAAGAAATTGGCTACCCTACTCCGAGAATACGCCAACGAGGACATTGACTAGGCCTCCGAAGTCCACGTTTGGATAAAGTAAAACCTTCTTCTTCTTCTTCTTCTCATTATTATTATTATTATTATTATTATTATTATTATTATTATTATTATTATTATTATTTACAAGCGAATGGACCACTAAGGATCACGCTACAACTTCACTTCTTTCTCTTCGTGCGGAGTTTTCTCTGTGTCCATTACTCCTTCATGCGTTCGCTGGCCTGCTTCCGTTGTTCATCTGTCCAGGCTCTTCCGGTCTTCTTAGTTCTATTGCCGTTCTTAGAAATAAGATTTCGTTCTTATATTATTATTAATCTTTCTCCGGCAGTCTTCTAGGGACGACGAGGCAACTTCAGTGCTTCATCCTTTGTTGTTCCTTCTTTCTCGTCCAATACTGCTTCATCGGGGGGCAAATATTCGTTTATCGGAAGAGGAGTTAGGGATTGGAATAACTTACCAAGGGAGATATTCAATAAATTTCTTATTTCTTTGCAATCATTTAAGAAAAGGCTAGGAAAACAACAGATAGGGAATCAGACACCTGGGCGACTGCCCTAAATGCAGATCAGTAGTGATTGATTGATCTGTTCACGGTGCCTCCTTTACCCCTCCTCAGACCCTTTTGAGCCTATTTTCTTTCCCTCACGACTTTGGAATCCTTCCATTTTTAACACTTCTTTCTAAAAATCTTCCTCTCTCTTGTTTCTTATTCGCTTATGCTGTTTCTTTCCAAATTTTTCTTGACTTCATGAATGCAGGTTGTTGGTGACTTCTTGTTCCAAAGATCTTTGAAGATCTGTTTGGTTAACATGTTGCCATCTATTCTGTATAAATGTCCAAAAAAATATCAATCGCCTCTTCCGCATTGTATCTGTTATGTTTTCTATGTTCAAGTATATCTCATTCTTACTTCTTGATTTCCAGAGTTCTGCAGCTCTTAGCGGACCGAGTATTTTCCGTATAATTTTTCTCTCCATTACCTTTAATTTATTCAGCTTGTAATTCACTACTTGACATTCACTTGCGTATAGACATTCCCGTTTGACTACTATGTTATAGTGTTATATTTTTAGGTTTTCAGATAAAAAATTGTTGCAGATGTTCCTAGTTATACCGTATGGCCTTTCCATATTGTGTATCCTTTCTTCTACAGCGGATTTTTCCAAACCATTTTCTGAATTGTTTCTCTCAAATATTTTAATTTCTTTACCTTCTTTATTCGACCAACTTCTGTTACTAGAAATTCTGGAGCATTTTTTATAATTGTCATAAATTTGTTTCCTCTACAGAAATTCTTAAACGTGTTTTGTTGGCTATTTCTTCCAGGAGATTGACTTGCATTGCTGCATTTATTATTATTATTATTATTATTATTATTATTATTATTATTATTATTATTATTATTATTATTAGTAGTAGTAGTAGTAGCTGAATAATCAGCGTCGTGGCCTTCGGTTCAGAACTATAGAACAGCATTACGGCACCATGTCTTTTCTTGATTTCTATAACAATTGAAGGAAGTTTAATGGCATTCTTCTTCTTTTTTCTTCATATAGGTCCCATTAGCGGACTTTATTATTTCGAAAATATGTCGAAATATTGTCCCGCAGGAGTTCTTTTACATGTGTGTAAATCCACCGGCTCGAGGTTGGTGTAGCCTATATGAGTACCTTTAGATAGGCTTATGACCAGACCGAGCCATGATCGAAATCCAGCAACTTGAACGTAGACCGTCTGAGCCACTCAGCCCGACATATTATTATTATTATTATTATTATTATTATTATTATTATTATTATTATTATTATTATTATTTCGAAGATTATGAACGTTCCATTTTATCCTTTCTTCCTCCCTTCTCAAATCATTTCCATTACTCGGCTGTTAGCCCAGGAAAGTAGGAATCTATTTCCTTTAAGTAATCTTGATCATAATTACCATCTAAATAGACGTTTTGGAACGATGGACTTTTCGAAGTCTCTAGGTGGTATTAACCGATTCACTCCCAAATGAATTTAACAATCATAGTCTGAAATGTAGAGTGATTTTATTGTGCTGGAACAACAGCGAAGCGGTCTTTTGAAAGTGAACTTTGTAGCGGAGTTGGCACGGCATTGCTTGTTCACTTCCATGAAATTTGAAATGCTCTCAATGAATTATAATTTTAATTGTGTTTGCCTTTTGTTACATGTAGCTTGTCATACAGAATAATTCAACTCCAGGCACTTAACATTTCGTTGTTCTCTGCTTCAATAAAGTGCTCTCTCTTCCTTCGATGATAAATGTATGCGTTAGTTTGGCGATTAAAGGGAATTTTTTTACTCTTGTATAAATGAATATTTTAGTTAGTAACTTCGTTACTATGATCAAAAAGTGGTATGTAACAGTAGTAATACATAGTCCAATTTTGTTGAAATCACGTTCGCTTCTTTATGAGTGAACTTGGTATATTTTCTCTTACTATGAACGATCATATAGGCCTACGACATTTGATTGGTGAAAGTGATAGCGTTCGTTATTTTTCATCAAAGCAACCGTGATTTAAGACTTTATAGCAGTAAAGTTTGTGCCCAAAGACATATCTTATACTTAAACACTTCGCAATGTATTTGGAATTTCAAATACGTCATTAATAATAATAATAATAATAATAATAATAATAATAATAATAATAACATAAAATAGGTAACAGCTCTAAATCAATTCCTTCGTCTCATCCCATTCATTCATTCAACAATTTTATTTAGTTAAGAAAGCCTATACCCCAGCAGCTTCTATATTGTGACAGCCATGGATGAGACTAGGCCAGAGCAAAGTGCAGCTTTCACTAGAGTTCCAGTCTAACCCATGGCTGTCACAATATGGAAGCTGCTGGGGTATGGGTGGTGCTGAGTAATGGCATTTGGAGCACAACTAGTGTCTGAGTGTTATGAAAGGTGTTGCTGATAGGATCAGTCGTGCTGCAGTAGCACCTTCTGGTCCAGTGAGGAAAGCAATGGCAAACTACCTCACTGCTCTTCTTGCCTAGTACGCCTCATTTTGGTGCTGCCATTGGTTTCTGCGGTTTCCCTATAACTGCATAGCCTTTGGTGGTGCTATTTGAGGATCCAACCAGCCTCTGGGCTAATGACCTAACAGACAGACAGACAGACAAGAAAGCATGGCTTTGGGTGCTTCCCGCCGCTACTCTGGTGTGAACACAAGGAACGGCCTTGAGCCCACTAATCACGTGTCGACAGCGCTCAATATTTGCAGTTGTGATTGGAAACCTCAAGGCCGTGCCTTGCGTTCAAACCAGTGTATCGGCGGGAACAGCCCTTAGTCATACCTTCCGAACTGTAACAAGTCAGTAGGATCCATTGAACAAGAGGGTAGAACGAGTCACCTTACACTTGTAAAGAGAAGCGAGTGATAAATATCTTCTTTTGACAGAAGGTTGGCGACCATCATGGAGAAATTATTTCCATTTTACTGTCAGTGTTTATCGTGGTGGTCTTCTTCACCCACATCTATTTTTTCCTCCCCCTATTTTGCCTATCAGTCATTTCGGAAGAGGTGACCGAAATAAGGTGCTTTCCAGCATTTTACCTGAGTTGGGACGGTATGATTTCTTGGCACAGTGAAGAACCTCCTCCTTGGTAACATGGTCTACACATATCATCTTCAATATTCTGCTTAAACTTCCACATTCCAAAACCCTCCAGTCAGTTCATTGCTGAAGTCTAGTGTCCAGTCTTCATTACTGTAAATCATCAACGATAACATAGTTAAAGAACGTAAAGCACCCGTACAGAAATCAACCTAAACTTAATAACATCGGCTGCATCGATAACTGAAATAAAAGACGAAAGGAGATAGAAGAGGTGAACCAAACAATACAAATATTGTGTGTCTGGAAGAAAAAGACATGCAGTAAATGACAGATAAGGTAGCATTACACCTCGATCATTATCTAGCCTACACCACTCCTATAGCTCATTTACGAGAAGAAAGTAATTAATATCGTTAAATGTTCGTGTTACATCTCATATTGCTTCCGCAGACACGAGTGAAATCAAACTTTTGTGGTATCCTGTGGCGGCTGCCTTTTATGTGGTCGCCCGCATGTGCGCATCTCATTGCTGCTCTGCTCCACTCGGGCAATGCTTTTTGTACAGAAATTCAGCGTGCCCACTTTCTCGACGCTGACCGCAGGAGTAACGATCCAAGTCCTCTTTTTGTCCCCTTCTGCACATATCTGAGTGAATATTTCTGTTAGCGCCTGTACTGTATACAGCCGGTGAGGTATTTGGACATACGAGTATAGATCACAGTACACGGAATTTAGCAAAGCACTGAACCCTAGTTTTGAAACCTCCATTGCTAAATGGCTGAAATGGGAGTGTTTTGATAACAGTGCCTAGTGATCCATGAAGAGTCTAGAAATCGTTTGTCTTCCAGGTTCGAACCTGCTTTAGTTCAGTGAATTTCTGATGACGAGAAAATGTGTAGTATACGAAGTCCTATATGTTCGGCACGGAAAAGAATCCAAACCAACCAACCAAAGTCACCTCCGTACAGGCCATGAAGACCCTTGGAGGAGTGGAAGGTAAAGGCTTCCACCATTGTTAACCTCGGCACGTGATGGGGTAGAGTGGTTAGCTCTACGCCCGGCCGCCTTTGCCCCCAGGAATTAACCTGGTACTCATTTTTGTTGTAGGCTGAGTGAACCTCAGGGCCATATGCACCTCCGGAAGTGGAAATCTCGATTTCTTAAATTTTACGACTTCCTGACGGAGATTCGAACCCACGTCCTTCCGGGCGAACCGACCACGCCTTTACCGCCTCGGCCAGGCAGCCCTTACGGAAAAGAATACTGGTTGTATAAACCGAACGAGTTGGCTGTGTGGCCCGCGTCAAGTAGCATTTATGCATTCAGGAGATGATGGTTTCGAACCCCACGGTCAGTAGCCCTGATGATGGTTTTTCGTGGTTTGCCATTTTTACAACAAGAGACGCTGGAGCTGTACTTTAATATAGGCCACGGTCGCTCTATTCCCTGTCCTATCCCATCCTTACCGCAAGACTAGTCTGAGTCGATCTGACATAAAACCATTGGGAAAAACGTTAGAAACGAAACTACAGATTACTATATTTTCATGAAATGGCGTATGGCTTATAGTGCCGGAAGTTTGTGAGGACATATTCGGCTCGCCAGGTGCAGGTCTTTCGATTTGACACCGGTAGGCGACCTGCGCGTCGTGATGAGGATGAAATGATGATGAAGACAACACATACACCCAGCCCCCGTGCCAGCGAAATTAACCAATGATGGTTAAAATTCCCAACCCTGCCGGGAATCGAACCCGGGACCCCTGTGACCAAAGGCTAGCACGCTAACCATTTAGCCATGGAGCCGGACATTTTTTCAATATATGAATAATATGATTTACAGTTGACGAGCAGTGCAGTCATTTGCCATTACACCACAATCACATTATAAATGTACTCAAAATTAATACCATAATGTTTGTTGAAGCATTTTACATTTGGGGAAAAAGCTATAAGCTATAAGACTTCTCTATTCTAAATATGAATTTTCCGATTTACAAACGAATTTTTACCTTCCAGGAGGTATTTAAGTGATTATCAGTTTTACGATTTACAAACGACTATTTACCTTCCACGAAGCATTTAAGTGAAGAATGCCATACAATTATCAATCTCACGATTTACAAATGACTATTTACCTCCAGGAGGCATTTAAGTGAAGAATGCTATGCATTTATAAATATCACGATTTACAAATGAATATTTACCTTCCAGGAGGAATTTAAGTTAAGAACGTCATGCAATTATCAATATCACGATTTACAAACCAATTTTTAACTTCCAGGAGGCATTTAAATGAACAATGCCCTGTGATTATTAATTTTCCGATTTACAAACGAATATTTACCTACCAGGAGGCATTTAAGTGAAGAATGCCATGCCATTATCATTCCATAATTCACAAACGAATATTTACCTTCCAGGAGGCATTTAAGGGAAGAACGGCATACAATTATCTATTTAACGATTTACAAACGACTATTTACCTTCCACGAAGCATTTAGGTGAAAACTACCATGCAGTCATCAATTTCACGATTCACAAACGAGGCATTAAGGCACCAGAATTGAGAATGGTCCTGCAAATGGCCAGCTACTTGTTTAATGTTGCTAAGATAATGAGTGATAACCGTGCGTTCAGCTGCTCGAGGAGCGCTTCTGACTAATGTCGTGTTGCCATGTTTTATGCATGACCTAATTCTCCGTAGTTTCTATGTGAATGACTTGCAGATTTTATTTCCCCTCCACATCTTGATGTTGTTCGTAGATACAGTAAGCTAATGTCAGCGTATGCCAGCTGACGGAAGGACATTCATTGCCATTTAACTACCACCTGGATAACGGCCGGCTTCTACAACAAAACTGGAAGAGATCGATATTCCAACCTTGTAATTAATGTGGGTTTTCCCCAATGGACTTGGTCGAGAAGAATTTCCGATCCGCTGTATTGTAATACTTCAGTTCCCCGCCGGCGAATGACTGAGTGGGTTCTCCACCAGTACAGCCTCGGTTTTATTTCAGGGCGACCAAGAGCTCATTTATTTCATTTACTTTATTTTACTTCACCTTTGACAGGCGTATTCCTCCTTATTACTGTTGAACATTGAACTCTAGTAGCATGCTATCGAAGTTCGTGGGATATTAAAACGAATATTCTTCCACACATTAAGTATTGTTGTACCGAGCGAGTTGGCAACGCAGTACAGCTTATATAGCTATTGACTTGCACTTGGATTTGAACCTCACTGTCGGCAACCCTGAAGATGGTTTTTCGTGGTTTCCCATTTTCACACCAGGCAAATACTGGGGCTGTACCCTGTACCTTAATTAAGGCCACGGCTCCTTCCTTCCCACTACTAGCCCTTCCCTGCCCCATCGTCGACATAAGACCTATCTGTGTCGGTGCGACGTAAAGCAATTTGTAAAAAAAGAGTTTTCCGTGCTTTCCCATTTTCACATCAGGCATAAGCCACAGCCGATTTCTTCATGGTCTTTTCCTATCCCATCGTCGCCGGAAACATTATGCGTTCGAGTGACGTTAAACATATAACGTAATTTATATACACTATTTTTGTTATATAGGCCTAGTCATTATTGTATTTCGGGAAAGATAGTGTAATAATTTCGTGTGGTTATTACTAACCTAGTGCCACACTTGTAGGGTAGACCATCCAACGAAGATATGCGGCGTCTTCTGTGTAGCCTATAGGAAACTCCGTTCTTGTGCGGTGGAGGATAGTTTCTAGGCCAAGTGGTTAACCATTCACGATGTACATCTCATAATCTGGGCGCGAATCGAACACCAGCGCGGAAGCAGAAACGCTGCCCTGTCAACCACAGAGCCGAACTTTTACGTAAGGAAATTAGACTCTCGGAACTTAAAACAAGGCCATAACTTTTGGGAGGACTAGTTCCTAATATGTGTTATTGCGCATTAATTTAATATTTTCAAGATGCGGAAAACGCATTTTCAGAAGCCCCGTACGCTTATCGTATATGTGTATTCTGTCTGAAAATATCTTTTAGGGTTATGTCTGCTACCTTTCTAGTCCCAGCCATTTCTCGTCTCATCGTTTCTGAAAGATCTACATGCTTTTGTGCGACCTTAAACACTCTGGAATAAATTAAATGAAATGCTGAATATCATGTCCGCCTCTGGGGTGATGTGGTTGGTGGGATTAGCTGCCACCCCAAGAGGCCCGGGTTCGATTCCCAACTCTGCCACGGGAGAGATAGTAGGTTCGAATCCCACTATCGGCAGCCCTGAAAATGGTTTTCCGTGGTTTCCCATTTTCACACCAGGCAAATGCTGGGGCTGTACCTTAATTAAGGCCACGGCCGCTTCCTTCCAACTCCTAGGCCTTTCCTATCCCATCGTCGCCATAAGACCTATCTGTGTCGGTGCGACGTAAAGCCCCTAGCAAAAAAAAAAACTCTGCCACGAAATTTGAACAGTGGTACGAGGGCTGGAACAGGGTCCACTCAGCCTCGGGAGGTCCACTGAGTAGGGGAGGGTTTGATTCCCACCTCAGCCATCCTCGAAGTGCCCCCCCCCACTCCAGGCAAATGCCGGGATGGTACTTAATGCCACGGCCGCTTCCTTCCCTCTTCCTTGTTTTCTTCTGTGAATCTTTCTTGAGACAGGTATCAACTGGACATCCTCCATGATTCTCTGTCCTGAGTATCTTGTTTCAGTTGTTCATAGCTTCTCCCTTGTTTGACAACTGTTAACATTGCAAACCTTCTTTCTCTTCCTTTCCTTCCATGTATTTTTCCTTTCATCACCCTCTCTTTTGAAGACAAATTTTGCGCAGTATGTGACCCATCCAGGATATTTTCCTCTTCCTTTCAATCTTTCCTACTTCTCTTAGCACTTCATCATTACTCATTTTATTTGTCCACTTCACTTTTTCCATTCTTCTTCACAACAATATTTCAAAACATTCCAAATACCAGTATTTTGTTTCTTTTTTTCTTCCTTAAATGTACATGTTTTACCTCTCTATGACACCACTGGACACAATGTATTGAAATGGCTTCCTTGCCTATCCCTTCCAATCTTCCTATCTTCCCCAAGGCCCCTGTTCAGCATAGCAGGTGAGGTCACCTGGGCGCGCAACTGGTCCTCTTCTCCAGTTGTATCCCGCGACCCAAAATCTCACTCTCCAGGACACTGCCCTTGAGGTGGTAGAGGTGGGATCCCCGGTTGAGTCCGAGGGAAAAAACCAGCCCTGCTGGGTAAATGGATTAAGAAAAAAGAAAGTTGAGTATCATAATCGCGTCCTAGGCCTGCCTCTATGCTCCTGCCCTCCGTGATCGAGTTTGGTAGTCTTGCACGTCAAGCTATCCGTCTTTGTTTCCCTCATGCAACAACTACCGCCAGTGCTAATTCACACGTACACCGTCATAATTAACTGTTACTATTATTATTATGGATAAACTTTAAACTCTAATTCATAATGCCATCTTGTTGCATTTCTGTGAATAAAGGTCAGTTTTCCCAACATTTTGAAAATAATTCTATAGAATTCTGTATTATAACCTATATGGAGAACTGCAAAATACATTAAACAACCTGAGTTTTATACCGTACGCCCTGGTAAACTAATGAAGGGTTAATAGGTTATAACTAGGGCCCGGCTTTTTAGGTTCTTAAAAACAACGTTTTAGTTTTTTAATAGCTCAAAATAGTTTTTTTTTTAGTTTTTTATCCTCCTGAAATAGTTTTTAATGATCATTTCAATCGTTACTAAAGTTATACTATTCATTCAAACTTTTCTTGCAGTCGCTTAAGTGCGGCTAGTATCCAGTAATCGGGAGATGGTGGGTTCGAATCCCACTGTCGGCAGCCCTGAAGATAGTTTTCCGTGGTTTCCCATTTTAACACTAGGCAAATGCTGGTGCTGTACCTTAATTAAGGCCACGGCCGCTTCCTTCCCATTCCTAGGCCTTTCCTATCCCATCGTCGCCATAAGACATATCTGCGTTGGTGCGACGTAAAGCAAATGATGACTTGCCTTTAGGCATCGCTACTTCTGAGATGCGCAAGCTTCTTAAACTGCCTTCATTTATAGGGAAAATTAATTTTAGTCTTTCGCATAATAGTGTGTATAGAGCTAAACAGCCGTAGCTGGCGGTAGTCGACCGTACACAATGAAATGAAATGTCGTATGGCTTTTAGTGCCGGGATATCCCAGGACGGGTTCGGCTCGCCAGTTGCAGGTCTTTCTATTTGACACCAGTAGGCGACCTGCGCGTCATGATGAGGATGAAATGATAATGAAGACAACACATACATCCAGCCCCCGTGCCGTAACGATAAACCAATTAAGGTTAAAATCCCCGACTCGGCCGGGAATCGAACCCGAGACCCTCTGAACTGAAGGCCAGTACGCTGACCGTTCAGCCAACGAGTCGAGCCGTACACAATGAGAGATGCACTGAAGCTGGCAAGTTAGGCGGGCTTGTACCTGCTAGATACAGGTCAGTGAACGGCAGGGGGTTGTCTGTTGATTTGTGCTGTACCCTAGTGGAATAGTATCGTATCACGTTGTTTCGCTCTCATTAGTTATTCTTGCAAACCACTTCCAGTTCCAAACCATGAAGTCATTTCAAAAAGTCGTACATAATGTTTATTTTTTAAAAAAATCATTCAATTTCATTAATATTTGGTACTTCTATTTCAAAATAACGTAATACTGTCTTGAATAGCCCATTTAGTATTTTTAGGTTTTAACGTCTTATTTAGTTATTTTTAGGTTTTATAAGATTCGAGTAATTTACTCCAATGATAATCAAATGGATAAGTAAGTTAAAATACTGCAGTTAGCTAGCAAGGAATAAAATAGTTTAAAACCTAAAAATCCGGGCCCTAGTTATAACACGCGTTCTTTTTAAAAGAACCGTCGGTCATAGGCCTAGTACGAACTCATTGTATTAACTTCGATTAAATTTCTTTAATCACTTAAAATATATTCGTTGAAAATGAATCCATGTTTTCGTTCACAAATGTTACATCCCTTGTTAGGGAACTATGATCTTTAAAAATTGAAATGAGAGAACTGCTTGTGAATTCAGTGCTCCACTTAGTGTCTTGACTCGTCTATCTTCTTTAGTTGCAGCATGACCGCAATTGATCCCTGTGTGTTGTTGTGTATCTCACCTTGGAATACAGATAATCCCCTACCTCATTACCATTGCAAATGATTTGAAAGGCCGCAATATTGATAGCTTCATCCTCTGATACACACATTAGTCCAGACATATTCCTATGAAGTAAATTAATTTCATCAATTCTGTTGCATTAGTGGGCGTCCGGGGAAACAGTGCGGTAACAGTTTCATTGTTAAAGCAATTAATATTTTGTGACTACAATGGAACAGATTATTACGTACTAAAGCGTTGAAAATTATATTCTCTGAATATTAACATGTAATTTAATAGTTTCTGAAAAGTTCACTTTTTCAAATTATCACCTATTTCAGAGAAGCACACCGAGTACCGGCCAATCACTAAACCTCGTCAATTATTGAAAAATTCGTGTTTCAGCCGGTTTTCTCAGAACACAGACCGATATTGAGGAAATGGTTTTCTGATCCACAGTAGGCCTAACTTATGCATAATGAACACAAAATAGAATTTCATATCGCGGAAAATGGTAACTATTACGTTTTATTTGTTTTAAACTCGTCGCTTCGCTATTCACATTCCATTTTCAGCAATTGTTCTTAGTAGAGTTAGGCTAGTGAAAACTTCAGTTTGTTGCCGATCCTTACTGTATTGTGTATAAAAACAGACCCAAACAAACCCCATGGCACTACAGCCCTTGAAGGACCTTGGCCTACCAAGCGATCGCTGCTCAGCTCGAAGGCCTGCAGATTACGAGGTGCCGTGTGGTCAGCACGACGAATCCTCTCGGCCGTTATTCTTGGCTTTTTAGACTGGGGCCTCTATCTCACCGTCAGATAGCTCCTCAATTCTAATCACGTAGGCTGAGTGGACCTCGAACCAGCCCTCAGGTCCAGGTAAAAAACCCTGACCTGGCTGGGAATCGAACCCGGAGCCTCCGGGTAAGAGGGAAGCACGCTACCCCTACACCACGGGGCCGGCTACTGTATTATGTATAGTCGCTCAAAATATAATAATTCACCTCCCGTGTAGATACAAACCCTGTGGATACTTATAATAAGCATGAGTCCTATATCGATAGGTTAAACTGTTCCTGATAAAAGTGTAGCTGTGAGGAAATTGTAAAATACCATGCGTCCATGTCCTTTTTTTTTTCTTTTTTGAGCGACCGTATTTTCAGCGATATCACATAACAGCTTAGGCTTTTACGTCCAACGTCACGATGAATAAATAATGAATTTCCCGCGCCTTTAAGCCGTGGCTCAATTGTTTTCCTGACTCCCAACATTCCACCGAAGACTTCACCCGAGTTTTTCAAGAAGGTAGCAGACCCTTCAAAATGTGAAATGTTGGGAGCTAGGGACGATCAACAAGCCAGGAAAATTTATTTTGTATTCTTCGAAAATATCTTCAGATCTCCATTATCAACAGTCTGAAGAAATCTCTTTGAGCTGTGTATTTCCCTGTGAAAGCCATCGTTTCTCTTGCTATTTTGCTGATCTCGTGACTCGATTGACCGCCATATATATGCTTCTTCCTGGAGTCAGAGGCTCGGAACAATCTACGAACAAAAATAAATGTGTCATTTATATGATAAGTGAACAGCAGACCATAATAAAAAGAGAACTCGTGTTCTCAAGTCTATTCATAGGTCAAGTTACATATTATTAGGTTAACGACCCATGTCGACAACATGTAATGAAGTGTCAGGGAAGGATACTTAAGCACACGCTTTCTTTTTTATGAGGAATTGTCGTGCAAGAAAAGAAGACGAATTAATCTATTCTGCAGATTGTTTAACTCCGTCTGTTGAAATCAGACAGTTCTATCTTTACCAGTGGCCTGAATATAGCTGCTTGTTCTCTATCAGAAGTGTAACTTGTTGTATGTATATACCAGAGGTCAACAACTTCACATCTGCGAGTGATACATCGCCCAGAATCCTTCTCTTCTGCCGGAAGAGTGCTCTTCAGTCAAGGCTACTTAAGTGCAGTTTTCTTCATTGCCTGCCATGCGAGCAATTTATCAGTTTGTAGATTGTACCGGAATACAGTACCGCGCGCATTATCTCGACGTTTCTCTACTATCCTATTCATCTCCTTCATCCCCTGGGTGATTTGAAATATCACGTTCCTGTAGTTTGGAGTCCCTTCGTTCGCGACCGCAGATTTGGCTGTTAGGTACACTTGCGAGCGAAATATCTGGACCATATAGAAAAGGTGATGTAAGGTTTCTAATGAATTGTCTAACAGCTTCGTTTTCTCGTGTCAACTTCTTTTTCCCTTTTGCATGCTTCGTGCAACATGACTGACAAGAAACTTACCTCCTCCCAAAAGACGATCACTTCACACCCCTAGCTCTACGAGATCGAGTCTCTAATGATAGGTATTGTATTGGGCCAGTTCTCTCACCTTATTTTCTCCGATCATAAGACATTTCACTAATGGAGGCTATTTTTGGGCCACTGTTAATTTTGCACCTAATGTAATATCATTCATTGCTTCACATATTATTCTCCCATTTCACTACATGTCAGTTGTAGAGAGAAACTGTAACGACTGGGTGGAGTCACGTGTTAGGCAAATGCGAAATACTTACGGAAAAAAAACCAACATTATTTTGACATACGGTTATAGGCCAGATTTTCTGCTCGCTAGTGTGCACCTACAGGATATTTGCTTGCTTAGGTTTCACTCGATGCTGTAGAATACGAACGACTCCGCAAGTCGCGTGCAAACAACGAAAAACAAGCAACAAGAGCAACATCAACAACGTCCGGCTCCATGGCTAAGTGGTTAGCGTGCTGTCCTTTGGCCACAGGGGTCCCGGGTTCGATTCCCGGCATGGTCGGGAATTGTAACCATCATTGGTTAATTTCGCTGGCACGGGGGCTGGGTGGATCTGTCGTCTTCATTATCATTTCCTCCTCATCATGACGCGCAGGTCGCCTACAGGTGTCAAATCGAAAGACCTGCATCTGGAGAGCCGAACGTGTCCTCGGACACTTCCGGCACTAAAAGCCATACGCCATTTCATTTCAACATCATCATCGATACTAAGTTAGCACCGAAGGATGTTGAAGGTAAGCTGCAACTTTCACCTGGAACGATTTGTCAGTTGCGAAGAAACAGCTTCAAAACATTTGCTACATTCAACCTCGCTGGAAGAGAACTGTTTTAATACTTTGGACACTTTACTTTTAAGATGGCTTTTGGGGCTAGTAGACCAGCATATTTGACATATTTTCAAGAAAGTGTGGAACTCAGGAGGTTAGATGTAATAGTAAGGCATTTTTCCTAGTGTCTTCACGTCGCACCTACTCACGTCGGTTTCTGGCGGCGATGGGATAGGAGGCAGCCGTGGCCTTAATTGAAGTACAGCCCTAGCATTTGTTCGGCTGGAAACTAGGAAACCACGGAAAACCATGGCTATCGTTGGTGGGGTTCGATCCGACTATCTGCCGAACGCAAGCTAACGGCTACACCGCCCGAACCGCACGGTCAACTCTCTTGGTAATTTAAGACAAGCATATTATTATTGCGTGCCAGCCCTGTGGTAGCCCCTTCCGGTACTTCCTGGAAGGGGCTAGTGAGTCAGACGACTGGAGATCTCGCAGCCGGCCTGGAGGGCAGGGCCAGTTTTTCGTGTATTGTTCTCGTCAGCTGGTTTACTTGCGAGTTTCTGGGGCATGCAACGAGAATGTTCCGCCGCTAGTCACATGGCGAATATTCCGGTTTACATCTCCCGCGCTATAAAAAGGGAGGCTAGCCACGGACGGTCGGTTAGTGTTGGTGCTAGACTCGAGGTCGTCAGTGTTAGTCACTCTGTGTGTGTGTGTGTGTGTGTGTGTGTGTGTGTGTGTGTGTGTGTGTGTGTGTGTGTGTGTGTGTGTGTGTGTGTGTGTGTGTGTGTGTGTGTGTGTGTGTGTGTGTGTGTGTGTGCGCTTCCGTAGACTGAGGACAGCCGTGGAATCAGCGACTGCAGCGGCTTTCGTGAGTGTAATTGGAACAGTGTTAATAGTCATTTTACCGAGCTCGATAGCTGCAGTCGCTTAAGTGCGGCCAGTATCCAGTATTCGGGAGACAGTAGGTTCGAACCCCACTGTCGGCAGCCCTGAAAATGGGTTACCGTGGTTTCCCATTTTCACACTAGGCAAATGCTGGGGCTGTACCTTAATTAAAGGCCACGGCCGCTTCCTTCCCACTCGTAGCCCTCTCCTGTCAAATAGTCGCCATAAGACGTATCTATGTCGGTGCGACGTAAAGCAACTTCTTCTTCTTCTTCTTTTCCTACCGCTTTTCCCACACCTGTGGGGTCGCGGGTGCGATCTGTGTCTCACATGTGGATTTGGCCCTGTTTTACGGCCGGATGCCCTTCCTGACGCCAACCCTTTATGGAGGGATGTAATCACTATTGCGTGTTTCTGTGGTGGTTGGTAGTGTAGTGTGTTGTGTGAATATGAAGAGGAGAGTGTTGGGACGGACACAAACACCCAGTCCCCGAGCCAGAAGAATTAATCAGAAGCGATTAAAATCCCCGACCCGGCCGGGAATCGAACCCGGGACACTCTGAACCGAAGGTCAGTACGCTGACCATTCACCCAACGAGTCGGACGACGACGTAAAAAAAAAAAACAAAAAAACAAGAGAAAGTCATTTTGTGAGAGGTACTGTCTTGCTGTTAGCACTGTTTAACTCTTGTTGTTTAGTTGCTCACTCTATGTGGCTGCGTAAATTACTGGAGTCCAACCAACAGTGATAGCATATTTTGTAGTCTGTAACACTGTGTTCAAACCCATCGGTCGGAACACAGCTGCCGTATGGGGTGACTAGACTTGGAGAAGTGAAAGTAGGCTAGCCAGTCAGTACCTCTCAGGTAATTTAAACGAGCTTGGACTCCCTGGTGTGAATAAAGAAGAGAGACTTTTAAATAGGCAGCAGTTAGTAAGTATGGCTGTTCATGGTTGATTATAATGAATTGTAGTTACTTTGCTACTAATTTTGATGTTAAACAAGTTGGAGCACATTCGACCGATTTTGTTCGGCCATCTTCGGCAAATGACCCGCCGAACAGGACAGGTTTCAAAAATTATAGGGAAGTTGTTTTTATTCACTGTACACTTCACTTTTCGAAAGCAAGCCGTGGAATGTACACTGCCTGACAAAAAGTTAGGCGCCCAGAAGGAGTGCTTGAAAGTGAATGAAACTACATATGCTGAAAGACCATGTGCCTTTATTGAACTGATTACAATATGGGATGAAAGGGACAAGGCCATTGGCGGTTACAGGTGGAATGTTAGCGCCATGTCAGTAGGGTGTCGCCCCCCCCCCCCCGCCACCCCCACCACCCCTCCACCTCCTAGCCAGAATGCATGTCCTTATGTGGTTCGGGCAAGTTCGTCCACGGTTGTTGCGGCTGTCCCTCCAGATCCCGCGGGTTAGTACTGGGACGGAGTCCGCTTCCAATGTCATCCCACACTTGTTCAGTGATGGAGAGGTCCGGAGAACTTGCTGGCCACGGAAGGATCTCAACATGCTCTAGGCAGTCCATAGACACACGTGCTGTGTGCGGTCGTGTATTATCTTGATGGAACACTGTTGCAGGGTGCTGTGGCATAATGCGTAGAACGTGCGGGCGTGGAGCGAGGTACCCGTCACTCTCTTTCCTGAAGTGAGTGAAGGGAACTCTACTTCAGAGTAGCCTTCGATGTTCACTGTTGTCCAGGCTGGAACCACTTACCTGATTCCCTCATTATTTATATTAAGGGAACTGCTTGCATAATGTTTAAGGCTCATGTTCGGTTTGTGTAGTCAGGGAGCCACTAGAACGACGCTATAAAACGTAATTTTCCTTGTGGAGAGTCCGAACTGCTTCCTGTTGTTATTCTTTTTATGTTGTGTTCTTCAAGTAAGTAATGTAAAGCCTTAGTGGTTCTTACGCTAGCGTCTCCTTTATAACGCTTATTCAAGTTATTTTAATTCTACTTCCTTGCTCGTCTTTCATGGAGGGAGGAAGAGGAACGGTGGAACACGCTTCCAAATATCTTACACATTCCTTCTCCTGCTTTCTTACTTCCTTACTTTTAAAATATTCATACTCATTTTCGTCTTGTACTTTGAACTTTTTTCGCCCCCTCCCTTCATCTTCCTCCCTTACTCTTTTATGAAATAAGCAAGTAAGGAACGCTCCCTGACTGGCTAACTTTTGAAAGTTCTTCAACGCGAACCCAATTATGATAGACCACTACGTCTGTCACCCTCTCTTCACTCGCAGAAGTGAGCTACAGAATGATGCATGCACGGAGACTGTGCTCAGTAATATTGCAAAGCAGAGAATATTTTCCTAGATTATTACAATAAATTACCTTTCATCCTTTTTTCCAAATTCTTCCTCCTTTTATTCTTTTTTTTTCTGAGCAGGAAGCATGCGACATTTTTCCGTAATTGTGGAGGGAGAGAGAGAAAGGAAGACTGGCACCTATGGTAGGAGACTAACACGAGAGGCAGTTTAAAATGAAACATCGCCCATTGTTACTCCTCATATTCTATGAGGTGAACAAAAGTATTAAAAAAAGTAAGTAGTTGTTAGAGCAGAACTTTATATTACCTCCATAAGCAATATATCATTCGGCGGTAATCTAGGTCATTTCCCTCCTCCTAATTGCTAGTCATAATTCTCTTTCACTTTACCACCGTTTATCTCATTGCTAATGGTCTAATTCCGAGGTCGGCGACTCGCAACCCGCCCAAGGGCCGAATGTGTGTGGTTATAACTCTTAAATTAATAATCCATTAGGTACCTGTCGCAAGCAAAATATCTTATTTATCTTGAGGGATTGCGTAAGTCGTTACGTGAAAGTACAATTGTGTCTAGCACAGATGTTTCGTTATGAACTCGTGAGTGCAGACTGTGAGCTTTATGGATAACAGTCTGCATAAACATTCATCTTAAAAATATGGGATCTTCAATGAACATAATAGCTTTTTATTTCATGACTGTTATAGTGATGGTGGATGATTTTAAAACGATTACACGAAAGGGGCAGGTGGAGATACTGGAGACTCGTGAAGGGACATGCCGTGGTATTTACTGTTTTAAGGCGTAATTCAAGGTTAGTTTTTCAATGTTAAGACTGAACATAGGAAAGATGTCTGGGCCTATGTATGTTTAGGTTTACGCACCGGTGCACTTAAGTGTGCCTCTGAGGACGTCATGAAAGTAAATAGGTTTAAAATAATAATTTGTGCTGTTAATAGCGTTATATTGTGTGATGATGATAATGTGTGTGTGTTGAGTGGTCAGTCCGGAGGATGGTTTGGACCTCATCAGCTCCACCATCAGCTGTCATAGATGACCCAAGCGTCACTGAAGAGACGTACTAGGGATTTGAGGAGTGAGGTAGTTTCCCGTTGCTTTCCTCATAATGGTAATAACTACCATATCATGTATTGGGCCTAGTAGCCCGTTATGAACATGAATTCCTTCTCCATCGCTTCATCAGACGTCCAATGGTTCTTCCTTTGGGTTGATAGCGAAGAACTTCTTTCAGCTTCCATTCTTTGGGCATGGCAGTTCCATTTGCCTAATAATTGTAGATTTAGTCAGTTATCAGCACGAATTTCAACTCATTGATAACATCCTCGTTTCTTTCAAAGTCTCATTTTGTGTACTCTGCTGTTCGCCTCATATATTTTAATTTCATATTCTGTAATTCTGGAGACGTCGGTGGTTCTTGGAGTCCAAGCCTCACTGCCACAACACAGGGTTGGTATGGTTATGGGTGTGTTCTTGCGTCATAGATGGCTTCAGTATAAGGTTCAGTATCCCTGTTGTCCATGTATACTTTACTATTTTGGTAGATACGTCCTGCTTCCTCCGATAACTCAGATTATACACTGACTGACAGAGCAAATGCAACACCAAGAAGGAGTGGTTCGAAAGGGATGAAAGTTGGGGAAGAAACAGAGACGGCACGGACGAATAATTGATGTTTATTTCAAACCGATATGCAGGTTACACAATGCGCACGGCATCGACTCAGTAGGATGTAGGACCACCGCGAGCGGCGATGCACGCAGAAACACGTCGAGGTACAGAGTCAATAAGAGTGCGGATGGTGTCCTGAGGGATGGTTCTCCATTCTCTGTCAACCATTTGCCACAGTTGGTCGTCCGTACGAGGCTGGGGCAGAGTTTGAAAACGGCGTCCAATGAGATCCCACACGTGTTCGATTGGTGAGAGATCCGGAGAGTACGCTGGCCACGGAAGCATCTGTACACCTCGTAGAGCCTGTTGGGAGATGCGAGCAGTGTGTGGGCGGGCATTATCCTGCTGAAACAGAGCATTGGGCAGCCCCTGAAGGTACGGGAGTGCCACCGGCCGCAGCACATGCTGCACGTAGCGGTGGGCATTTAACGTGCCTTGAATACGCACTAGAGGTGACGTGGAATCATACGCAATAGCGCCCCAACCCATGATGCCGCGTTGTCTAGCGGTAGGGCGCTCCACAGTTACTGCCGGATTTGACCTCTCTCCACGCCGACGCCACACTCGTCTGCGGTGACTATCACTGACAGAACAGAAGCGTGACTCATCGGAGAACACGACGTTCCGCCATTCCCTCATCCAAGTTGCTCTAGCCCGGCACCATGCCAGGCGTGCACGTCTATGCTGTGGAGTCAATGGTAGTCTTCTGAGCGGACGCCGGGAGTGCAGGCCTCCTTCAACCAATCGACGGGAAATTGTTCTGGTCGATATTGGAACAGCCAGGGTATCTTGCACATGCTGAAGAATGGCGGTTGACGTGGCGTGCGGGGCTGCCACTGCTTGGCGGCGGATGCGCCGATCCTCGCGTGCTGACGTCACTCGGGCTGCGCCTGGACCCCTCGCACGTGCCACATGTCCCTGCGCCAACCATCTTCGCCACAGGCGCTGCACCGTGGACACATCCCTATGGGTATCGGCTGCGATTTGACGAAGCGACCAACCTGCCCATCTCAGCCCGATCACCATACCCCTCGTAAAGTCGTCTGTCTGCTGGAAATGCCTCCGTTGACGGCGGCCTGGCATTCTTAGCTATACACGTGTCCTGTGGCACACGACAACACGTTCTACAATGACTGTCGGCTGAGAAATCACGGTACGAAGTGGGCCATTCACCAACGCCGTGTCCCATTTATCGTTCGCTACGTGCGCAGCACAGCGGCGCATTTCACATCATGAGCACACCTCAGTGACGTCAGTCTACCCTGCAATTGGCATAAAGTTCTGACCACTCCTTCTTGGTGTTGCATTTGCTCTGTCAGTCAGTGTATCTCGGATAATTAAATGCATTAACCCTCACTAAAATTTTATTTTCTAAACATACTTTGTATAGGATCCTTTCGTTTGAAGGCAATTTCTTCTCAGCGGATATACTGAGGTTGAATTTTGAGGAGATTCTTTGAAGACTGAACACAAATCTTTGCAGGTCATCTTCCGATGTTTCTAACAACGCTAAATCATCGGCAAATACGAGTAATATGTCATCTAGCTGTCTGAGTTTTCTTTTAATTCGTATGGAACAATGTCTTGCCTGTCTCCATTCTTCTGTTAGCGCGTTTGTATACAGAGTGTATCCATGATGTTGCATACTTTCAGGGACGATGGAAGACGGCAAATGGATCGATTTGAGATAAGGAACCGTAGTCCGGAAACGTTAGAGTCAAAAATTATTAATAATCCAAGTAGTTTAACGTCAGTCCGTTATTAACCGACGCCGAGGTGTCGTATTTCGCCCCGCAGTAATTCTTTAACGTGTCGGAAGCTAACGACATGGGGTTGTCACATTTAAACACCCTTAAAAGCCACCGACCTCAGTCCGGTTTGAACCCGTTAACTTGGGATCAGTAGACCAACGCCGTATCCACTACACCACTGCGGCAGGCAATCAAAAGTTAAAGCAAAAATTGGTCTGAAACCTACGACTGTACTGTACATTACATGTGCTAAGAGAACAATAGGGTAGAGGCGAGAATAATAACTCAATGACTCCAATTCAGATGTAGAACTGTGTACTGACGTGATTGGTTTGCGACGTCTTTACTGTAGGCTTCAGTCTGTGTTTACGGGTTGAAGTGGTACGTTGATGAGCCCTATCCAAATGGAGTTGTATCCGGTTACGGAACTTGCAGATATGTTGTTCGTGTATGGGAAAGCAAATGGAAGCAGCAGAGAAGCTGAACAGTTGTACAGGACCAAATATTCATGTAGGTGACATCCGGCTCACACCATGTTTGCACGGCTGTTTCAACGATTAAGTGAAACAGGGCAATTACTGCCATAATACAATGACCGAGGAGGACGACGAATGACACGGACTCCTGACTTAGAAGATGCAGTGCTTGCTCGCGTGGATGAGGCGCCTGCAATCAGCTCTCGAGCAGTTGCACGTGAAATGAATGTTTCGCATATGACCGTGTGGCGAGTATAACGTGAAATGCAGCCACACCCCCTACCATCCACAGAAAATGCAGGCTTTGAGTTCTGCTGACTTCGCACTTCGAGTTGTGTTCAGCCAGTGAGTCTTGCAGCGCCTTGCGGTCGATCCTTCCTTTCCTGCGTATCTGCTTCTCACAGATGAAGCCTGTTTCACCAGAGACGGAATGCGAAATAGTCACAATAGTCATGTTTGGGACGATGAGAATCCTCACGCTACAGCAGTCAGCATATGGGCAGCATATAGTCAATGATTACGTAGTAGGCCCGTTACTTCTTCCTCTCCGCTTAAATGCAGCAGTGTACGCAGTGGTGCTCAGAGATGTACTACCCACGTTCCTGGAACACATCCCACTTGCCCTTCGTCAGCGGAAATGGTTCCAACATGATGGAGCCCCGCCTCATTTTGGACTGAGGGCTCGTGAACACCTGGATCGGAAATTTCGTGGCCCACTCGTTCACCTGATCTCACCCCACTTGATTTCTTCTTGTGGGGCCATTTGAAAAGTCTGTGTACGAGGTACCTATCGAGACTGAAGAGCATCTCTTGGCAAGAATTCTCGCTGCCTGCGACGCTGTTGAAACGACACCGGGGGTATTCGAACGGGTACGACAGTACTTTGTGCGACGACGCCATGCCTGCATTGACGCAGAGGGACTCTATTTCGAACATTTGTTGTAAATGGAACAGCTTGTGAAACTTGTGCAGGTAAATGGACTTAAATGAGTAGAATTTTGCTAAACATTTGACTCGATCCTTTCCGGAATATGGTTCCTTATTTAAAATTCATCCATTTTCCGTCCTCCAACATCGCTGAGAGTTGGTAACATCATCACGGATACACCATGTAGATGGTAATAAAGGTGAATATCTAAAAGCTTATCGCACGCCTCTATAAATTGGTCTCCATTCTATCTCTTGCATGCCTGATATTTTGTAATTGCCTATGATTTGTTGATTTAGACCTTGGCTAAAATTTTACGCATTCTATTTCTGTCAACTGGGTCGAAAGCTTTTTGAAATCAATAAATACTATGTAGGTTTTTATGTTAGTTTCTCTATGTTATTCTATTAATATTTTATAGTTAAATAGGCATCAGCGCATGATCGTCCCTTCCAAAATCCCTGTTGTTCATTTCCAATTCTGTGTTCGTAATATTCTGTATCTTTTATTTAATTATATTTGCATAATATTCGTATCTTAAGTTTACAATTCCTATCCCTCTGTAGTTCCCACAAACGTTTATATCACCCTTCTTATGTATAGTAACAAGAATTGCTTTTTGCCAACTCTCTGGTGGTCTTTCTCCATCGCAAATTATACAAAAATTGTGAGAATACTTTGTGTGAATTTTTTACTTGAGTATTTGAAAAGTTATGCATTTCATGAATCTTCTCCAGGTGCTTAGGTTTGTAAAGTGAATGATTCTCCATGAGAACCTGTCCAAAGATTATGTAAGTTTGTGTGCCGTGATTTTGGTGGTACTGCATTAATTTTGACATGTTTTACTTCATTATTTACATAATGTATTCTTCTTCTTGCTAGTTGTTTTACGTCGCACCGACACAGATAGGTCTTACGGCGACGATGGGACAGGAAAGGGCTAGGAGTGGGAAGGAAGCGGCCGTGGCCTTAATTAAGGTACAGCCCCAGCATTTGCCTGGTGTGAAAATGGGAAACCACGGAAAACCATTTTCAGGGCTGCCGACAGTGGGGTTCGAACCTACTATCTCCCGAATACTGGATACTGGCCGCACTTAAGCGACTGCAGCTATCGAGCTCGGTACATAATGTATTTACAGCATTCATATTCTTCATTTGCGGCCTTGTTACTTCTGTTTCTAAGTATGAGACGAAGTTTCCCCAGCTTTCTCCTTCTCGTTTCGATATTCTTCTCTACCGATGATGATCTATTTTATCTTGTATTTTACATAAGCATCCGTTTTTTCAGTAATCACCGTTTTGATTTCTTTATCCCATATTCTTAAACCCCTTTTTCATTTGTCATTCCTTGTCTCGTTCCACACTTTCAGAGGCAGCCTGTTTTAAAATAGTTTTAATATTAGTACATTCTTCTTCTAAGTTATCACTTAATGGTAGTGTATCAGTTGGATTATTATCTGTTATTACAATCATTTTATGCTGGGTTCTCTTAAGAGTCTTACATTGTAAGATGTTTCCCTCTCTGAGGATTTTAGTTTCTTGTCCCTATACCATCTTGGCCTTATGGTGATCGGTGCAACTACAAGATAGTGCTCTATTTCCATTTGAGGACCCCGATAGACTCTGGTATCCAAGATTAGTTCTGCCAACTGAACCAACATGTTACAGGTATTGAAATAAATAGAATTTGTCCTCTTGAATCGCCTATTATGAATACAGTGCTTCAGTACAAAGACAATCACAAGTACACGTGGTCAGCCAACTAATAATAATAATAATAATAATAATAATAATAATAATAATAATAATAATAATAATAATAATAATAATGAATTCCTTATAAATAGGTCAGATAACTCGTCTTGATATGCCTGTCTTAGACATGGTGTTTTGCCTGCAATTTTCAACAGTTTCATTAACATTTAATACCGGTACATAATAAGTGATTCTTCCTAATATACACTGACTGACAGAGCAAATGCAACACCAAGAAGGAGTGGTTCGAAAGGGATGAAAGTTGGGGAAAAAACAGAGACGGCACAGACGAATAATTGATGTTTATTTCAAACCGATATGCAGGTTACACAATGCGCACGGCATCGACTCAGTAGGATGTAGGACCACCGCGAGCGGCGATGCACGCGGAAACACGTCGAGGTACAGAGTCAATAAGAGTGCGGATGGTGTCCTGAGGGATGGTTCTCCATTCTCTGTCAACCATTTGCCACAGTTGGTCGTCCGTACGAGGCTGGGGCAGAGTTTGCAAACGGCGTCCAATGAGATCCCACACGTGTTCGATTGGTGAAAGATCCGGAGAGTACGCTGGCCACGGAAGCATCTGTACACCTCGTAGAGCCTGTTGGGAGATGCGAGCAGTGTGTGGGCGGGCATTATCCTGCTGAAACAGAGCATTGGGCAGCCCCTGAAGGTACGGGAGTGCCACCGGCCGCAGCACATGCTGCACGTAGTGGTGGGCATTTAACGTGCCTTGAATACGCACTAGAGGTGACGTGGAATCATACGCAATAGCGCCCCAAACCATGATGCCGCGTTGTCTAGCGGTAGGGCGCTCCACAGTTACTGCCAATTTGACCTTTCTCCACGCCGACGCCACACTCGTCTGCGGTGACTATCACTGACAGAACAGAAGCGTGATTCATCGGAGAACACGACGTGACGCCATTCCCTCATCCAAGTCGTTCTAGCCCGGCACCATGCCAGGCGTGCACGTCTATGCTGTGGAGTCAATGGTAGTCTTCTGAGCGGACGCCAGGCCTCCTTCAACCAATCGACGGGAAATTGTTCTGGTCGATATTGGAACAGCCAGGGTGTCTTGCACATGCTGAAGAATGGCGGTTGACGTGGCGTGCGGGGCTGCCACCGCTTGGCGGCGGATGCGCCGATCCTCGCGTGCTGACGTCACTCGGGCTGCGCCTGGACCCCTCGCACGTGCCACATGTCCCTGCGCCAACCATCTTCGCCACAGGCGCTGCACCGTGGACACATCCCTATGGGTATCGGCTGCGATTTGACGAAGCGACCAACCTGCCCTTCTCAGCCCGATCACCATACCCCTCGTAAAGTCATCTGTCTGCTGGAAATGCCTCCGTTGACGGCGGCCTGGCATTCTTAGCTATACACATGTCCTGTGGCACACGACAACACGTTCTACAATGACTGTCGGCTGAGAAACCACGGTACGAAGTGGGCCATTCGCCAACGCCGTGTCCCATTTATCGTTCGCTACGTGCGCAGCACAGCGGCGCATTTCACATCATGAGCATACCTCAGTGACGTCAGTCTACCCTGCAATTGGCATAAAGTTCTGACCACTCCTTCTTGGTGTTGCATTTGCTCTGTCAGTCAGTGTAGCTTCTAACATATATTTCCATATAATATTTTGTGTGCTTCGACCGTTTCTGTATCTTAACATTTTCCAACGATCTTGCCCGAGATAGTGCAACATACAATTGGCCGTGACTGAATGCTGGTTCGGGGATGTAGACGATCCGCTTTTTCCAAGTGTTTGTCCCTGCACATTATTAATGGTCATACAGAAGGCTAGTCGACTTCATACCGGTACCTTCCCGTCTGTACGCACGTAGACTGTTTTCTCTTAGCAACATGTAAGTTATTAGGAACGTTCTGCCATCTGTTGAGTATATTCAGAAGCTAGAGAAGGTCAGAGAATCAAAGAGTTTCTACCAGATAATATTCTTCTTCCAACGACAGAGGAAGTGTGTACTCTCTGGCTTGACAGCTAGTAATGAAACATGGCTGCATGCAATGACAATACTAAGGATGAAAATCACCTATATCACAAGTGTTAGTCGCTTAGCAACCTGCTAAGTGCAGAATGTATTGTGGGTTAGGATAAGCCTTCACCTGCAGTTATTGGAGTGATCGTTTAATGATTTGATTTTATGATTACTAAAAGTTGCGTATAATTTACAAAGTTTATTCCACCTACTCAATACTGTACAATAATTGCAATGTCTATAAATACATTACAATATGTTATCAAAGGACTAGTTTTGAAATAAATAAAAATTAAAAGAGTGAACTGTGTATGTGATGCGATAATGTAGATATAAAGTGGTGGAGTGATGAAATGTTGATAGATAAAACAATGTTGTACTGATCAGTGACAAATAAAATTTCAGGTTTTACATCAATTACAATTAGACTATAAGAATAGTATCACACGATTTTTTTACAATGATGATTAAAATATTCCCTTTGGTTAGTGAATACTCTAAAATTGCACATTAAAAGTATAAAGTGCTGGTTGAATGCAAAGTCCAGATACTTCTGTTGAGTTCTAAACAACTTGAGTTATTTATAACTTTTTGACTCGAACGTTTCCAGACTACGGTTCCTGATCTTAAATGGATCCATTTGTCGTCCTGCATCATCCCTGAAATGTTGCTACATCCTGGCGAAAACACTCTGTATAATCCAAGCAGAAAAGCGTTCGTAAAACTGGTATTTTATGAGTGTCGGAATTGGTACATGGTGAAAAACATTTTAAATCTCCAGTTAGCACAACTCTCTAGCATTTAATCACTCTTAAATACCAATAAACTATATCAGTGTCGATCCCTCACAGGAAAATTCAATTAGAATACTTGCTTAAGAGGTGTTTCAAACATGTTATTTTCTGAGCGCTAAAGGTTGTCAATTAAGGTTGCTTTGACGAACGCTCTCATGTTTTGATTAATTCCCAGGATACGTTCAACTTCTCTTTTACATTACTGAGTGTGGTTCCTGTGACTATGGGACTTTAATAAAGCTCAGTCAGTGATATCGTTGATAGCCTCTCATGAAGGCAGCTGCTGTAGTTAGCATTCCACGCAAATCAGCCAGCTCCTTAGGTGAATGCATCGAACAATTTTGCGCTTTGAGCTCAATATTGCTGTTGTAGTACATGTTTTTATAATAAGTTTTTACGTCCTACTGAGACGACGGAGGTGCCGAGGTGCCAGAATTTTGTCCCACAGGAGTAGTGCTAGTAAATCTACTGACACAAGATAGATTACACCCGCCTACTTCAGCTCAACTATTTCAGCCTACTCAGCCTGGCATGTGTGTGTATGTGTGAGAAAGAGAGAGGGACAGAGAGAGAAATTTGATTTTTAAAATGTTACTAGTATTCGAACCTGCTGTTGTACGTAGAATCTGACCTAGCATGGCGAGATGTTATTGCGACAAATGCAGTGGTGTACTCAGTTTAATTATTTAAGTCTAGTCCTAGAATATTTAAAATGTGGCACAATCGTAAACATTATCTGAAGTGAAAATCGAAAATTCTAAAACCACTCCAGATAATTTCCTTTAGTCACGTTTCGAACCACACTACCAGTCTTCCAACAGTACGTGGTATGCCGCGTCAAGTTAGTGCTTCTCTCTGAAGACAGAGAACTATCCAGTTCCTCTACATATCTTTAATTAGGAAGCAATATTACATAAAATATGAGCTAGTTCTATGATATAGCGCAGAACTGAAAGATTTGTCGCTCTGATCACGATATCAGTAGGTTACGTACAACCATAAGCTTGCTCTTTAAGAAAATAATTCAAAACATGACTTGAATATTCATGTAACGGTGTGATTTTCTTCTACGCATTGTTTAACTAATAAAAACTTCCGTTATTTTAAGAATACTACCAGTAAACTTCTCTCTAGTAATGACCACCTCGTTTGTCCAACTTGAGAGTGATGTATAATAAGCAAGTGGGTTACGTAAAAGCTTTTCTCTTTTTTAAATTCCAGGCGCTTGTACAAATAAAAAGGCTATTTGTCAGCACTTTTCAATCCCATTAATTTTGCGTCATCAGCTAAATTGTAGAGATTTTCTGTAAAAATATTCCCGCACTTTGTAACCGAAAACACTTGTCAATGAACATTGAATGAAAGCGCTCAGAGTGGCACTTGTGCCATGGCTCGTCTGGTGTTCTAAATGACACACTAGCCTATAAATATTAATGCTATAAATTGCACAAGAGATCATTTGAGGCCCACTTTTATTTTTTCATGTTCCTTTGGTAGTCGGCTGTCAATCGTACTTCGTAATAATGTGTTTCTTAAAACTTAGACGCTATCGATGATTCTAAATAGTTAGGCTGAATAAAAAGAAGCTGTTGAAATGAATACATTACGTAATCGACCTCCTAGTCCGGCCCCGGGGTATAGGGGTCAACGCGTCCGCCTGTCACCTGACGGCCCTGGGTTCGATTTCCGGCCGCTTCAGGCTATTTTAATTGTTCGTGATTAATATCCGTGGCCTGGGGACTGAGTGTTCGTGTCGTCCTTATTGTTCCTTTCCTCACATTCAACACTTTATACTTCCACAATTTCCAAATACACGCAGGTTCAAAACACATGGAGCGAAGTGGGGGCAAAAGATCTTCTTAGATCGACGTCCCAAATAAATAGCATTTTTAAATAAAAATAAAATAAAACCTCATGAGCTAATTATGTAGTTTGCTTTCGTTAATTTTGACTCGATAGTAATTTGGCTACCATTTTAGAAAACGGATCTTTTTTTCCACTAAGCGAATGCTCTTATGACATCGTTTCCCGAACGTTACTGTACAAATGATTTCTTTTCGGGTTGTATTTCTGAATGTGGACAACGATGAACAATTTTGTTTTACGAAAATTCAGAACGAGAGATGGTATATATATATCTAGCAGAAATGTACACAACTCTTGTACCACTAAGGGTACACGGAGTCGTCTCAAGGGGTACTCAAATTTATGGAAGCTGGGCAATGGAAACCTCGTAATTGCATTCACGAGAAAACTACGTTTCTCCATCTGTCTTGTGAAGGCCTGCCGCGTTGCCTGAGAAGGGAACAGAGGACTCGAATGGTCGAATAACTGCGCTATCATTAGGCACTGAAAATGCTAGGAACAGTTTTCCGTCCATTGCTGACCGCTCAGTTTTGGGCTGCTTATGTAAACTTTACTCCGAAGGAGTTACGAGATTTCCTTTGCGCAGCGACGATATACTGTACATACATTATTGTTAATATTGGGGAACTGGGTAGTGTAGCGCCTTAGCCTGTCATCACCGGCGACCGTAGTTTGATTCCTGATGTTGCTGGTGTGGGACTTTCAGTTGAAAATGCCGTGGTTTCAGGAAGGACATGCGACCTTAAATCCCCGGCCACCATTCTTTCATGTCTCAGAGCGTACAGGGACCCTGAGCAAGCGGGGCAAGCTACTGAAGATGATGACAGTGATGATGATGATTATTATTGTTATAGTTAGTGGTTAATATTATGGGCGTCCAGCAACAATATTTAGTTATTTTCAGTATAATCGCAATATACTCGTACTTTGGGGGTAGCAAGGTAATTGGATTTTAGGGGTACACCAACCAAAAAGTATGAATACCACTGATCTATACAATATAATTCAGAACGAGAGATGATTTCTTGGCAAAGTACAGTATATACCTAGGAGAAATGTACACAGTCTCATATATACGATATAATCGAAGTGTATTTTTTGCATAAACTCTTAAGGATACATCATTTTGACACTCTGGAATAATATAAAGTATGTTCTCCCTCTGAGTGAATACACATTATTCAAATTCCGATCACTATACGATCACAAGTTGGGCTCTGTATCTTTGAGGGTAGAGCCCAAGTTGATAGGTTCTACCACAGCTCAATCCATTAGCATTCGAAGGACCTCTGGTACGCCAGCCTTGTGTCTGTAGATTTTCTGGCACGTAAATGAACACCTGAGGAGAAACCATTTGCGGCATCTCGACATCTCTGAAAATCGTAAGAAAAGTTAGTGGAACGTAGAACCAATAACATTCGCATTCATGAGTTATTTCACGCGCAGGTATATCTTCCGACAATGAGCCGGGATTGAATCCACAAACTTGTGGCTCTATACCATGTTGAGTCATTGAACACGGCGCTTTGGCTCTTCTCGTGATGAATAAGTATTATATCAAGACAAAAAATAAATCAAATCTCGACACGTTGAGACTATATTAACCAATAGGTGGCTTTCTTTCGAATTCTTCCGTATTAAGAGCAGATAGATGCATGCACATTACTTCATAACCCCGGGCAGTGTTTAAAATCCTAATACTGCGTGGCTCGTGGGTGGTGGAGGGCGATCTATTTATGTTACCATCGCTGGAATTCGGTGCTGCTTGTCAGTCTTACACGGAGGGCGTGTTAACCAGTCGGTAGGACGGTAGAAAAATCAGTAGTTATTCCATTTTTGGTGGAAACAACTGATTTTAGATTCAACTTCTTTTTAGTAGTAAACAAACTTAACAGGTGGATATAATAGAATACAATTTGCTACTGAGGTTAAGGAGCCCCTTCATATAGCATCTTCAGTGAATACAGTATACAGTTCCTTCAGAATAAAATGAAAGAGAAACTCAAACTAACATTTTAAATATGTACAGAGTGAACCGCGTATGTGAGCATTAGAGCGTTGGTCATACTGATATGTAACTTGTAAAACAAATACGTCGATATCTCGCGCTGTTGTTATATTATCAGCTACTGAAGTTAGCCAATCAGATCGCTTCGCGGGCGATTTCAGATGGGCTTTACGAGGCGATGTTGCTAAATTTGCACGTTGCTTATGACCGGCTTGAGAGTTCCAATAGAAGAAATTAACTTCTTCAGGGGACGGACTTGAACAAGGACCTCTTTGTTGATTGGCTCTGCCCACTGCAAGCACCCTTACGGTGACACTGGCTGAAACCCAGGGTGTGTTAGTGTTAGATGCTCAATACTCGGCATGGCTCCCAAGCCACGTGCAGATATAGCAACACCGCTTTGTATAGCCCATTTGAATTCGCCCGCGAAGTGATCTGATTGGCTAAATTCAGCAGCTGATAAAGTAACAATGGCGCGAGATATCGACGTAATGTTTTCAAATTACCTATCAGTACGACCCACGCTCTAACGCCCATATACTAGGTTCACGTTGTTTCCGACCACCCTGTATACTAACTCAGTTAAGAACATATTAAATTAGATTAGAAATCTGAATACAACCTTGCATATTTATACGTTAAGTGCCATATTACACTGATTATGAGGATTCAAATGGTTTGACTAGTTAGCAGCATAGGACTATGTTGTAGTTTACTCATCTGTAGAGCCCGGATTTTTATGAATTAATAGGTTAGAATGCAAACTTACTGAAGCGAGTAGCAAGTATAGTCTAATCTGCACAACGACTATGCTATGGGGTTTCCATAGATATTAGGGATACGGCCCATCGGAACCCCCATAATTTATGTTACTCTTGCTACATTATGGAAGAGCGGGTGGCCGACACAGCCTACTAACCAAACTAGTTTGCAACCTAACCTGTTACTGCATAAAAATCCGGGCTTTACTCATCTGAAATGTTGCAGAAGGTAAGGAATCCATTTTCAAGGAAAAGAAACTAAAAATTTATTTCAAAGTGCTGGCTTATAGAAGACGAGTTGTTACGAACGCATTATGTACAAGAATTCTTCACTATTAATACCAATTGTATTCATCCAGCAAGTACATTGTTAAGGACCACAAACTTCTTTCTTTCAAAAATCCACAAAACGTCTTAAACACTCCTTACTTTCCTTGAAACTTGATTAAATCATGGAAAGTAAACTAGTCACTTCATACGAAAAGAACACTGCCAGAAGAGAATCTTTCCTCTTCTACATGAATTCACCTCACCAGCGACGAAACTCCTTTAAAGTGACGTATTTCCGTTATTAAATTAGCACATTTTACATCTATAATATTTCTTCGGAGAGGAAACTAAAGACTGGAGATCATCTGAGAAGTAAATTTCTCCTCGCTGAACGCAAACACGAGCTATCTCATTAATGGCGACTTGAGAAACCTCATTAAAAAGCGTTCTCTTTGATTCTCATTATGTACTTGGAATTTGTATTTTAAAATTAATTAAGAAAAAGTACTTTTAAGACTAGTGTTTACATTTTTATGGAGGGGCGAGAGACACCCAAGACCGCTACTTCTTAGCTGATGAGAAGTAGCTTCTCCAATAAGCAAAACAGGAGGTCATCTTTATAACGATAATCACTCTTAGAGTTCCCTCTTTTAATTAATTATCAGTTAATTTTACTTAGGATTTAATTATGTGATTTACCACAGTGGAACGTGGTCTGTTGTGGAGCTGGAAACGATTCCCCCGGACTTTCATGGGCTTGTTAACGCACATTGACATCATCGCCTTGTGTTTACAAACGGAAAAATTGTTTGTGTAGCTATTCTTTCAGTCCACACAATTCGAGGTTAATACTCTTTGAATAATAAGGTGCTGGAGGACATCGTAAAATCTCTGGTCCTAGAGGCACGAGGACCGGGAGGACAAGTAATGAATAGTAAGCATGCGTCGTGAGGAAGGATCGCCATATACAGCGTGTATCTGTGATGATGATACAAACTCTCAGGGTTCATGGAGGCCAGCAAATGGATCAATTGGAGATAAGGAACCTTATTGCGGAAGCGATCGAGTCAAAAGTTAAACAAAATTCTAATTTTAGTCCGTTTACGTGCACAAGTTTTACAAGCTGCTCCATTTACAACAATTGTTCGAAATGGCGTCCCCTTGCGTCAGTGCAGGCTTGACATCGACGCACAAAGTACTGTCGTACCCGGTGTTGTATGAACTGTTAAGAACGGACGGACGTTGAACAACTTTGATTTTATTAGTAACTTTTGACTTGAACGTTTCCGGACTGCGGTTCCTTATCTCAAATTGATTCACTTGCTGTCCTCCATTATCCCTGAGAGTTTGTAACATCACGGATACACTCTGTCCATGCTGTTATCTAACTACCTTTCCTTGTACCAGAATTGTTCCATACTTTAATCTGTAATAATTAGACATTTTGTGATTTGTATGAATGAATGCCATTCCATGGCATAAAAATGTTGCTCATAGGGTTGGTTGGTGCAGGGCATTTCGGTGGGCTTGGCAGACTGATACGTAATAGAAACGTCTGGCTCAGTGAGGAAAGCAACGGGAAACTATCTCAATCCTCATTCCCCTAGTACGCGTCTTCATTGACGCCGGGGCCACTTATGACAGTTGAAGGCGGAGCTGTTGAGGTCCAAACCAGCCTCCGGGCTGAGCACTCAACATACATACACACTTCTTAGAACGCAGTTGAAAAGACCTTGAAAGACGTACACCACAGGCAACCAGAAGAAAGACCTGAAACTTTACAGCCAGTGTCAGAAGTGTACTTTCTACCTTCGAAATGGAGAGTTTTATTCAACAGACATAATAAATAACCGAGGAAATGCAATCCATATTCCTGCACACTTCGTTGGTTTCAGCACTAGTAGATTTTTTCCCCTTTTTTTTGCTAGTTGCTTTACGTCGCACCGACACAGATAGGCCTTATGGCGACGATGGGACAGGAAAGACCCAGGAGTTGGAAGGAAGCGGCCGTGGCTTAATTAAGGTACAGCCCCCAGCATTTGCCTGGTGTGAAAATGGGAAACCACGGGATACCATCTTCAGGGCTGCCGACAGTGGAGTTCGAACCTACTATCTCCCGAATACCGAATACTGGCCGCACTTACGCGACTGCAGCTATCGAGCTCGGTAGTAGAAAATTATGCTATAAGGTCTGTCCAAGTGAATGTTAGGAATACGTGAACATACAGGAAGTATAGATATATTGTACCGGTAACGGCGGTACAGACTAAGTCCCCGTCATAAAAATCTTAAACTTACGTGTTATGCTCCGGACTGCTTACGAAGAACTGACTAGGCAGCGAGCAACAGCTGCGGGCGTGTGACGTAGTGAGCGGGTGACGTCACGGCATGCCTCGCTGCACTACAAAGTCTGGATTGATGGAGAATGTTCTACGAGTTTCGGATCAAATATAAATACGTGCTGCTTCGCTCAGCAGATCAGTGTGAAAGTGAATGTGAGTGTGTATTGCAGCATGTTATAGTGAGCAGCAGTGCGCTGCAGAATGTGATACCAGTTTGTGGCCGGGATTTCTATAAGCACATTAGATTGTAGTATTCGCACCGTCAGTTCGCGGGTGTGGTAATCGAGCGTGAAGCCGCTGCTAAGTTTCAAGTTCGTGGACTTTAATATAGTCACGTTGAATGTGGACTTATTCAGATTTCCTTATATTGTGACAACCTTTTACTCCGATAGGACGTGAGGTGAATTGTGTATCGTCTGGACATTATTTATTGACTGTTACTCTATACGAGTGTCCGAGACCCGCAAACATTTTCGAGTGTTCGAAATTGAAATTTTATGGACTTGAATCTGATTGCTCCTTGCCGAGGACTCGATACTTTAAGTTATAAACCGTGTTTAATCCAAATTTAATTTACCAATCCGTAAGCTGTGGTCATGAACTGTGAACTGTGCAGGTGTGAACAGCGCATCTCTATTTTAATGAACAGTGCATTTCCATTCTAATGAACAGTGTATTTCAATTCTGGGCACATTTAGTTTATGAACAGTCAAACCAAGGACTGTCAGTACACAGTTAATTTCGTCTTTTGGTTTCAACACGTGAACGAGTTTGATTCACGAGCGGAACATCTTTATTTCATTTAAATTGAACAGTGCTTCAATGAACTTACTTCATGTTGTCATAGGTGCAACAAACTTTAAGTAGCTTTAAACTGGACAATCAGTTCCGAGTGGACTTCATTTTGTGAATGTTTCTTTCACTTGACACGTGATAAAGTTAAGTGACATTTCACCGAGACATTTATGTTTGGACTTTGTTAAAAGCATTTATAAACATTCTATCATCTGTGCAGAAGCAGCCTTTGCACTAACTCGCCCCAGAGCTGAACGATGTTCATTCATGTTCACCATTTACAAGGACTACCTCGACGCCATGGATCTACAAAGCACCGAATAGATCTTCTAGAACTTCCTTCGGGGGACGAATGGTGGTTCGCTGCTATGGAAATGGAGCTGCCGGAATCTAAGGACATCGCCAGCCATAAGACGAGGAACGTTTTCAACTGTATACGCTGTACAGAGGTGATATTAATTTCAATTTTTTAATAAACTCTGAAACAAAAGTTTTAAGATTTCTTTTAAACAAACCCTCTCCCTCTGTATGCACTTCAGCGACTGGTACACGCCCTGCGTCTCATCTCTACCAAAGTACCAAATTTACTGTTACAGAGGAGAGGGGTAGAAATTGGCGCCCCAGTCGTATCGGGGCCGATTTGGAGTGCAGTAAAATTAGAAATTAGCGCTTCAGCAATATCAGAACTTAATTATGAGTGCAGTAGACATTAAATTGACACTTAACCATTCTAGACTCAATGTTGAAGTACTAGTAATAATTAAGAAGTGCAGTGATAGACAAAATCGCACTAAATCGTGTGACTTAGTAATTTAATTCAGATACATTTCCAGTGCTTTATGTGGAATAACTATTAATATTACAGTGAACTTTCTAACAAGATTTAACTTCTCTATAATAAGAAGTGTTATTAATGATATGGGATCATTTTTGTGTGTTAAATGTCTTGGAGATTTTTCTTTTGAGAATGTTTGAATGACTTTGAACATGAACTTTAACCATTGGACAATAATGGTGATATCTGAATTCTTTTCAAGTGATTTATGATTTTCTTGTTGCTTGGTTTAAATACATTACCGTCAAAATGGAAAATATTTTAGCTGCTATTGAAGCTCTTAAGATTAGCTTAAATGAACGTATTGCCAAATCAGAGGCTCAATTAGGTACTCGTGTTACTGAGATTAATACTCGTATTGATGAGGCCAATGCCGTAACTGCTCAATTAGGTACTACTTTAGAAGCTCGCATTAACGAATCTAAGGTTGCAACTACAGCCAACTTAGAAAGTCGTATCACACAAGTAACTAAAATAATTAATACCAAGTTTACCGAAGTTAATGCTAATTTGGAAAATAGGCTTACTAAAGCTGGTTCCGAGATTGAAAAACGATTCTCAGAAACTAATGCGAAGATTAATTCTAAGTTTACGGAAATAAACGAACGCCTCACCCATGACTTAGAAACAGTAAAACAGGACCTTAAACTACAAATAGTTGAAGACTTAAAAGCTTCTTTTCCCACCTCACATCAATTGATTAAGGAAGTTGAAAGCTTAAAGGCAGAATTTAAAGAATCTCATGGTCAGTTATCACAGGCACAAGCAAAAATAGCCTCTATTCAGGATATGATCCATGAATCTTTTAAGACTAACTTTCAGAAAATAAGTAATGAAGTCAATTTACTTAAAACAAGGCAGGAGGAAACAGATAAGCTTGTAAAAAACCAATTAGATAGCGCACATACTCAAATCATTCGCATAGGCCGCGATGTAAATGAAGTGAAGCAGGACCTCGAAAAGGAAGTCCAGAGCGTGGAAAACTCCATCCGTGGGCAAGATAAGACTATCAAGGTCGAATTGCAAGGAAAAATAGAGACGATTGATAATAGAATCTCTCAGGTGGAGAAGGAGGTGTCTACACACCAGTGTCAAGGGTCTAGTGGAGATACTTCTAGCATTTCCACAGTTTTAAAATTATCAGACGATAAACCTGCAAAATTTTCCGGAAAGGAAGAGTACACAGCGAAAGAATTCCTTCTCAATATTGAAGAGTACTTTCAAGAGAATAAAGTACGATCCGATCATCAATTGAGGATAGCTTCTAGATTATTGGAAGGGAAAGCACTAAATTGGTACACAGCATTTAAATTTAACATTAAAACCTATGATGAATTCAAGGAAGCCTTGTTGAAGAGGTTTTGGAATTCGGAAATTCAACACTTGATTAAGTTACAATTATACTCTAGGAGATACAACACAGCTATTAATTCTTCACGATATTCTGATTTTCTCATTTCCCAATTAAAGAAGATGCAATTCTTTGATCCTCCTTTGCCAGAACAGGAGTTAATACAGGTAATAACTTTACAATTTCCGGCGCATGTACAAGAAATTCTTGTGGCAGCCAATGTTCAAGACCTAGAACAACTTGATGATTTATTAAGGAAACTTGACACTGCACATACACAAAATCTACCTAGGGTTACTAAGACGAAAGAGGTTGCAACTAACCATGTCGAAGTTAATAACCCGCCAAGATCGAATCCCGAACCCCGTGAGGAAGTAGAACCACGGAGAGATCCGTTATCTCATTTCCGACGATTCAGGAGACGTCCATACAGGCAAAGTGCGCCTTATAGACGTAATCAAACGTGGAAGAAACCTACCGAATCACTTACTCGAGATAGAGATTCGCCGAGAGCCGAGATCGAAAGAAGATGGAGAGAAACTCGCGAATATATCCAGAATCGAAACCGGGATGAAGGATTACCTGGCGCTACCTCTTTAGAATATCAAGAGCATGCCAGAAGACAGAACACGACGCCTGCGACCAACCTCGAATCGACAGGCGCAATTAAAAAAAAAACTTCGACAACACAACAATAAGATTGCCTGAAAACCGTAGTAGAGGGGAAATAATTTGTGTCACTAATATTAATTACTGGTACTTGGATGACTCAGATCTCTTGTATGAAGATCCCACTCCTACAACACCGAAGGTCCAACGAAGCCTTCCAGTTATTAATATTACTTTGGATACCCTTTATGTAACTGCCTTAATCGATTCTGGAGCTCAAGCTTCATTGATGTCTGAGAGGTTAATTGAAATGTTGAAGGGAGGAGAAGACATGTTATTGATACCCGTCGCACAGATTAAAATTAAAGGGATAGTACCGGACAGGCATATCAAATGTAAATTTCAAGCTTTTGTTACATTTGACATTGAAGGTGTCCAGTTCGAGCATATATTCCTAGTTATTTCGCCAATGAAGTTCAACGTCATCCTAGGGTCAGATTTCCTAGCCAAGTATGGGGGAATCATTGATTATCCTGCCAACGTCATACGATTTTTTAATATCGACTCTGTAGAGTTGCAGCTGGTAGACTGTAATAAAGTGAAGTGCCAAGGTCTGGGTACCCCATTCATAGAAACCGGAGGCAAGATGAGCGATGCTTTGCCTGCCGATGAAATAGATTGCGAAGAGGGTAGACCCGGTCAAGAGGGACCCGTCGAGGGCCAGGAAGTGCCCATTGTTGAGGATGTGTTCGACGAAGGTCGTGATCACTTCATATTTCTCACCAGTGCGGCTGAAAGCCCAGAGTTCGATTCCCGCGTGGCAGAAGCAACTCGACAAATATTTGAGAAATTCCCTGAAGTTTTGACGACAAACCAGGCGTTATTAGAGATTTTGAATACCAATTGAATGTCAAGGACACCTCTCCTTATTAAAAACGGCCCTATCCAGTTCCTGAGAAGTACCGAGAAGAAGCCAGGACTGTGATAAAGGAAATGGAAAATAATGGTATCATTTCTAAATGTGTCACTCCGTATCTAAACCCCCTGGCCATTGATAAGAAACCCAGCTGTTTCACATCCTGAACTTCGCATTTATGCAAAGTTTTGCCCGCTTTATGTAGGACCATATAGGATTGCAGAGGTTCTCGAGAACGGGGCATACAAAATCAAGAAACTGGATGGAAGCATCGAGGGCATTTACAATGCAGCCAACCTAAAGAAATATTTCAGGAGAGAATATCATTAAAAGAAAATCCTATCGAATTTTCTTTTCCCCAGGAGGAGGGGGAGATGTACCGGTAACGGCGGTACAGACTAAGTCCCCGTCATAAAAATCTTAAACTTACGTGTTATGCTCCGGACTGCTTACGAAGAACTGACTAGGCAGCGAGCAACAGCTGCGGGCGTGTGACGTAGTGAGCGGGTGACGTCACGGCATGCCTCGCTGCACTACAAAGCCTGGATTGATGGAGAATGTTCTACGAGTTTCGGATCAAATATAAATACGTGCTGCTTCGCTCAGCAGATCAGTGTGAAAGTGAATGTGAGTGTGTATTGCAGCATGTTATAGTGAGCAGCAGTGCGCTGCAGAATGTGATACCAGTTTGTGGCCGGGATTTCTATAAGCACATTAGACTGTAGTATTCGCACCGTCAGTTCGCGGGTGTGGTAATCGAGCGTGAAGCCGCTGCTAAGTTTCAAGTTCGTGGACTTTAATATAGTCACGTTGAATGTGGACTTATTCAGATTTCCTTATATTGTGACAACCTTTTACTCCGATAGGACGTGAGGTGAATTGTGTATCGTCTGGACATTATTTATTGACTGTTACTCTATACGAGTGTCCGAGACCCGCAAACATTTTCGAGTGTTCGAAATTGAAATTTTATGGACTTGAATCTGATTGCTCCTTGCCGAGGACTCGATACTTTAAGTTATAAACCGTGTTTAATCCAAATTTAATTTACCAATCCGTAAGCTGTGGTCATGAACTGTGAACTGTGCAGGTGTGAACAGCGCATCTCTATTTTAATGAACAGTGCATTTCCATTCTAATGAACAGTGTATTTCAATTCTGGGCACATTTAGTTTATGAACAGTCAAACCAAGGACTGTCAGTACACAGTTAATTTCGTCTTTTGGTTTCAACACGTGAACGAGTTTGATTCACGAGCGGAACATCTTTATTTCATTTAAATTGAACAGTGCTTCAATGAACTTACTTCATGTTGTCATAGGTGCAACAAACTTTAAGTAACTTTAAACTGGACAATCAGTTCCGAGTGGACTTTATTTTGTGAATGTTTCTTTCACTTGACACGTGATAAAGTTAAGTGACATTTCACCGAGACATTTATGTTTGGACTTTGTTAAAAGCATTTATAAACATTCTATCATCTGTGCAGAAGCAGCCTTTGCACTAACTCGCCCCAGAGCTGAACGATGTTCATTCATGTTCACCATTTACAAGGACTACCTCGACGCCATGGATCTACAAAGCACCGAATAGATCTTCTAGAACTTCCTTCGGGGGACGAATGGTGGTTCGCTGCTATGGAAATGGAGCTGCCGGAATCTAAGGACATCGCCAGCCATAAGACGAGGAACGTTTTCAACTGTATACGCTGTACAGAGGTGATATTAATTTCAATTTTTTAATAAACTCTGAAACAAAAGTTTTAAGATTTCTTTTAAACAAACCCTCTCCCTCTGTATGCACTTCAGCGACTGGTACACGCCCTGCGTCTCATCTCTACCAAAGTACCAAATTTACTGTTACAATATATTCTTAAATATAGTCTCTTTGTTGGTTCAAGGAGTGTCCAAGCAGTTCACATGATAACGGACAGCCCGAACGTGGTTGGTGCTGGAACCATTCTTCAAGGGCTTCTTGGACTCATAAATTTGCAAACCGGCATCCCTCGATTGTGATGTTTTTTATTTAATTTTCTCACCAGGCCGCCCTTTTAGCCGGACATTGTTTTGGCCTGTCCTTACTCGTCCATGAGAAATTCTCAACACCAACTGAACACTGTACAGCATTTCCGTACACATCCTTGAGTACGACGGTAAATGTCAGCTTCGCTATCAGCATCTGCCACCATGAGCAGAGAAGCCGACGCTGGGTAATTCTGGATGGTTTCATGGCAAATCCGTACCTAGTGACGTTGCTTCCGCACGTATAAACAGCACACGGACACATTCCGATGATACCAAATTTAATAATAATAATAATAATAATAATAATAATAATAATAATGTTATTGGCTTTACGTCCCACTAACTACTGTTACGGTTTTGGGAGACACCAAGGTGCGGGAATTTTGTCCCCGCTATCTAGCGACAAAAGGCTGACGTATTTGAGCACCTTCAAATACCACCGGACTGAGTAGGAATAGAACCCCCCTAACTTGATCTACCCACTAGTGCATAAAGTAATTTTTATCCTGCCACCATCCTGGCTACAAATGTGATTCAACAATGAACGCTAAGAATTGAGAATAATGTATTCTTGTTTCCTGTTAGCTACAGCCTTTTTGAAATGGAAAACGTACTGTGGGCTTAAAACCATGCATAAAATTCGTGCTTTTTCTCATTTTTAAGACGCTATGAACTGAGTTAAAAGGGCAGCGCTCTACCGACTGAGCTACTCAGCCCGGCCTTGTCAGGATTTTGTGCTTTGAAGAACTCTAGACCAATCTCTGCTTCTAATCTGATTGCACTATGGATGTTTTCTTAAAGAACAAATAGTGTCCTAAGCATCAAAAATGGGAGGTTAGAAGAAAGGAGAATGAGAATCAATCTGGAGAGAGGAGAAAAATCATTCCTGTAGATCTACGGACGCTGCATTGCCCTCATCCTTTAGAAAGAAAAAAAAATATATATATTGTGTTCTTGAAGCAAATTATTCAGCAATGCATATAATTCACGTAATTACTTTCATACACCATTGAAATTGCAGTGTGTGTGCGCCCAGTTTTGTTACGTACTAAGATGCCGGTAACTGTGTAGAAGAGAAATTGTGAGGTAAAACTTAATCAAGAGTAGTACAGAGAGAAATCCATACCGCTATTATGAAGATACAGTGTTTGACGTTGGTCTTAATGAGTTAACGTAGCTGGAAGAGGCCCTTTGTGAATGAGCAATTCATTAGAGCTATAAAGCGATGTTCGTCATAAACTCGGTGGAGATACATAGATCTTGATTCCATGAAACTTCACTTACGTTCATAAGACTCTAAAGTAGACGCTGAGCACGCTTCAGACATCCCTTCTTAACATTGTTGCGTCGGGCTGCATAGCTCGGACGGTAGAGCACTGGGCTTCTGAGCACAACTTTGGAGGTTCAATCCTGGCTCAGTCCGGTGGTATATAGGTGCTCAAATACGTCAGCCCCGTGTCAGATTTACCGGCACGTTAAAGAACTGCTGCGGGACAAAATGTCGGCACTTCGGCGTCTCCGAAAACCGTAAAAGTTGTTAGTGGGACGTAAAATCAATGTCACTATTATTAATTAACATTGGCGCTTCAAAGAACCATATTATTTGTGTGAATTTTGAATTATGTGTCAGGGTCTCCTGTGGTTATACCTTGTTCATGAGTGTCCCGTAGCGGTTCGAATATACTGTATACACCTCCTGACATTAGCTAAGGGGCTGAACATATCCAATTAGGACCTAAAAACTAAACCAAACCCCATGGCACTATATGCCTTGAAGGGCCTTGGCCTACCAAGCGACCGCTACTCAGCCCGAAGGCCTGCAGATCACGAGGTATCATGTGGTCAGCACGACGAATCCTTTCGGCCGTTATTCTTGGCTTTCTAGACCGGGCTGCTACCTCACCGTCCGATAGCTCCTCAAGTCTAATAACGTAGGCTGAGTAGACCTCGAGCCAGCCCTCGGGTCCAGGTAAAAATCCCTGACCTGGCTGGGAATCGAACCCGGGGCCTCCGGGTAAGAGGCACGCACGCTAACCCTACACCACGGGGCCGGCTGAAAATTTCCAATTAGGACCTACCCGTGTACAAACACGGATGAAGTGAAAGAATGCGTATCATAGAGATTTCTTAGTTAATAGTGAGGTTTATATACACTTTGAAAATAAAAGGTGAGCATATATACATTTATAACACGCTAGAAATTGCCCTGAACATTGCTTATTAATTTTCTAATATAGCAGGACTGCGGAAATTTTCCATCGTACATTTCAGAAAAAAGCACTTTTATTGAAGATAGCCATGTTATTATTCACCGCCAGGATGGTAACGAAGACACACAAATGGTACGGCGTCAAAATTCAGTCCTTGAAATTGTGCGAGGCGCCAGGGCAATACGGCAGCTCCCTTTATTTGTCTTACCAGTGGGAATTACCTCACGGGTTTCAAGAGACTCTTACAGCTAGTGCCTTCACGAATCCGATACGATCTTTTGGGAAACTTCAGTAGGCTTTGGCAGTACCATTGAAGGCGGGGTTCACGGACTATCATCTTCGCCGATATGGGTTGCTACGGGGGGTAAATTATTTCCGCATGGTTTCTATTCATAACATCTATATCATGATAATCATCAACTCCCTGACCGAGTTAAGATAAGATGCAATCGTACGATGACAACTCATGGACGATATCAAAACAGTTTTCAAAATTATGGTATGTTTTACCAGTATTGTACAACCTAACATACATCATACCAACCTCAGAATTAACGCACAGGTTGACATCCCTGGTGTATTTACAAGTGTATAATAACGGATGGAGAAAAGAAGTATTTGCTAATGAAATACCATGGCGTTCTTGCGTACAATAGTCAGCTTAGTTTTTCTTTGTCAGAAGATATGCGCCACCTCCTCATGAGAATGGAGGAAGTGGTCAAAGTGGAGATATGTTAATCCCTCCAGGCACTTATGTACGTTGGATTCTGTCACAAGAACAAAGTCAAATCTGCTTACTGCCAGCATATTGCTACTAAAACCATGCTGTACCAAACACCTTAAATGAAGTAAACACATCAACAAGTAGACAGAAGCCTATATATAAACATTACCCCTTGGGAGACGCACAACATTAATTCGGTTTAACCGTGCGCGAGGAACATGCGTTTGTGGCAATTAACTGTCTACTTAACATCTTTTCTCTCAATCTGTGGCTGAACTGATAAGCTGGTGGAAGCACTTGAGACATGTGTGGACTCCGGTCAGGAATGCATGTTCACATTTCTTTGACGAGCCGGGCCTCTATTGGTTCCAAGAGCCGGGGGCGCTCTGATTATTGTGCCACAATGGTGGACAGGACATTCCTGTACGCGATGGAATTTGGAGCATCCTGGTAGCCGCTAGGGCTTGTGAATACGGCCTTTAGTGAGGGGGGCGGGGACGGCGACAGGGATGCTCTTTACGTTTTCATGAACCAAAAAAACAGAGTATTTTATAAACCTGTCTTACCTCATTTAGAGAAATTCTTAAAGTTACTCTGAAGATAACTGCAGTCAAGTCTTCAATCAGGATAATGAAGTGACAAATACATTTTCCTGTAGTTATCTATATCAAGGTGTGTTCTATGAGAAGACGAAGCAGATAAGAAGTGAAATCGGCTTTTACGCAAGATAGTTTTCTCCCAAACAGTCCTTGTAACACTGAATATCGTAAAAAATGTTCCTCTGTTGATTTACTTTCCTGTTACGTTAAATCTCTAATTCTTTGCTGAACATCTTTCATTTCTCTTGCTCCAGTTCCCCGAATGTGGTATAACTCAGACTAACAAACTATACTATACCAGGGCAATTTCACTATCTTCTAAAATAGAACACAGAAACAAAGACGAGGCATTTAATATTAGGCCTCCAATACGGAGACAGCATCCCTTGGCACAGGCCAGAGTAAAGTGTAGCTTTCACCGAAGTCCCAGTCTCATCCATGGCTGTGACAATATGGAAGCTGCTGGGGTAGGGGTGGTGCTGAGTAATGACATTCAGAGCACGACTAGTGCATCTGAGTGTTGTGAAAGGTGCTGCAATAGCACTTTCTGACCCAGTGAGGAAAGCAATGGCAAACTACCTCACACCTCGTCTTGCCTAGTACGCCTCATTTTGGTACTGCCATTGGTTTTGGCGGTTTCCTTATAACCGCATAACCTTTGGTGGTGCTATTTGAGGATCCAACTAGCCTCTGGGCTGATGACCTAACAGGCAGACAGATGGAGACAGAGTGCACATTGCAGTTCCTCCAGTCATTCTAGGATAGACGATTTCGACTGTATATATTCCAGATAACAATTCACTTTTCTGTAGATCAGATCGCAGGGTTTACCGTACAACTTTAGGTATCTTTATGGTATTTAAATTAAAGTCTCTTGTTAAAGCATATAATTCAGAGACTGCCAGGTTTTATAGTTCTGATTCAGAACTTTATAATGCGGCATCCTCATCATAACACTGAGATTGATTCGTAAGTCATAGCAACTAATTTATTATTATTATTATTATTATTATTATTATTATTATTATTATTATTATTATTATTATTATTATATCTCTAGGAAGCGTAGAGTGTATATTACTCTACGTTTCTAGCCTTATAAATTAAAACAAGAATTACCGTGACTTACGAAACAGCCGCATTTTTTATATAAAATTTCAAGTTATAACTGTGTACTCGGCGAGATTTTTTCCATTTTATTCATAATAATCTGAAGATGTGATTGGTTCTTACCAATGTTAATAATAATAATAATAATAATAATAATAATAATAATAATAATAATAATAATAATAATTTTTGCAAGTTGCTTTACGTCGCACCGACACAGATAGGTCTTATGGCGACGATGGGACAGAAAGGGGCTAGGAGTAGGAGGGAAGCGTCTGTGGCCTTAATTGTGGCACAGCCCCAGCATTTGCTTGGTGTGAAAATGGAAAACCACGGAAAACCATCTTCAGGGCTGCCGACAGTGGGGTTCGAACCCAATATCTCCCGAATACTGGATACTGGCCGCACTTAAGCGACTGCAGCTATCGAGCTCGGTAATAATAATAATAATAATAATAATAATAATAATAATAATAATAATGCGCGCGGCCTCGAGTTTTTCGAGTTGATGCTCATGGGAAAATTGCGCGTCTGTGAGGTTGGCGTCCTACCTAGGATGGGGTGTAATGTTGAGGGCGGCACAACTACCCAGTCGCAGAACCAGAGGAAATAATCAACGATGGTTAAATTCCCCGACCCGGCCGGGAATAGAAACCGGGACCCACTGGACAAAAGGCGAGCCTGCCGATCAGTCAGCCACGGAGCCGGACGGTTCTTATCACCGAGACCATCAGTTCGGCTGGTCATATTTGTTCAGGAGAAAAAACGAGGAAGTTGCTTCCTCTACGTGTTGAGGACAAAGGGATTGTGTCGACCGTGTGTACTCTGAGAGGAGGCTGTAATTAGAAGAGAAAATCCGTGTCTTGTGCTGGAAGAATATTTCATCTGCCACCCTCCCCGAGGCTGCTTGCCACTCGTCACCGCGCACGGCGAGTTAATACTGAAGGGACTGAAGTTGACTCTGCTCTTGAGATACCTACCGTCACCCGGTCGAGCTGCTGCTATTTGCCGGCCCGCTAATTACAGAGTGCAGTATAGTCTGTGCACGTTCACAGTTTTATGAGAGTCTTTTTTATTTCCTAAGCGTAACTTAGAGATGGCCGAGAAATAAACCCCATAAAACTAACTAAATCACCTCTAACGTTTATTTTTTATGAACTTAATATTGGTGGAGTACACTTCCGCTGGTTTTGACCAACATCTAAGGTTCTGCCGAAGTCGGCAACCACCTTATTGAGAGGCCTCTTCGGAATTCAGTTGCGTAAAGCCAGAGTAACACAACTGTGAAATTGTTTGTGTCGTATGTTACGCCTCTTGTAGACTCGAAATCTTTTGTATCACGTGGCCAGAAATATTCATTTCAGGCAAGAAATCAGTACAGCCCTCAGAACCACCCAGTACCTGCTTACATACTCTCTCTCATTGGTCACATCCATCACACGCGTCAGCACATCCACACATCTGAAGAGTGAGGGGAGGTGGAGAAAACGGAAGCACGAGGATATCTAGCATGAACGAAACACACGCGGATGGGAAGGTACTTGCTTCCCCGCCTGCCCACACGTCCCACTCGCTCGACAATGAAAGTAGAGGGGAATTAAGGGAGGAACCACACACCTCCTTCAAGGCAACAGACGTAATGTGTATGTCAACTCATTGAGGGTCAAATTCGCCAGTTTCTTCGCAATTCTTGTGTGCGAGGTCTGGCTGAAATGTTAGCGGTCTCGACTATGACTTCATTATGAAATGATACGTCAGTCTCGTGTCGGTAGATTTACTGGCACGTAAAAGAACTCCTGCGGGACTAAATTCCGGCACCTCGGCGTCTCCGAAAACCATAAAAGAGTAGTTAGTGGGACGTAAAACAAATAACATTATTATTATTATGAAATGGCATCGTGCTCAACCACTGTAAGAAAAAATGACCCTTATTTTCGTCAGTATAGGCCCTGTTAAATACTACTACTACTACTACTGCTACTACTACTAATAATAATAATAATAATAATAATAATAATAATAATAATTTTTATCCTCAAAAACCAAACTAAAAATAACCTAACATTAAATAATTATGATTATCAGAGACGCAAGGACGTTTGGAAAACCGTTCTTATGGAGTTATTGTCAGCGCTGATCAAACAATTAAATGCCATATATTGCGGTGGGATTACATCGTGCACACTTCATCGCAATTAAATTACTGTTAATGAATTGTTTTCCTTGATTAGGAAAAGCTAGTATAGCGAGAGTGTTTAACCATAGAAACATCTTAATGAGCTCCCGAAAGAAACGGAGTTGGGAGTGGCCTCTGAGTGCGCAACATCGCAAGCCACACCTCCTGGAAGACGAACACATATGCCGTTGTCTTGGTTACTTCTCCTTCATCCTCAGAGTTGGCCAAAATCTTCGCCCAAACGTTACCTGTTTCCTTTTTCCACCCGGAATTCTTGTGATCGCGATTGTACGCGGTCAAGTTTTTGCAAGTCTTCACAAGAATTTTTAGTACTTCACAAATTTACTTGTCAAATTGCTTGCAATACTTGAAAAGTTTTGAGAATTTTTCAAAAGTCTTGAAAGTGAATTACAACATGCTCTAATCGACCAAAGAATTGACCAGTGGAATTCGAGGATTAAGATGCGCGCTAGGCCGCTATGCATGCTGGGTTTGCTGGGAATCAAAACAACAAAAATGGCTTTGTCTTCATGACCGAGGGAGGATATATTTGTGTTGCAGAAATCAGTCATGTAACTTACTCAACATGTAATCAGTAAAGGGGAAGAAAATTGATATCCTGTAATACTCGTCTGGGTCATAAGTCCCATAGTTAGCTCGTTGATTTTGTCGACTAACTTTCAGAAGATTCTGCTTGTGATTAACTCCAATTTGTTTTGCAATTTCTTCCGATTGCAAGAAAATTAAATTGAACTTGGATATGATGAGTGTCGGTTCCTTTTCAAGTTCTTCACACAGATTAATACAAGTCTTCATATCTACCTGCTTTGATTGAAGAGCTGTGGAAGTCCAAGGGACAAACTGAAAACGGCGCTTCTCCCATTGTCAACTGTACGTGGCTCGTACAAGAGTTGGAAGTTCTATAAGGAAAAATTAGTTTGGTTTTTGTATGATATGGTTTTTTTATAAGTTATTGTTTCAATATTATTTGTGCCATCCACCAAACCGTTTGAAAGTAACAATATTATAATAAAATTAAAATAATGCATTTAATGCAATTTATGTAAAAACGACGTGTGTTAATAAATATAACGTTTTTAAAAATTTATTTTGAATAAATTGACGTGTTACCTCCTCCCTCCCTCATACGACAATCCTTGTCATCATCATCTTGAGTTTACGCAGCGACTCACAATCTGGAAGCGATAATTCTCGCGTATTTATGAATCATTATGTCCCTATCCTAGCTTGCGTGAACATCAGAATAAAAAGTGTCACTGTGATCTTCCAACTTCTATAATCACGTCACGCCATTACTCGGAACAACTTCGATTAGTGTTAACAGAGATCCCTGAAGGGACAAACTAAACATATTGAATATGAACAAAGAAGAAGCAGGGTCTTCTAATGCTATAGTCATCGTGGGAACTAGTGGATGTATCTTCTGTAATGTTAATTTGAACTACAGGTCTTGATCACGCCATCCGTGGATCAGATACACACTACTCGTGAAACACGTGAATGCCAAAGAGGCACTGTTCACTACTACGTGTTTCTATGGAGGTTGGTTACGTGGCGTTGTACGTGTATGTATATTAAGATAAAAGCAAACATCCAGTCCCCGAGTCAAAGGAATTAACTAAATGTGATTAAAATCCCCGACCCGGCCTGGAATCGAATGCATGAACGTCTGAACTGTCCGGCTCCATGGCGAAATAGTTAGCGTGCTGGCCTTTGGTCACAAGGGGTCCCGGGTTCGATTTCCGTCAGGGTCGGGAATTTTAACCATAATTGGTTAATTTCGCTGGCACGGGAGCTGGGTGTATGTGTCGTCTTCATCATCATTTCATCCTTATCATGACGCGCAGGTCGCCTATGGGCGTCAAATCAAAAGACCTGCATCTAGCGAGCCGAACTTGTCCTCGGACACTCCCGGCACTAAAAGCCGTGCGCCCTTTCATTTTTTCACCGCTGACCTGAAGGTCTCGTAGCTGGCGATTCATCCATGGAGTCGGATACTTCAAAGTTACCACTATAGTGAAGATTATCCAGTCTCATAACACTCAGTGATGCTGCTGAATGGTGCCGATGGACAAACACACACATAAACCGTAAAAGAACGGATTTAATGTTGTCCTTTCGGGATTGTAACAGTGTGAGTATATACTGACACTTAAGAATATTTGGCTGTTCAGCACTATCTGAAAAAGACATTGAACTTTCATCGGGGATTAAGGTAGCCTGAATGGCGTTCATTGCTGCGAAATAGAGTAGTTCATCCAGGCTTGTCCCTAAACCGTAAAGAAGTATATGACCTACATTACCTGTAGAGAATCAATACACCCATATCCCTGATTTATTTGTCCCTTACTGCTTTATATACTCACTAAAAGGCATTTATGATTTGTGAACGTATTCCCCAAAGACATGTTTGTTTTCAGCAAACCGTCACACGGTAATCCAATTACTCTAGCTGTGTGTGCTATGAATCATTGATAGAGGTGAATTAAAATTAATCTTTAACTAAAACGGGTATAATGTGTTGGTGGTTTGAGTTGTCAATAATTGTTTTCTGCAATTCTTAATGACTGGCCTGAATTTGCGCATGTCATTAACTGCTTCGTTTCCTGTAAATCCTTTTATTCTGTCATAACAGAACGAAGAATTTCTTAGACACTTGATGACCGGGCGAGTTGGCCGTACGGTTAGGGGCGCGCAGCTGTGAGCTTGTATTCGGGAGATGATGGGTTCGAGCCCCACTGTCGGCAGCCTTGAAGATGGTCTTCCGTGGTTTCCCATTTTCACACCAGGCAAATGGTGGGGGCTGTACCCTAATTAAGGCCACGGCCGCTTCCTTCCCATTCCTAGCCCTTTCCTCTCCCATCGTCGGCATAAGACCTATCTGTGTCGGTGCGACGTTAAAAATAAGAATGAAAGAACAAAAGACGTCCGTCATGACCATGGTAAGTGTCCTTAATTAATATTGGATTTGTTCGAATCTCGACTCTCGGCCATCGATTTCATTTCTGTATGGCACCAGAATATGGAGTCTGTTAGTGTGATCTAGAGGCTCTGTGCTATACACACCTGACGTGTAAGACCAATAGAGAAAGAGTACTTTAGTAGCTGTAAATTGTCTTGGACCCTGAAAAAGGCCATTATGTTTTGGTTACTAAGAATCTAAAATATATAGTTAATTGTTCATAAATAATAAAATATGTAAATGAATGAATTAATAAATACTTAGATGAAGATCGGTGCCTAATGTTACTGCGTACCTGAAGTGGTGGCGTTGGTAAGAAGAACTTATCTATATTTGGTAACACTTCAGGCATTTGAAATATTCGGCGATGAGTAATCTACAGTATATAAATCTATGTTGTATATCCTATTGTAATTGACGGTAATTATATGGATATGGCAACCGGTGCAATTTATACACCTCAGAAATTAACCACCAGTGTCATTCGAACAGTCTATGAAGACATTATCCGTCGGTAAAATTCAGTAACTGCGTATTTGCAAACCAATGTGCGAAGACTCGATGTAAAGTCGATCTCATACTTTTGAAATGTAGTGAAATATTCCTATGTTATGGCTACCCGCATTCCTTATGTTGTGGCTTATAATCTTTCATCACACTCTTCAAGTGTTAGCGTATTTATTGTTCGAGGATGTATGCCTGGGACACAGCAGCAGGAATCATTTTTCGTAGTAGGTACTCTTTATCTGATCTATAACGAATGTTGCAGTCCTGATCAGCCGTGCATTGAGTTGTTGCCTTCTTAATCCGCTTAATCTAAGAAGACATTGTATCTTGCTGGCAAGACTTATTTCCTTACGCTTCACGATCCTGGGCTACTTCAGTGAATTCGTACCTGTGAGTTGCTTTACTTGATTCACCAATCGATTGAAACATCTTTCTCGTGGATGTTCGACTCCCATTTTGCTCTCTCCAGTGTCTTGCTGTAGCCTATTTTGTCTTCTGCGCACGCGACCACACAAGCTTGTAGTTGTACGTAGCTGTTGATATGGTGATTATGGGCATTAGACCTCCAGGTAATATGGATTTCGAACCAAAGGAACATGATTTTCCATTTAAAAAATATCTGATGAATTGGCAAGGGTTCGAAATACGCCCGACGTGGTGAGAAGTCAATGGCAATATCATAAGACTCCTATGTCCATTTTGTGTTTTCGAGTTTGTTTAGATGAGATAAATTCTTTCGGTACTGGGAACATGGTACTTTCAATATAAATTACATACCGTATAGCTTCAGTAATTGCGGTTTCTAAAGGAAATTTGTCCAGCGTCACATCTTGGGCACAAAATTTTAATCTGTAAAAGTCTTGGACAAGGGAGACAAGCAGTACGTGTGAGAAATCGTCGCAGTAACCATGTGACCATCTTGTCGGGCAGCAGTCTTCTTCGTAGGCACGCCCTTAGGGGCCTGATGAGAACTTGGATATAATAGCCTAGTCAGTGCCTTCAGCTACGCCAGGGACCACTAATCAGGCATCCTGAGTCGGAACTTTCTTGTAGTAGGATGGCCAGACTCTTCTCCGCACCTCTTCTGGCCAGTAGCACGTATTCACATCCATCGCTGCTTAACTTGAGACATCTCGCTAGATCAGGTATTTCAACGTCACTGTTCTTTTGGCGGTGGTTTGTATGACAACGCTTTCTTTTAAATAATAAAAGTAAAGTTTCATCTTTCTTCTCTCGTTCATTAATAGCCTTGACGAGTCTATATTTTTTACCATCGTGGACACTTGGATTTGTACATATTTCCGTTTGGATAATTTCTTAACTTTGTTGCTATTCATTTGTGTTCTGTGAGCTGGAATCCGTTTACTTCACTTCGCCTATTCCCCTGTCTGCTTCCGTAGCGTAATGGTTAGGGCCATTAGCTGTCGTCCTCGATAGCACGGCTTCGATTCTTGGTACTGTCAGAGGTTTGATATTGGCAAAAGGGCTGGTGTGTGGCTGAAAATAATACATTTAACTCAGTTCCAATTGGGGGTTTGCTTGATAAGAGCTGCTTTACTTTGAAGAATACTGGGATATGAGTTTAGATTACTTTTCCGAGCGAGTGACTGCGTGATTTGGGTCACATAGCTGTCAACTTGCATTCGGGAACCCCACTGTCGGCAGCCCTGAATATGATTTTCTGTGGTTTCCCATTTTCACCCATTTTGGGAATGACCCTTAATTCAGGGCACGGTCGCTTCCTTCCCGCTCCTAGCCCTTTCCCATCCCATCTTCACCACAAGACCTATCTGCGTCGGTGTGACGTAAAGTAAATTGTAATAACAGTGTTGTTGTTGAGTCATCAGTTCATAGACTGGTTTGATGCAGCTCTCCATGCCACCCTATCCTGTGCTAAACTTTTCATTTCTACGTAACTATTGCATCCTACATCTGCTCTAATCTGCTTTTCATATTCATACCTTGGTCTACCCCTACCGTTCTTACCGCCTACACTTCCTTCAAAAACCAACTGAACAAGTCCTGGGTGTCTTAAGGTATGTATTCACGTTTCGGACCAAAATCTATACTATTTTATCAATGTTTTTTAAATTTTTACAATGAAATACTTGCATTTACGGAATATATTTACACTATAAAAATTTCACACTTAAGGTACCGTTTCCTAAATAATTGACAATAACTCCGAAATTTTGCATAAATTTCCAAAAATCATAGCTTTCTGGAAAATAGTTCAATTCCAATTATTTTTGCGCATAATTCATCCTAATAATGTATATAATGTGATGAACTAAACAGAATTTAATAATTCACTGATATCATATTTTTTATAATATATTTTTCATGGCGGTCAAAATTTTAGAATATTTAGATTTGTTTTTTCATTTGGTACCTTTTTATTATAGTCTTATTTATTATTATGTTTAGTTCAGAACATTCTACTTTTAATAAGCTTCAATTTGACATATCAATGTATTCTATAACTTAAAATTTGAAGACGTTATGATTTTTTGAATTATGAAAAATCTGGAGAAATTCACTGTGTGGAAAATTGAACTTGAATCTTGGAAGTTTATTTCGGGATTGAAATTGCTTACTTTGGCTAATTAAAACCCTCCTGAGGCATAAGTGCCGGCCCCGTGGTGTAGGGGTAGTGTGCCTACCTCTTACCCGGAGGCCCCGGGTTCCATTCCCGGCCAGATCAGGGATTTTTACCTGGACCTGAGGGTTGGTTCGAGGTCCACTCAGCCTACGTGATTAGAATTGAGGAGCTACCTGACGGTGAGATAGCGGTCCCGGTCTAGGAAGCCAAGAATAATGCCAGAGAGGATTCTTCATGCTAACCACACGACACTTCGAAATCCGCAGGCCTTCGGGCTGAGCAGCGGTCGCTTGGTAGGCCAAGGCCCTTCAAGGGCTCTAGTGCCAGTGGGTTTGGTTTGGTTTGATGCATAAGTAGGTCCCTCTTATTGTAGTATTTTGTCCTCTTTGAGTCGTTTTCTTCCTCTGAGATACTTTCAGTGGTAACTTCAGCCAGAATCTTGACATGTTCAGTATATACTGCAGGTGCGGGCGGTGGAGGTAAATTCAAAATATTCGAAAATTTTCTTGCTTCACTTCCACCACACCCATTGAAGCGCATCCCATACACAAGTCTTCTATTAATTTTATAATCTGACAATTTCCCCTTGATGTACACTGAGGTTCAGATTGAAAATCACTATTACTACACACCAAACTAACAAAAAAAAAATGCCCAACCTAACCTCTGTTTACAGACGTTTTTCAACGATATTTATCCACATTTCAGATAACAGTTTTTCTACACATTACACACTAAATGTAATGTTAAAAATACTTGAGAATCACCACAATTACTGTCATAATGCGAAGTAGAAAGTTTTTGACTCGGAAGCACTACTGACATTGGGAAGTTGATTTTTATTGTTCTCATTTTGGACTACTGTCTCAGTAATATTTTGTTTATTCATTGTATACTTATTTCCATAGCAACGGCGCTTTCTTTTATAGCCACTATGTCTATTACTGCCCATTATTCACTTAGCAGAAGTTAGTTACTCGATATAAACACAAATAACACAGCACGTGGCATTCATAATTGGATTGCACAGCATTTATGCAAGATTCAACATTCCTTCTCCAGAGATATATCATGTGACAACCACTGCTATCTTTTGGTTCACAAAGGTACTACATGGGGAAACACCAGTGCGATGTATTGAAATGTAATTATGTGGAAAAAACTGCTTGAGTATGGAAAGCTAGTGAATGTTAGCACCAGACCACGCCCCCAGAGCAAATAAATCATGAATGCAGTGGTCCATTTAAATGCAATTTACGGCAGTTCTATATGTCTCAGGCCAATGATACTTACATATTTGGAAACTAGAAATTCCAGGCTTTCATTTGACATCAAAAGCTAAATATTGATTATTTTGACCTAAATCGCAATTTCAAACGTGAATACATACCTTAAGATGTATCATATCATTCTTCTTCTTCTTCTCCTCGAATTTAGCCAAATCGATCTCCTCTTACCATTTCGATTCAGTATCTCTTCATTCGTAATTCGATCTATCCATCTCACCTTCAGCATTCTTCTGTAACATCACATTTCAAAAGCTTCTATTCTCTTTCTTTCTGACCTAGTTATAGTCCATGTTTCACTTCCATACAACGCTACGTTCCAGACGAAAGTCTTCAGAAACATCTTTCTAATTCCTACATCGATGTTTGAAGTGAGCAAATTTCTTTTCTTAAGAAAGCTCTTGTGTTAGTCTGCATTTTATGTCCTTCTTACTTCTGCCATCGTTAGTTATTTTACTACCCAAGTAACAATATACATCTACTTCCTTTAATACTTCATTTCCTAATCTAATATTTCCTGCATCACCTGCCTTCGTTCGACTGCACTCCATTACTTTTGTTTTGGACTTACTTATTTTCATCTTGTACTCCTTACCAAAGACTTCGCCCATACCATTCAGCAACTTCCCAAGATCTTCTGCAGTCTCAGATAAAATAACAATATCGTCGGCAAATCTCAAGGTCTTGTTTCCTCTCCTTGGATTATGATTCTCTTTCCAAATTCCTCTTTGATTTCCTTTACTGCCTGTTCTATGTAAACATTGAAAAGGATGGGGGACAAACTGCAGCTTTGCCACACTCCTTTGTGGATTGCTGCTTCTTTTCCAAAGCCCTTGATTTTTATGACTGCAGACTGGTTTTTATACAGATTGTAGATAATTCTTCGTTCTCGGTATCTGATCCCAATCGGCTTCAAAATCTCAAATAACTTGCTCCAGTTAACATTATCGAATGCCTTTTCTAGATCTACGAACGCCATGTACGTGGGCTTGTCCTTAATTCGATCCTCTAAGATCAGACGTAAAGTCAGCATTGCTTCACGTGTTCCTACATTTCTTCTGAAGCCAAATTTATCTACACACAACTCAGTAACATTAGTAATAATAACAATAATAATAGTACTTTATTTTGCCCATGTTTCTATATATGTAGTGTGTAAGATGATCCCTTCCACTCTTAAAATGGGTGATTTTTTTCATGGTCACGTTGCAATCATCGTTTGCTGATCCGAGGCTCAAATACCGGAACTGACAACGAATATCGTAATTGCAATACAGTTTCAAATGTTTCTACATTCACTCCAGTTCCACTATTTACTCTAGAAAAACATCAGTTTGGTAGCACATGCCTAGTTCCATAATAACATTCCAGAAGAACACTTGTTGATACTCTACGCTTAGGTTTACATATTCATTCATCGATCTTTGATTCACATGAACGACAGTTTTATATGTCGTTACACACCTCGGTAAGACAAGCCACCAGATAGTTCTCCTACAAAAAAAAAAAAAAACACGAAGTAGATCACCAATATTTCTCATTTCTAAATTGAACCACAGCATTTTTCAAAGTTAGTAGGCCCAGATGAAGTGAATTATACCTTTAGTACTTTGCACTTTCAAGAGATATTGTGGGATACAGTTGAAAAGAGGCACTTCTCTGCTCATCGAGCTACGAGTCTGGAAGTAGAAGCTCTCCTATCTGATAGGCGGATTCTCGCGCTGTTCCCTGAGGACCTCCTAGCCTCTACTGAGAGTTCTTGCAAGGCGGGCTAACGTCGTTAAGCTGTCGGTCATTGTATAGCTGCCTCCAAGTGTCTGTAATCGAATCCTGCTTCTAAATTATTCATGGGCACCAGCTTTCTGTTACCAGTGACGGTAGCACTTGAGACAAGAATAATATTACGTAACTGTGTAAAGATTAACAGGACTGGAAAGGCTGCTACGGGGTGGTCATGTTGTGGATCATGCAAATTATACTGTACTAATTTAATAGGTTCCCAAACAAATGAATACATCTCTTGAAATTAAAACAATGCCTTCTATACAATAGTTCTGTTTGCCTTCAGTAATGCATTTATTCGGTTTCTGTTTTACCTAGAAGTTTGTTTAGTTCGGAAGACGTTTACAAATCTCGTGAATGGAATAAAGTTCCTGAGAATATCAGGGTTATACAGACGCTTTCGAAGAAACTCTATGGGAGATCCTGCATAACTAGATCAGCGTACAGTAGTACATCCTACCAGGTGAGTTGGCCGCGCGGTTAGGGGCGCGCAGCTGTGAGCTTGAATTCGGGAGGTAGTGGGCTCGGACCTCATTGTCGGCAGCCCTGAAGATTGTTTTCCGTGGTTTCTCATTTTCACAGCACGCAAATGCTGGGGCTGTACCTTAATTAAGGCCATGGTCGCTTCCTTCCCACTCCTTTCCCCTTCCTGTACCATCGTCGCAATAAAACCTGTCTGCGTCGGTGCTGCGTAAAGCAAATTGCGGAATTATACTGTACATCAATGTACATCAATTTTTAAACACACTGCTCGCGTTTAATAGCTGTTGTATCACGGGTTTATTTGATTATTTGTTGTTATTATTATTATTAGACTATTATTATTATTATTATTATTATTATTATTATTATTATTATTATTATTATTATTATTCCTTAGAAGTTGTATGTGATTGTAATATATACCTAGTTAAGTTCTAAAATAAATAAATGAATAAATAAATAAATAAATAAATAAATAAATAAATAAATAAATAAATAAATAAATAAATAATACAATACTGTATTACAGAAAATCCTTAGGTCAATGAGTGGACCGATTAATAATCCAAATACGAGAAAACAAAATTATTTCAGGTCTTACTGAAAGAGCTATGAACTAAGATAATGATTTTGAGATCTCGTTATAAGTTTACCAATCCACGAAAATACCTTGGCTGTAAAATTACATCTTGTTTGTGAATTTATGACTTTGACCTCGTCTCCACTGATGAAACGTGCTATATGTGCGTCTGATTTTTAGCATCGTCATACTGAACTCGTGGTACTTTTGTTGTAAGCTGTGGTTTATTGGCCAATGTATGCAAGCAGGGTTGGCTCCCTTCAAAGAGACGCCGAAGGGCGAGTAGAGGATGGTATGGTCACGCGAGAGGCATTTCCCTTGCGCCTCAGCCCTCTGAGGGATTGTACGGCGCGAGAAATTCTGTTACCTTTCTGTTGAAACTCGTAAATTTCTCCCTTGTATTTTGTTGTGTTCGCTGCCCTGTGATCGTAAAGGATAGGGAGAATCTGAAATGCAGATGGTGGAATTACGAGCTGCTATTATTTGCACTTTTCCCGTTACTCATGGCAGCTTGGGAGAGAAGAGGGATTCTGTAGCCTACAAAGTGAGGACGGAACATGCTACCATGGCAGCGTCACCAACCTTGCGGTCTGAACCGTACATTTATGGTTTCCAGCCCTCTATGTACGATGTACGGTTCGGATGACAAACCGGGGTACGCGTATACGGTTCTGCGAAATTTTTAAATGAACATTCTTTAGTACTGGAAATGTTCAGATTTTGTATACACAGTTATATTTTCTACTTTTTGAACATGTATCTCTTTTCCTGGACGTGTATAACGTGGCCTCCCTTTCTCCAGGGTTACTCCCAAGCTTTGATTGTTGTGATTCACCTTTGAGCTCATTTCAGATCGACTAATGAAGCACCTGAATAGTCTGACAAGTGCGATTTTTCTGTCCCTCTCTGCGGCCGATATTACCCTACTTCAATCTTTTCAGCTGTGGATCTCGTAGTCTTACATTTGTTCAGTCATACTCTTGAATCAGCCCAAGCCGAACTCCGTCGATCGTATCTTTTTTACTAGTTGCTTTACGTCGCACCGACACAGATAGGTCTTATGGCGATGATGGGACAGGAAAGGTTTGGGAATGGAATGAAGCGGCCCTGGCCTTAATTAAGGTACAACCGAGCTCGATAGCTGTAGTCGCTTAAGTGCGGCCAGTATCCAGGATTCGAGAGATATTAGGTTCGTACCCCACAGTCGGCAGCCCTGAAAATGGTTTTCCGTGGTTTCCCATTTTCACACCAGGCAAATGCTGGGGCTGTACCGTAATTAATGCCACGGCCGCTTCCTTCCCACTCTTAGCCCTTTCCTGCCCCATCGTCACCATAAGACCTATCTGTCTCGGTGCGACGTAAAGCAACTAGCAAAAAGAAATTAAGATACAGCCCCAGCATTTGCCTGGTGTGAAAATGGAAAACCACGGAAAACCATCTTCAGTGCTGCCGACAGTGGTGTTCGAACCCATTATCTCTCGGATACGAGCTCACAGCTGCTCTATCGTTTCTTAACCAGTGTGAAGTGTGGTGTAACATCAGATATGTAACAGGGTAGCGTCTAGTTGTAAATCTTATGGATAACTTGATTTCGTCAAACTTATGAGTAATATTGTGATGTACTTAAAAATTCGTTTGCGTGACAGTGTAATGCTTCAATTTCTTGTTGGTTACCTTACTATGTATTAAGTCAGTTTTGGCGTTTATTTTGAATGTTAAATAAGTAAAGTTGCGGTTACTTCTGATTCCAAAAATAAATCAGGTCCGGCACCCAAAAAATTAAAACTTTCTGTTAAAACACTCAGAAGGAAACACAAGTTCAGGCAGTCGTTGGGGAGTATATGAAGTGGCTGCACCTTGATCCAATATGTGAGGAAAGGGCAAAATGAATGTGTTGCATTTTCTTACTTCTAGTAAACGTTTCCGTCAAGTATTCTTATTTGATATTATTGCACGCATTCTATTGAATTTTAGTGTATTTGGATGAATATTAGTACTGTACGGTTTTACGATAAAGAATACAGTTTATTTGTATTTCTCTACGGTTTTTCCATTTTTGGAGGTTATCAACGCTGCACCATGGGCACGTTTGAAGTTACAGGATTGTGTATGTTGACACCTTTAGCTAGCTGTTAAACGTCGCACTAACTCAAATGGATTTTCTTCGACGCTGGGATAGGGATGGACTACAGCTGGGTGGACGCGGCCTGGGCATAAATGCAGTCTCAGCATGTGTCGTTTGTGAAAGTGATAAATCACGTAAATCCATCTTCAGGAGTGCTTATGGCTGGTGTTTTATTTCATCTACTGAGACTTTCCTAACTGTCTGACTAAATTTTACAAATATTATAAAACTGCATTTAACTTGAAAAATATGAAATATCTGCATTTAAAATGGAAAATCTGAAAATTAATATTCATTAAATAAAATACACACTCGTCGGACCTTGTACTCATACTTACTTGTTACCTGCTTACTTACACATACGTTATTTGAAGGGCGCCAGCTGCCACTCAGTGCAGCAATAATAGAATGAGACTCTTGACTATCTCTAGGGTGTGGGGTAATAAGCTTACTTTTGACAACATACCATATAAGTTCTGGGAAAAGGAGATTGGCGTTCGGTTTCCCCATTAATTTTGAGGTTAAGATATTTTACTTTCATTGAAATAAAACTATGAATTCGTTTAATAGAACAATATATATTCTTTAAATAATATATCAAAAAATAGTGAGTCTTGTTGCGATAAAACAGATGAGAATATGAAATTATGACATTGCAACTGAAAGAAACTAGGCATGAATTTGAATTCTTCTTGGCCGGACATTTAACAATTTATACGAAATATTTCCCTCACTGATTCACTTGACTGTACCTTCAACACTTTGAGTGTAATTACGACGTATTCCTTTGATCTCGTGTTTACTGTAGATGTGTCACGCCTAACTTGGTGATACATCCTTGTGACTGCTTCTTCTCCATATCATCTGACTTCTTTATAAGTCAATATGGTATTACCTCATAGCAGGTGGTGTCCCTCTCTGACTCCATGGTAAGCCCTTGCGTCCATGTCTTCAACTAAGTGACCGACCAACTAACTTAGGTCTCACTCTCTCAATGACCAATGATTAATGGCTCACTGAGTCTTCTCCATCTCTCGTTCACACTCGTTGACTGACCGACTGAGGCCTCTTCATCTAGTAGACTTCTTCACTGTTCAGCTTCCGTTTAAATAATGACTGACGCTACAATATGCATCCACCTTTTATAGACGTTGGTTGACACAGCTACGTAATCTCCAGAAATAACAATGACATACTCCCACAACGCCCCAAACCGTTGCATGTAATGGTGAAATCCCCTGGGGCGGCTGAGTCTCTGAGCGAATTGCTAAAAGCTCACGATGACGTAGCCATGACGTAGCAATGACTTGGCAGAATCGCCAGCAATATTGCACAATGTAACGATGCCATATCCAACATCTGATATATAACAATTCTCACTGTACATGTATTGAGTGCTATTTTACACACACGTATATATGCATACATCTAAGTACAATCCTGCAAGCGACAAGCATTACAAAATTGAATTGAATAAGAATGATAATTTCAATAATAGTAATAATATTATAGATAAAATAATAATAATAATAATAATAGTAATAATATTATAGATAAAATAATAATAATACTGACATAATAATAATAATAATAATAATAATAATAATAATAATAATAGTTTGATTGATGCTGTGTGGTTCCATGATATAATCTTTTCTTTCTTATTGTTGTTCTGCTTGTTTGAATACCATAGAGTTTTATCATTGCACTTTGTCTAGATATCTTAAATTAGCCTAATATTATTACGCCATGTAAGTTATTTTGGTAGTGAGAAAGGCTCAGTATTACCAATAGGAAATATTTAAATCATTTCTTGGGCCATGTGTTTACTAGTTCGGTCCTATGGTCAAAAGTGTACTCCATTCCGGTCCAGGGCCAAGAAGTATACAATACTAATTCGGTCACGGGTCAGTAAGTGAACAGTACTAATTAGATTCCGGAACGAAACTAGAACGATTCTGGTTTAAAATCAATATATTTCTCCCTTTCTTTGAAGGCTTAGGACGGATGCCGAGGAAGGGTAAAGTACGAAATTGCCTGCCCCCTTCCTTAAAAAAAGTTATCATGTACAATGCGTAAAATAAACCTCTCCCGTCTAAACATTCCATTTCTGAGTAGTCAGTGATTCTAGGAGTTACTCTTTCCACCCCTAATTACTGACTACTCTCTTTTTCCTCTCTTTTTCATATTTTGTTTTGGAAAAAATTTGTAGGAGAGGGTTAATTGTTTATTGATTTAGATAAAAATTCAGCCGTCTTTTCTCTAATGCACTGTTCATTCTGTAATTTGGTATGGTCTTATTTTTGTTCCTACACTTGTCCTTTGTATGTAAATGCCAATTTGAATTCGTTTTAAAACATTCATTAATTGAAAGATGTTAGGGTGAGCGGTGTAGAATAAGCCATTTAACCTTGCATTAAATGATTCATAACTGTTTGTCATTCTTTTTACTGTAGCTACATATTCGGCCCATAATTCAGGTGGGAAAGTAGCATCGCGCTTGATGGACTCCTCTAACACTGAATTGGTAAATTCCTGCGCCTTTTGATGTTGGGAATGGATGCTCACCAAGTCTACTGTGAAACAATCGTGCATGTCTTGCGGCGGCTGGAATAGAAGGCCCTAAATTAAATCTACAAACTTTAATTTCAGTATCTTCCCATACGTCTGATATTGCAATGTGAATAGCTTTTTCGAAGTCTTGCATACACTATTTTGGGAGAAAATGCGAAACGCAGCTTATTGCATTCAGTCACTAAGTGGCTTAAAGCATCTGCATAATTATCTACAGCCTTTTCTGGCAACAGACAAAAAGCAAGTGACAAGTAATGGCCATTAAGGAAACCAAGCAATGTAGTAGAGAGTTGATAAAAGATCTTGTGAGAACTGTTGAAGGTTCCATCGGTGAATATTTTATTCACACTGCATAAAAAGTTCAAGCTTTTACTATAGGAAAAAGTCGGAGTATGCTTACTTTCATCATTAACGAGTAAAATCTTTTAATTTCGATTAGTTTGTCACCTTCTCTTGCTGCAAAAAACCAAAAACTTTGTCAAAATTGTTGGAATCTTTTGGTAGGAATTGTTTCCAAGTACCATGCATATTTTTTCTAATTAGTCAGACAACAGATTTCATTAATTCTGGTTCGTCGTTGTTCAGTTCAGAATGTCACAATTTAGGTTTCTTACAAATATCTTCTACTCTTTCCTTTTAAGCTTATTACTAAGTACCTACTTGTTCACGATTTCTGGAATCATTTCATCGTGATTATACAATTCGTCGCGTTTAAAATTTGCATATTTCCCCTTAAATAAAAACCTTGCAGGATCTAAGTATACTCTGAATGTCATGGGCTAGGTTTTTATAGAAGGAAAACTAAAAACTTTCTTCTTCTTGTTCGGCCATCGAAATGAAGATTAATCAAATAACCATTACCAGCAAGTGCGCGTAATTGTGAAAACAGTTTCTAATCGGTATCACTACCAACATGAATACGCTTCAGTATCGATATCATACCAGTTTGAAAACGTGTCCAATATGTTATTGTAACAACATGAAAACAGCGAGTATTTTTCATTCTCTTAACTGCAGCTTTTTTTCATCCGTCTAATGTCGTTTATTTTTGGTCGCTGTTTCTGGTTCCTGGAACCCCTCAAATGTATATCTTGTTTTTTGCATGTCGTTCTGTCGTTGATGTCTTTTCCATGATGTTCATTTCTTACAGGTTCTTCTTGGTGTTAATAACTACTATTCGTATAAGTTACCTATTCTGTTGGATGCGTTAGAATGGTTGAATTAGTTTTGGTGAGCCTGTCGTCGCTCATGCTCGAAATGTGTCCGAAGAATGTAATGCTTCGTTTTCGTAAGACGCCTGACATTCTGCCGCATGTTTTGTACAATTCTTTGTTGCTGCGTAATCGATGTCAGCGCATTTTCTGGATAGGAGGATTTTCTTCATCATCTTCTCCTTCTTATTATTACTGTTATTAATATTATTATTATGCTAAATGGAGTTTCTGACATATCTTCTTTACACGAATGTTTCTGTCAGACTTGTCCAAGGGTAAAGTGCTTCTCAAACAGTGAAGTAAATTTGCCCTTCATTTCTGTAAAGTTCGAGAGAAGAACTTTATTGTCTACCTGTATATAACGTCGTCTGTTCTATGTTTCCCATTCCATATCGCTGCTGTCTTAATTGTGATCACCTCTACTTTCGAGTTAAAACTTGTGAAAGAAAGCAGACGTTCTTGGCTGTCTGCACGTAGAGACAATGCACCCATTTAAGAGTGTTCTCCAAACAGTTTAAACAAAATTGTAACAGCTCCTTGAACGCCTGAGTGCTCTGGAACTTGGCAATAGGTTGCTGTATTTACTACAACTTAGTAGTACTTGCACCTCTCTCTTCTCCTCCAAGTGGCGACAGAAAGACTTGTTAATTTGCTCACTGATTTCATTTAGCACTAAAAGGAACCGTAAGTAAGACTCTCTTAGCTCGTACTCTTTAACTCGTTCCATTTAGGTGAAAACTTGGGAACGCTGTTTACGTCTGGGATGTACTTCATGAAAGATTCGCAGGGCTAAGTCTCCCAACATAAACATATACAGTATGGGTCTTACTAATAAAAAGTCCTTATACCGTTGTTTAACTCTTGTTTAGTTATACAGTGAATAAACCCTGTATAAGCGTTTTACATTTTTCTTAATAATAAACGAGGTATACGCATTGTATTACTACACAGCACGTATACACTCGTTCCAAGGAGTAGGAATCTCTTCCTGCAGTTCACTGACGTATTTCGCACGTTCACTGCCTTTATGATCTCTTCTGCTGGTTATCTACGAGCAAAACTTTCCGGAAAGTCGCACAGTAGCACAGCATATCGAAAAGGCAGTGGCAACACTAAGTGAGACAGCTGGAAATTTGCTTATACTGATATCAACATTTCTTCAGCTTGCTTGTGTAATGAACGCCAAAAAAAGAAATGGAATGGCTTAAGAAAAGATCAATAGCTCCTAACTGGGATAGTACGGAAAACGTAAGCAATTGTAATTGAATCGGCGAGTTGAAAAGGGTACACATTCCAAAATCCTTACTTTTCAGGCGAAAGGAAAACCTGTTTTGTAGCTAAACGAAAGGTTAGATCAAAAAGTTTCTATTAGGCATTTATACATCATATTTCTACGTATTCAACTACAAAGTATGGAAATCATATTACGTACGGTTTTCAAGTTATACCATTTTTTATGTCAAGGAATATGTCCCTTATACTCAAATTTGAGAAAGATCTAAGATCTTTGTAGAGGCAGATAATGTATAATAAACTCGCAATTTAAAGTCTATTAAGCAGTAACACCTTATTACACAAACATACGCCCAACCATCATTTCTTTTATAGTTATTCAAATTCATTCCGTGAGACAGCTGGAAATTGACTTATATTGACATCAACATTTCTTCAGCTTGCTTGTGTAATGGACGCTAAAAAAGAAATGGAAAAGCTTAAGAAAATATCAAAAGCTCCTAACTGGGGTAGTACGGAAAACGTAAGCAATTGTAATTGAGTCGGCGAGTTGAAAAGGGTACACATTCCAAAATCCTTATTTTTCAGGAGAAAGGAAAACCTGTTTTGTAGCTAAACGAAAGGTTAGATCAAACAAGTTTGTATTAGGCATTTATACATCAGATTTCTACGTATTCCACTACAAAGTATGGAAATCATATTACGTATGGTTTTCAAGTTATGCCACTTTTTATCTCGAGGAATATGTCCCCTTGTATACGGTAGGTACTTAATTAAGAAAGATCTTTGTAGGGGCAGATAGTGTATAAAAATCGCAATATCAAAGGTCTATTAAGCTGTAACACATTTTTACACAAAAATACGCCCAACCATCATTTCTTTTATAGTTATTCATTGTCATTCCGCCTCTTTAAAGTGTTTTACTTTACGAAGATGTCTAGCTTCCATAACCTCTGAATGGTGTACCGTATGTCTTCTATGTTTAAAATATCGTGAAGATCATGAACGTTATCGTCATTCTTTCAACGTGTGTTCAATGTTAAATGGATAAGTCGAATATTTTACAACGATTATATTGCTGTCGACAATAAATACCACGAAAATAAACTGCTCACTCGTTTCTTGTTTCCGCTACACGCTGCTATACAACGCTTATACAAGGGTCGTGGACTGTATAAGCAATTCAGTGAATAACTATAACAGATGTATACACAGGAGGCTTATACACTGTTTATTAGTAACGAATTTCGCGTAAATGGTGAATAAACCTTGTATAAAAGTTATACACCGTTTATTAGTAAGACGGTATGTGTTTATATAAATTACGGAGTCAATTATGTTAGTCAGTCTGGAGCAATTTATTGCACATTAAAGTGTGCCGGGGGAAGAAAATAGGGAACAAAATGTGTAAAGCAAAGAGATTCTGCTGAAAAAATAGCATGCCTCAGTTATACCGTACTTTTGCTTAGTAAACGGTTTTGGAAAACAGTGTTGCGACTTCCAGCATTCTGTAAGATAAGGAGGCGTAAAATGCTTTCACGGAATCAGTAGCAATTGAACACAGAGGGATGTAGAATACCGGTGGAAGAAGGGGAATAAAGTTTGCCTGGTCTGAGTTTGCACCTTGCTGGAGTGAATCAGTCACTTCTGTTTTACACGTCTGTTCTCTTAACAGCATGCATGTTATTAGGAATGCTCTGCCATCTGTTGATTATATTTGGAAGCTGAGAAAGGTTAGAGAATCAAAGAGTATCTAGCAGGGAATAGCATTCTTCCGTGATCTGAAGAAGTGTATACTCTCTGGCTTGACCCTGTGTTCTTGCAATTAGAGATTAAAATTACAGAAACAACCAAAAGAAAGTATTGTGCTGTTTACAAAAGAAACACTTACCGAATTGATAATATGGAGAATGTGACTTCATGAAGATGCATCAATTGCACCAAGTTGAAGTATATAGAGTGGCTAACAGGTATGAACAATAATATTTTAATTGAAAAGTGCCACACATCTGTACTGCGCTTAACGTAGACACCAGTATCTCCACTTTACATGAGAGAAATAGAAGTTCTTATTGAATGAACGTTGTAAGGTATCCATAATACTTGTCTTGAACTAAATAAAATAATTATAACTAGAGGACCCGTACTGCTCCGAGCATTCGTTATAAGTAGGTCAGATAACTTGCTTTGATTTGGCCTGTCGTAATCATTGTTTCGCCTGCCCTTTTCATTGGTTTTATGAACATTGAATAAGGGGCACATTATGGTACGCCGCAGTTTGTAGCCTTAATTCATGCATTCGGATGTCATCATGTCGTCTGTTTAGTAACAATCTATCCATATATACGCTTTTTTTATCCTGCAGTTTTTTGACATTCTGTCGTAGAAGGAATGGTATTTTTAATCCAGCTCTTCTATATAGAACGGTTGACTTCGAGCTCATAGGTTAGTCTTGAAGAAGCGTTTTTTGCCAGGCAGAGAACTTTTTTAAGATACATGGCCTTCACACGACATTTCTATTGATAGGGTCTGTTTGTACGTATACTTTTTTTTCTCTTAGCAGCATGTATGTTATTACGAATGCTCTGCCATTTGTTGAATATATTTGGAAGCTGTACCAAGAGGAACTCTCCTTCGTCATGAACTTTTAAATTTACAATTCATACAGATCGATCTGCATATATTATACCTTTGTAACATGTGTGTTTTTTCTTCCTATCTTAATAAAGTACAAATGTTGTCCCGTTCCCTTATGGCCCCAGGGAAATGTGAAATTAGTTCCGCCCTGGTGGCACCCTCCAAATTGTGTTGGCAAGCCTTCCTCCGACCTGCGCACTTGTCGTGTTCTCTCTCCACCTTGCCCCTCCTCGCCTCTGCCGAGGGATGGCACGGTGCTCGCAGAAAACTTCCTTCAGTTCGCTTGGAGCGAGCAAGCAGCTTGGTCATCTAGCCGCGAGCGTGGAGGTAGGAAAGCTTACCAACCAACGTTAGGCTTAGGGAGGGAGTTGCCTTATATTGAGAATGTAACGTATTTGTTCTCTTGTTAATAGAGGCTAAGAGCCTCAGTAAACAGAATAGTAAGAGTGTTTGCTTCTGTAAAAGTTAATGTGTTAACGGGGTTTCTTTTAATTCAACATGTTGTCACTAAAAGGAGTTTGTTAATTGAGAATTGAGAGTTGTAATATTTGAATTGTTGGAGGGCAGGTCCCCCAAATGAATACGGACTTTATTTGTGCGCACTCATTATTGTAATAAATGTTTAGCATTACAACGACTCGGTTTTCGCTGACTGCGTTATGGCTCTCCTTGCCCGTCACTGGTATTCAGCCTTCGGTCTTGAATCCCGCACCTTCCTTATTTCCACATCGCTGCCAATTTTACTTGGTGCAGCAGAAGCTGAGAAAGGTTAGAGAATCAAAGAGTATCTAGCAGGGAATAGTATTCTTCCGTGATCTGAAGAAGTGTATAGTCACTGGTTTGGCATGTAGTAATCAAACATGGCTGCATGCAATGACATTACTAAGGATAAGGATGAAAATCATATACGTATCAGAATATTAATAAAAGTGTTACGCTGATGACACACGGAGCGGTTTTCGCCGAGTCGGCAGCCGAGTCGGCAGCCGAGTCGGCCGCCGCGTCGGCGCATGTTTCTATTGTATCAGATGGGATGAAACAGACAGAGCGGTGCTCGCCGACAGGCGGCAGATTTGCCGACTCGGCCTGTCGTGTAGCTGGCGGTGCAGCGAGCGGTTTGAAGACTTTGTGCGCGCTCTAGCGCCATAGATTTATTACATTCAGCTGAATGACGGCTGACTTGATGCTTCGCTCTAGTCGGGCGTGGCTGAATTTACGCGGCGATTGCATCATTGGTAGGTATTCTTGTATTAGATATCATGAAGTATCTTTGAAATTCAATAATATACACGTAAAAGGATATATAGAGTAAGTAGTCTTTTGGAATAAGAATAAGAACAATCCTTTATTTTTCGGTAATTTTAGCTAGCTTCCTCACCTAACGTCACGCTCACTAATGTGTTTTGTCCACTGCCTGCTCGATACGCACCCGATGACTGCTTATAAGCAGTCATTTTAGATGCAGTTCGAGCAGGCAGTGGTTTCGTCACAGTCGACAAAAACCGCTCCGTGTGTCATCAGCCTTAGCCGCTTAGCAACCGGCTAAGTACAGAATGTATTGCGGGCTAGGGTAAGCCTTCGCCTGCAGTAATTGGAGTGATCATTTAATGATTTGATTTCATTATTTCATGATTCAACGCCAGGTAATTCCGGAGTTAATACAATAGAAATGAAGGAAATCGGTCCAGTAGAACTATGCTAGTTGCTTTACGTCGCACCGACACAGATAGGTCTTATGGCGACGATGGGACGGGAAAAGGCTAGGAGTTGGAACGAAGCGGCCGTGGCCTTAATTAAGGTACAGCCCCAGCATTTGCCTGGTGTGAAAATGGGAAACCACGGAAAACCATTTTCAGGGCTGCCGACAGTGGGGTTCGAACCTACTATCTCCCGAATACTGCATACTGGCCGCACTTAAGCGACTGCAGCTATCTAGCTCGGTGGTCCAGTAGAACGGACGGAGAGATTTGCCAAAGCTGTTTTTAGTAAACTCTTTTAATATATAGATAATCTGAAATGCCCGTTAATTGGGCGCCGAGAGTTAAACAAAATGGGTCCATCGAATTCAGATAGAGCGTGATAATTTTCGGTTCTCTCCCAGGCGATGAACACGAAGCTGTGTACTGGTACATCCGCTACGGACTTACCTAACCCTCTGAAAACGATTAAACAGGTGGAATCTGCACCAATGATGTCTGTCTCAAATAAAACCTCCTCAGTACGCAGAAAGGAACAAATGAGAAGGCTGTGGGATTCGGGATCATTTACCAGTGGTGTACCCTGGAAACTACATCGCCGACTGAGAGTCTCTTGAAATTGTTTTAATTCAAACTGAAATTTAGGATGAAAAGATCAGCAAACTAAAAATTAAAAGTGTACTGTTTTCCTCTTCTTACGTCACTGACTTATCTTGTTGTTGCTTCATTTTAGGGGTGTACCTAAGCGGAGCGAGGAAGGGAAAGAATGATGTGAGTGAGCAGATGTATCAGGAAACATGTTTACACTCGTGCTCTGGTCTGTGTGCTCAAATGCTGATCGTTTTGCCTTGCGTTGAAGTAATGTTGCACTGAACTGCTTCAGAAACGTTTCAACGGTATCCGGATTTTAGAATCGGCATAATAAGAATGTTTCTGAAATTAAAGCATATTGGGTGTAAACGTGACATCTAATTCGAGTCTCGTCGGCGTGTCCTGAAGTGGTATACCGGTACTGTACGTTACCGATGCTGGGATGGACACTAATTTCCAATGACTGCAAGCCTTTAATATGGATATATTGCAGAATGTGGAAAATCTCATGGGTAGACTAGACCACCAACGAGGAGGTACTTCGTCATCCTGAAAATCATATCAAGTCTGAACCCTCACAAAACGGAGATAAGCTGCATTTTTCGGCCACAAAATGCCCAATACAGCCTGATACAATCTATATATATATAAAAGTCATTGTATGTATGTGGGTGGGTGGGTGGGTTTGTACCACATCTCCTCCCAAACCATTGGAGCGATTTCAACCAAATTTGATACACTTATGACTTGGTATCAGGAGACAAACCGCGTAGGGGTAAGACATCCCAAACACCCCAGGGGGCGGGGGGGCGAGGGGGGTCATATATAAAAATAAATGAAAATAGTGTCGAATCCATACTTTTCGGGGTCGCTGAGATGAATAGTGACACTCCAATTTTTTTAAAGTCCAAGTTCAGCCCCCCTTTGTGGTGGGGGCGAGGGGGGAGTGATATATACAAATAATCGAAAATAATGTCGAATACATAGTTTTCGGGGTCGCCAAAGTGAATAGCGACACTCAGGATTTTCAGTATCAGGAGACAAACCACGTGGGAGTAAGACACACCAGGAACCCTTCTGGGCGGGGGGCGAGGGGGTCATAAATAAAAATAAACGAAAATAGTGTCGAATCCATACTTTTCGGGGTCGCTGAGATGAATAGTGACACTTCAATTTTCTTTAAAGTCCAAGTTCAGCCCCTTTGGGGTGGGGGCGAGGGGGGAGTGATATATACAAATAATCGATAATAATGTCGAATACATAGTTTTCCGGGTCGCCAAAGTGAATAGCGACACTCAGGATTTTCAGTATCAGGAGACAAACCACGTGGGAGTAAGACACACCAGGAACCCTTAGCGGCGGGGGGCGAGGGGGGTCATATAAAAAAATAAATGAAAATAGTGTCGAATCCATACTTTTCGGGGTCGCTGAGATGAATAGCGACACTCCAATTTTTTTTAAAGTCCAAGTTCAGCCCCTTTGGGGTGGGGGCGAGGGGGGAGCGATATATATAAATAATCGGAAATAGTGTCGAATACATAGTTTTCCGGGTCGCCAAAGTGAATAGCAACAATCCGGATTTTCAGTATCAGGAGACAAGCCACGTGGGGGTAAGACACGCCAGGAACCCTTATGGGCGGGGGGCGAGGGGGTCATAAATAAAAATAAACGAAAATAGTGTCGAATCCACACTTTTCGGGGTCGCTGAGATGAATAGTGACACTCCGATTTTTTTAAAAGTCCAAGTTCAGCCCCCCTTTTAGGGTGGGGGCGAGGTGGGAGTGATATATTCCAATAATCGAAAATAGTGTCAAATACATAGTTTTCGGGGTCGCCAAAGTGAATAGCGACGCTCCGGATTTTTGGTATCAGGAGACAAACCACGTGGGGGTAAGACACCCCAGGAACCCTTAGGGGCGGGGGTGAGGGGGGTCATATATAAAAATACGAAAATAGTGTCGAATCCATACTTTTCGGGGTCGCTGAGATGAATAGTTCTACTCGGAATTTTTAAAAGTCCAAGTTCAGCCCCCTTTGTGGTGGGGGCGAGGGGGGGAGTGATATATACACATAATCGAAAATAGTGTCGAGTCCATACTTTTCGTGGTCGCTTAGGTGAATAGTGACAACCCGGGAATTTTTAAATTCCAAGTTCAGCCCCCTTTAGGGTGGGGGACAAGGGGGGAGTGATGTATAAAAATAATCGAAAAGAATGTCAAGTACTCTTCGGGGTCGCTGAGATGAATACTGACACTCCGGATTTTTACTATCAGGAGACAAACCACATTGGGGTAGGGCACCCCTGGAACCCATAGGGGCGGGGGGCGAAGGGGTGCGATATAAAAATCATCGAAAGTAGTGTCGAATGGATCCTTTTGGGGTCGGTTAGATGAATAGTGACACCCCGGGATTTTTTAAAGTCCAAGTTCATCCCCCTTTGGGGCGGGGAGCAAGGGAGGTGAGATATAAAAATAATAGTATTTAGTGTCAAATATACAGTTTCCGGAGTCGCCGAGGTGAATAGTAACACTCCGGAATTTTAATATCGGGAGACATACCACGTGGGAATAAGACACCCCAGAAACCATTAGGGGTGGGGGCGGGGGGCTTGAGATATGAAAATCATCAAAGTAGTGTGGAATACATACTTTTTGGGGTTGCTGAGATGAATAGTGACACTCCAATTTTTTAAAGTCCAAGTTCAGACCCTTTGGCGTTGGGACGGGGGGGAAGTGATATATACATGTAATCGAAAATTGTGTCGAATACGTAGTTTTCGGGGTCGCCAAAGTGAATAGCGACACTCCGGATTTTTAGTATCAGGAGACAAACCACGTGGGGATAAGACACCCCAGGAACCATTAGGGGCGGGGGGCAAGGGGGGTCATATATAAAAATAAACGAAAATAGAGTCGAATCCATACTTTTCGGGGTCGTTTAGATGAACAGTGACATCCCGGGAAATTCTTAATTTCAAGTTCAGCCCCCTTTAGGGTGGGGGACAAGGGGGGTGATATATAAAAATAATCGTAATTAGTGTCGAATCCACAGTTTTTAGGGTCGCTGAGGTGAATAGTGGCACTCTGGACTTTTAAAGTCCAAATTAAGGCCCCTTTTGTAGTGAGTGGTTAGGAAGGGAGTTAGATATAAAATAATCGAAAATAATGTCACATCCATGGTTTTAGGTGTCGATTAAATGAGGAGTGACACTCCGGTTGTCGTTTAAGTCCAAGTTGATCCCCAATTGCCAGGCGGGTGAGAAGGAGTCAAGAACAGAAAATATCCAAATGACCGAGAGTAAGGATGTTTTTGTACGTTCCAGTATAACTGTCAGCTGAACTTAATGCAAATATTACCTAATACCTGAAAAAAATACTAAGGGGGAAAGACACCCCTTGAAGCCTTAGATAAGGGTACGAAATGTAATTAAGACTGAAAATGCCCGATATTAGTGTTGAATCCATACGTTTCGGGACTACGGGAACAATTTCAAACAAACTTGGTCACTTATGACTTATTATCAGGAGACAAAGTGCGTGGAGGTATGACAACCCTAGCACACCTGCGACGGGATGAGATGTAGAAATAATCGAAAATAGTGTCGAATCCATTCTTTTCGGGGTCGCTGAGATGAATAGTAACGCTCCAATTATTTTAGAAGTCAAATTTCTGCCTCCTTTCGCATAGCGGTGAGAAAAAGTGAAAAACAAAATTTCGAAAATGACCGAGAGAATGGACGCATGTGTGTATACTGGACCTACTGTCTGGAGAAATATACCCTAGGGGTAAGAGACTCCTAGCCTCTAAAGTAGGGGCGAAATGTAAATATTAACCAAAATGACCGAAATTTGTGTCTAATCCATAGTTTTCGGGGTCGCTGAGATGAACTGTAACACTCTGGATGCCGCTTAAGATAAAGCTCAGTCCTACTCGGCAGGCGGATGAGAACTGGCAAAAAACTGAAAACGTCCAAAGGGACAGAGTTTAAGGATGTGTGTATGTTTTAGCATATCTCTCAATCAAACTCTGTATACACATGACTTACTATATAGAAAACATTACTGTGGAGGTCAGATACACCTAGCCCCCGCTGGCTTTGGGGAATGAGAGGGGCTGACGTGCAAAAATAAGGAAAATAACCAATATTAATGTCGAAATCCATTGTTTATGTGTCGCTGATACGACCTGTGACGCTGTGGATAGCGTTTAAGTCCACGTTCAGCCTCCATCGAGGCAGGAGCTGAGAAGGGCTTAAAAGTAAATAGTATAAAATGACCGAGATTAGTGTTTACTCGATAATTAAATAATCTAAAACTTGAAGTCAGATACATCTAAATAACTATAAAACTACATGATAAGTCGTAAAATCAACATCTCAAAAAGAATTATATAAGCATTCACTTCACACTCAACTAACTGGTAATACAAATATTAAAAGTAAACATTCAAAAACTATCCGGGCAACGCCGGGTACTACAGCTAGTTGTTCATAAAAGAGAAGGCAAACTACCGGGCGAATTGGTCGTGCGGTTAGGGGCGAGCAGCTGTGAGCTTGCATCCGAGAGATAGTAGGTTATAACCCCAATGTCGGCAGCCCTGAAGATGGTTTTCCGTGTTTTCCCATTTTGACACCAGGAAAATGTTTGGGCTGTACCGTAATTAAGGCCACGGTCGCTTCGTTCCCATTTCTAGGCCTTTCCTATCCCATCGTCGCCATAAGACCTATCTGTGTTGCTGCAAATCGTAAAACGAAAATAGAGAAAGGAAGGCAAACTTGAACGTAGGTGGAGGATGATTATCCTAGACACGGAATCTCTGACAGAGGTTAGACATCCATCATACGTCAACTCTGGTACGGAAAACACGAAGTAGGAAACCGTACGTCATAATGCTCGCCGATCTTCTGTGAAGAGACGGAACAAGAAGAAGAAGAAGAAGAAGAAATGACCTGCGCGTCTTGATGAGGATGAAATGATGATGAAGACAAGACATACACCCAGCCTCAGTGCCAGCGTAATTAACCGTTGAAGGTTAAAATTCCCGACCCTGCCGGGAATCGAACCGGGGACCCCTGTGACCAAAGGCCAGCACACTAATCATTTAGCTATGGAGCCGGACAAGAAGAAGGTGATATTTGATTATACAGTAGTCATGTATATCATCGTTAGTTTATCTTCCTGCTACGCTGAATTATTCCCTCTAATTCTCTGTTACTATGTATTAAATTGTAAAATAATATTAAAGTATTCCCAAATTCGTATTTATTAGCCTTAGTGTATATAAGACTTTCAATAGGAATCTATTCGATAAGTAAGCTTAAGAGTTGTAAGGTCGTGCAGTAGCGAGAGTAAAATTGAAGACTATAATAAATACTAGGTTTCATATTGTTCTTCTGTCAGAACAGGTGTTTGGGTTGACATTGTACCATTCATAGTGTTGTTTCGTTTCCGCCCATTGTATTCCAAGTGAAGGAGGCATTTACAGTTCGATTTACTTTCTAATATGAAACGTGACGAATCGATAAAGGTAATAAATGACAGTCTTCTCCAATACTGTTCTTAACGGTTCTCATTGTCGGGAAATTGTTTAATATTGTGATTTACTTGTTCAACTGTCATCTTAAATATTATTCCTGATTGCTTAGTAATTGAGCAGCAAAACAGGTTAGTGTGAGAAAAAAACGCAAGTTCCTGGACTCCTGTTATAGTATCATGACATCATGAGCGATCACCACTCCACCTACTGGCGTAATTCAGATGGCAACGGCGTAATATCGAGAACCTGCCACTTCGAGAGGTCAAACGTTCGAATCTCAATATTGATAGCGGCTACCTTGAACGTGGTTTCCCAGCTTGCATTCGGGAGATAGTGGGTCTGAACACCACTGTCGGTAGCCCTGAAGATGGTTTTCTGTGCTTTCCCATTTTCACAGCAGGCAAATGCTGGGGCTGTACCTTAATTAACACCACGTTCGCTTCCTTTCCACTCCTAGTCCTTTCATGTCCCATCGTCGCCATAAGACCTATCTGTGTCGGTGCGACGTAAAGCAAATTGTTAAAAAAAAAAAGGAAAAAAAGAACGTGGTTTCCCCCGGTATTCCCAGACACCCGCTGGAAATTTTTGGACACCTCCTTGTAAATTCTTTTACGTCTTCTTCAGCCTACACAGGGTGGTGTGAGTAATAACGGACGTTCTTGGCCTCCTATTACAGCAATCTCCGTTCGACCCATCAGACGGTAATGGTGTTATATGGAGAAGCTGTTACCAGTCATTCCTTCGAATCTTAGTACTGATAGTGGCCATCTTGAGTGTAGTTTTCCCCCGGTATTCGCAGGCACCCTCAAGAAGTTCTTCTCTTTCTTCTGACACCGTCTCGTCACAGGTTGGTGGGTTATCATCATGAAGTAGATTTTTTACTTTGTGTTTCTCGTAGCTGAATTGTATCGTGGATGTGGAACTATTGTCGAAGATTCCGCGTCTAGGATAATATTCTTCGACCGAACGCGTTAGCTGTGCGGTAAGTGTCGTGCAGCTGTGAGCCATGAATTCGGGAGATAGTGGGGGTCGAAGATGGTTATCCGTGGTTTCCCATTTTCACACCAGGAAAATGTTGGGGCTGTATCTTAATTAAGGCCACGGTCGCTTCCTTCCCACTCTTAGCTCTTTCTTATCCCATCGTAGTGATATGATCTGTCTGTGTCGGAGCGACGTAAAAGGGATTCTAAAAATAACATAAAAATCTTCTCCGCCCACTTCCACATTTTCTTTCTATCTTGCCTCCTGTGATTTGTATCAAGCTGTATTTTCCATTCCCGAATATGTAGCCAAATCTTTGCAAACAAACTAACATCAAATTGATAAACAAAAATAATTCCCCGGGCACTAACCGGTCCTGAGTATCCTTGGCCTACCAAGCGACCACAGCTCAGACTGAAGGTTGAGATGACGCGTGGTGAACGCAACAGATATTCTCGGCCGTTATTCGTGGCCTTGTAGACCGGGGCCGCTATCTGATAGCTCCCCAGTTGTAATCACGTAGGCTGAGTGGACCTCGAACCACCCCTCACATCCAGGTAGAAATCTCTGACCTTGCTAGGAATCGAACTCAGGCAACAGTAAGACACGCTACATCTACCCTATAAATAAATAAATAAATAAATAAATAAATAAATAAATAAATAAATAAATAAATGCACTATGCAATCGCCAAAAAACGACTCCTGTCGAGTCATGTGGCTTGTAGATGGCATTTCATGTCATACAGCACCTCAGTTGACTTAGGAAGGCAGAGTGAACCCCATCAGTGCCCTCATATCGGGGCCTGTACTTAAAAGAGGGAGAGAAAGAGATGCAACCTCTAAATCATGGAACTGTGGATGGTATTTTACTGTAATTCAAGAAACGAGACACTTCCTCTAGTCCTAGAAGCAAGCTAGTATGTCTACGGTTCAGAACTGGGTGGTATGAGTTATAATTTACTACACTGTCCTACGGTATTAGGGGAGGAGCAAGCACCAAACCGTTGCTGGAATACTCCAAACTCCAAACATAGTCCTTCAGACTACTCGAACAATTTGGAGCATCGTTTAATGATAAAATATCCCTGTGGAGTTACTATAGATGACCCTGCCTTCTAATTTCTTAGAACATAAACACCCATCTGCCCCTGACATATTCAAGTCTCCAGAAATTGACGTGTATAATTTTAGGATGCATTGTTTGAAAAATAGAGTTCATTAATTACATTTCCATGGAGGGCTATTATGAAGTTATGAAAGTGGCCTACTTAATGAAGGGAACAACATTAAAATTATATTTTCATATCACAGGAGCCAGTCTGGTAATAGAACTCAATTGCATGTTCCACAACGTTATAAGACGGCGCTCAAACAATGTCTTCAGCTGCGTGATCCCTGACGCCCATTCTCTTAACAGTGCAATGGTTCCTTCTCTAATAGCCTCTAATGAGCGTATACTTAGAGAAGATTAGCTGCAGGCTAAACAACCATGAGCGAATCAATTGTCTGCTGGAGAAATTAACTTCCTTGTTCCGTTAGCTGCAGCACGACGCCTTTGATGCCATGGCTCAGCAAGTGGAATCATCACAGTTTTCTCTGTGTGTTTTAAATTGTGCAAGGTCTGTCTCAGTACGAGCCAGTCGGAACCTTCATCATTGGAACAGTGATTAGCCTTGTGCTTGAGGTGCGCATTTATTTATTTATTTAAGATTGGGAGAAATGAGCATAGTGACCAGGGGATAACGAGAAACAGACTGGAACTATTTAACTCTTAACTGTATGCGACGGCCCGGCTCCTTGGCTGAATGGTCAGCGCACTGGCCTTCCATTCAGAGGGTCCTGGATTCCATTGTCAGCCAGACTGTGTACGGTTAAGTCCCCTGGCTCTGGACTAAGTGTTTATGTTAGTCTTGTAGCACATCTCTTCATCTACACGTAATATACAGCACTACCAACCTCCAGGGAAGCAGGCAATAGTGAATACGTCCTTATAGATTTGGCGCCAGGAAAGTCATTCACTCGTAATACTGGGCCAGATCTACACGAAGTTCCGATGTCAAGAGGTTGGGAAAAGAACAGGAGAAATAATTGAATACGTGCAAAGGAAAATTTACTTTATTTCTGTACATTTTGTTAGACAGTTGAGCATTGTTATTTCTGCTCTGTAAGTTTGCTAAAAATGGGCATTTACTTCTACCTTGCAGATGAACCAGCCAGGCGCTGCTCGCTTAGCTACTGTATAATGAACAATCTTTTCACGCATCGCTAGATTGTTGTCTTCGTTATCAAGATGATATTGGGGTTGAATCTGGTCGAAAAAAACAAAAATGGTATGGACCTTCTCCCAGATTGAAGCGTGTTATTAGCATATGCAACTAATTGAATAGCTTTGCATATATGTGTAAAACGTTCATAATTCACCATATTTTGCCTTTGAATGGACAAGTATTGCAAAGAAGATCTTTTCATGATTGAGTTATTTGGAGTGTTGTAAAATTGGGTATCATCAAGGAGAAAGCATGCTTTCCTATTTTCATTTTTAAAAATTTAATTGAGCTTAGCTACTGTATAATGAACAACCTTTTCACGCATCACTGGATTTTTCGTTGTCACGATGATATTGGGGTTGACTCTGGTCGATTGTGAAGTTATTTGGAGTGTTGTAAAATGGTGTATTATCAAATATATGTCTATTTTCATAGTACAAAGCATGCTTTCCTATTTTATTCTTAAAAATGTGATTGAATTGTTGAAGTATTACATAAAATGAAAAAGCACATTAAGAAAGAAAACCGGCTTAATCAGTCAAGAAAAAACAAAAATGGTATGGACATTCTCCAAGATTGAAGCGTGATATTAGCATATGTAGCCTAACTAATTGAATAGCTTTGCATATATGTGTAAAACGTTCAGAATTCACCATATTTTGCCTTTGAATGGACAAGTATTACAAAGAAGAGCTTTTCATAATTGTGCATTACTTTTGAATTAAAGAAAAATACATTTGAAAGAAATAATCATAATAATAAAATGCTCATTTAAGGGGTAAGTTTGGAGTCGGACTCTTATCTCAAAAAGGATCTTTTCTGTTTTTACAATTTGTTTTACGTCACACCGACACAGACAGGTCTAATGGTGACGATGGGTACAGCCCCAGCATTTGCCTGGTGTAAAAATGGGAAACCACTGAAAGCCATCTTCAGGGCTGCCGACAGTGTGGTATTCTAAACCTGTTACCTGTATGTTTTGGGAAAATAAAATAAAAATACATCTACTGTAGCATGTTGAAATCATCATCATCATCATCATCATCATCATCATCATAGGAGCAATTTAAGTAAAGCAGTTACAAAGAGACAAACACTACACTCAGTAAAGCGATCTAAAGCTCAGTCTCCTAGGTACCTTGAAATCTAATAAGCTCTATTTAGTGCACAGCTCGGGGTGGAATAATTTGATTTTGCCTTCCATATCGTCTCATGGTATAAATACGGTTAGATAGGTAATGCAAAGTTATGCTTATTAATAGGGTCGATGATTTAAGTGGTGGATTCTGTAGACTAGAAATACAACGAGGACTTTTACACTTCATTCTTTGTTGCTTCTAAGACTGTGTATTTTGAAATATAGTGCCATGAAGTTAATCTTTCTAAAATAATCTTGTGGAGATTATGCTAATTGGGAGTTTCCAGAACAATACCTAGCACGTGAGGTTTATCTTTTCTTGTTTCTCTGTGAGCTTGCAATCATATTAATCAGCCGAGCATGCCCTGTCTATTGTTTTCGGTCTCTATTGAATGTCTACACTCTTTACTTCCGGTCTGCCTTTAAGAAGCGTGGTGCACGCTCCAATGCGGCAGGTGGGCGCCCTATAAACTACGGTGATGGCTTGATTGAATTGATTATAGACTTCAAGTTCTGACAGAACACGAGCTTAGTAATTTATTGAACAAAGCGGATATATCCTAAATAAAATCTGTTCTTCGGTCTGAAATACGTGTTACTCGGTGGGGGTCTGGACTAAATCCGCAACATTACTGGAACAACTATTACTTATGCTGTATTTATTTAGTACTTCAAAAAAAGTATTATACTGTAATTTACTTTGTCTGAAATTGCAACTGTAATATTTCGCTTAAACCCACAACAGTGCGGGTAATTCCGCAGTGGTGAATAACACAGAAAATAATACTACTACTCGAAAGTGGTTGTACATTGTCGAAGTAGTCACTTTAAAGAAGCTGGCCTTTCAAACTCAGTAAATAGGATAAGTAGACCTAGTGAAGTTTCTTGATGCTACCGCCACAGGGATCCAGCGTACAATTTACAGTCTTTATCACAGAAGTTTAAAATGTTTAGAGGACGTAATGAGCCGAACAAACCTTCTCCTCGTGCTGGGGTAAAGCCACAGGATGATCGGAAACAACGTGATCGGGGTATATGAGCGTTAGATGGTTGGTCATACTGATACATAATTTGAAGAAAAGAATCGATATTTTGTGCACCGCTGTCATTTTATCAGTTGCGGTAGTTAGCCAGCAGATCACTTCGCGGGCGAATTCAAATCGGTCTTGCGAGGCGGTTTTGCTAATCTGTACGTGGAGTAAAGTCGGCATAAGTAGGAGAGTAAAACGTCGCCAGAGGAGGGGTTTTGAATACGGACCTCCAGGCTCGCTCTATAGCAAGTACGCTACGGTGACATGGGCTGAAACCAACGTTATGTTTGTGTTTGATGCTGATTTCTCCGCATGGTTAGCAACACTGCCGCGCAAAGCTCATTTGAATTCGCCCGCGAAACGTTCTCATTGGCTAAGTTCAGCAGCTGAGAATATGACTACGGCGCGAGATATCGAGTAAGTTTTTTCAATTTTTCTTTTTTTGCTAGTTGCTTTACGTCGCACCGACACAGATTGGTCTTTTGGCGACGATGGGACAGGGAAGGGCTGGGAGTGGGAAGGAAGCGGCCGTAGCCGTAATTAAGGCACAGCCCCAGCATTTGCCTGGTGTGAAAATGGAAAACCATCTTCAGGGCTGCCGACAGTGGGGTTCGAACCTGCTATCTCCCGAATACTGGATACTGGCCACACTTAAGCGCCTGCAGCTATCGAGCTCGGTTTTCAAATTGTTTATGAGTATGATCATCCCTAAGCCTTTGCTGACAAGATCTAGTATTTACAGTGCGCTATGTCTTCTGGTACGGACTAGAGCAATTTTGTTTCTTTCATTGATCTGTCTTATCCTTGGTCTCACAATATAAACGTGACTGAGGTATGAGCGATGCTAGTAATACCATTTCTTAGCAGCCAGTCCCTCTTATGAATGGTGTGAATATGTTGCTCATAGGGTCGGTTGGTGCATGCATTTCAGTGAACGTGGCAGACTGATATGTAATAGCAACTTCTGGCTCGGTGAGGAAAGCAACGGGAAACTAGCTCACTCCTCATTCCTTTAGTACGCCTCTTCAGTGATGCCTAGGCCATGTGTGATAGCAATGGTGGAGCTTTTGGAGGATCCAACCAGCCTTCGGGCTGAGGACTGAACATACATACATACATACATACATACATACATACATACATACATACATACATGCATACATACATGGCAGATCTTCCAACGCTCATATTCCAGTTGATTTCCGACCATCCTGTATATTTAATTACTGCGGAATTAGCCATACTACAGATTTGCTGAGCATTCCCTACATCAATGTGGTAGCCAAGATATGGTTCTGGATATCTCAGAATCAATTTTGATCCTCTCCTTGTAATGTTACTGTTGGATAAAAATCTGTCAGTTTGGCGTGTTAATATCAACTGGAGATGATCTGAAATGTAATTATATTGATGCATCTGATTGTTGTATTTATTGTGTATGACTATGCGGTTCTTGATCATTGATGTGAAAATAACAGTAAAAACGATTCATTGAGAAGACAACATTTTTGTAATAATTCTGTTTGCTTTCTTCCAGGTATGTGATGAGTGCTTCAAGATTTTGAAAATTGTCCGTGAGTACAATTATTCCAGTAATAGTAATAATGTAATATTCTTCTTTTTAAAATTGTTTCTCCTTTAATTATTAAACCAGTTGATACTTGAGATCATCGGTTTTTAATGAACTGAACAGTTATTATTCCCTTGGTTCTGGGCTACCATTGTCTGTAATTTGAATGGTAATAATTACGTGGCCTCTGCTAATGTGTGCAGGCATTTCGATCTGAAGCTATTCAAGCTGCCTACGTGTCAGTTTCGGCTTTCTGTTTAATGCTGGCCCAGGAACGGATTTCTGTTGGGCTTGAATTTAATTAATTTTGTTGCGTAAACAGCAGATGTGTCACCATAAATCTTTTAAATGCCGATATAGTGCGATATGGAGTGCCGATTGGACTTTCCTCTGCCTTTCAAAAATCTGACTACCTCTGCCGGGTTCGAACCCATGATCTTCGAATTCTGTGGCAGACACCCTGCCGCTGAGTCACAGACGGAGCTATCATTTATGGGAAGTTGCTCGGTAGGCCGACTTCATCCAAGGATTTCAGCGCTTTTAGACTGTAAAAGGAACCGTTGGAAGTAGGCGGTATCATACAATAGAGTGGCAATAGATTATTTGTCAAAAATTTGTTTAGAGCATTAGAACAATATTTGAGTGAGTTCGGTCAGGCCTTTTCCAATGGAAACTAAACTGCAACAGTATAGTAACCGTATGGGCATCATTAAGTATGTCAAGCAATTGTAAATATGCGAATATTCATCAAACAAAATCAGAAGACGGAATCTTCAATTCAATGTGTTTCACAAAATGGGTCGTAAGGATTGGGTATTTCTCTTCAGAAACAGACAAACATGTTATTAGGATGATCTTTCATCGCTGCTGGCTGTACGGTGAATGTGCTATTTCACACGTAAACAGCCAATTAAAATTGTTCTTTCAGGTAACAGAAAATAACAGCGACTTAATTCGCATGAAATTTCGGGAATTTACCCACAAGAATTATTATCTTCCTTGTACAGTGGCTACCCCTGCGGGTGCTGACAGGCATTTTTTGCCTTGAGCTGGTGAGCACAGCATGACGCAGGAGTTCCATGACACCCCGAGAAGCCATCCGTCTTCATCACGCGCGGCTTATTACAGTGATTAGACTACCTGCAGCAAGGGCACAACACAGGCTTCTGGAAATTAACCCCTAGATTAAATTATTATCCGTCTAACTTAAGATTGTTGAAGAAAGGTTAAAAAAAATGCGCTTCGCGTCTGTCATCCATAAGACGTGGCAAGATTACTCGGCCTCACTCTCTTCTGTCATTACCGTCTTTTGACTGAAGGAGATCCTCTGACATTTGTGTGATGTACCTTCTTCTTCCCCTCCTTAGAGTGCGTATCCGTTACCGGATATTACAGGTTGGCAATTTTATTTTTGTTGATCAGTTTGAAGTAGTTCAGCCGATGAAGTATTGAACCAAATCCCTAAATTGTTTAACCGGCTCATCCGAGGTCTCCCACGCTCACGACTGCCAGTTACTTTCCCTTTAAGTATTAACTGAATGGGTCCAAATTTCTCAGGATGTATCCCATATATTCTATTTTATTTTATTAACAGTTTAAGTGATTTTTATATCCCTGCTATGTCTCCGTAATATTTCAGATGTGCAGACTACAAATTTTGTATCTTTCTGTGCAGCGAAGCAGTACATCTTCTGGAGATTTATTTTACTTGTTTGATTATATTATGCATTGCAATATAAATATCTTCAGTATTGACTGTTATGCCTGCCAACGTTCAGTCTGCAAGTCTGTGTGAACTAGCTTCTACAATCCTTTATTTGCAACTAGCTCTGTGGTCTCATTTATTTACATCTGCATCTTTTATTCTCCTAGATAAGCTATCCTGCACCTTTCATAACAAACATGTATGAAGTCACTCGTCCTTCACTGAAGGGCGGATCACGGTGCGGATTCGAACCATTGACTCATCCTTGTACACACAGTAACGAAATTGTCATTTCAAACTTTTCAGTGCGAGCTTTTTTGAATTTTGTTGAAATGAGATCAGAAACACATGACCTAAAACCGTTTTTTACGTGTAGCCGTTCAAATTTTTGTAAAGCAGCATTCTTTAACATGAACTTGAGGAGTGAGTTCAGGTCAGATGTAGTAGGCCGTTTGTCAAAAGTAAAAGAAGTCAATAAAATATTAGGAATAAGAAACTTTCCTAAAATCTCTCATACCCTTGTATATCTAGAAAGCATGCGTTAAATGAAACGGTCTGTTCTCGCAGTATTGTTGAGTTTCTAGATGTGCTCCAAAACAATCTTTTTGTGGTCTAAAGATGAACAGCACTTTGTACCCTACAATCGTGTTCGGTATGTCCGTAAAGGCATACATGGTTAGTTCGCTATTCCTCCATTTTTCCCTCTTGCCTGTAGACTTATACTATTAACGCGTTTTATCAGTTAGAGGGGGCGTTATATAGATTTCCTCCTAATTCAATCAGTCTTTTACTATCAATCGTCACTGATCTGCATTTAGAGCTATCGCCCAGTTGGCAGATTTCCTAGCCTGTTCTTTTCAAATAAGTTGGAAATTTATCAAACCTCCCTTGATCAATTATTCCAATCCCTGAGGAACGAGTATTTGCCCCAATTTGCTCTTTTAACTTTTAACTTTATCTTCATTTTACGCGTATGACCTTTCCTACTCTTAAAATCCTACCCTGGGTTATTCATCTAATAATAATATTCCAAGCCATATCACCACTCATCCGGCCCCGTGGTATAGGGGCAGCGTGCCTGCCTCTTACTCGGAGGCCCCGGGTTCGATTCCCGGCCAGGTCAGGGATTTTTACCTGGACCTGAGAGCTGGTTCGAGCTCCACTCAGCCTACGTGATTAGAATTGAGGAGCTATCTGACGGTGAGATAGCGGCCCTGGTCTCGAAAGCCAAGAATAACGGCCGAGAGGATTCGTCGTGCTGACTACACGACACCTCGTAATATGCAGGCCTTCTGAGCAGCGGTCTCTTGGTAGGCCTGTAGGGCTTTAGTGTCATTTCATATCAAGTAATCCTGGTGATGGTCCCGTACAACAGAACCATACTCTAATTGAGGTCTTACCATTGACTTATACGTCCTCTTGTTTACATCCTTACTACAACCTCAAAATATCCTCATAACCATATGAAGAGATCTGTACCCTTTATTCGTATTAACACATGCTTACTTAAAGTGATCCTTGTGGGTTACTGTCATTCCATCAACACAGTAATAACTACTGTTCTCCTCTTTGTGAAACTTACAACCTGACTTTTCACCGCGTTAACCATCATACCTGCCTGTTGTCCCTCTCACAACTTTGTTGATATCGTTTTGCAGTCTCTCATACCGAGCTCGATAGCTGCAGTCGCTTAAGTGCGGCCAGTATCCAGTAATCGGGAGATAGTGGGTTCGAGCCCCACTGTCGGCAGCCCTGAAGATAGTTTTCCGTGGTTTCCCATTTTCACACCAGGCAAATGCGAGGGCTGTACCTTAATTAAGGCCACTGCCGCTTCCTTCCAATTCCTAGGCCTTTCCTATCACATCGTCGCCGTAAGACATATCTGTGTCGATGCGACGTAAAGCAAATAGAAAAAAAAAGCAGTCGCTCTTAATCCTGTAAATTATTTATCACTCCATACAGTATAACATCATCCAGTTATTAAAATTAAAAACAGTCTGTATCACCACACATTAAAATATTTTTTAAATTTCAAAACCGGTTGTCGGAATTTTAGTTCCATCATCAGTGGGTAATCAAAATTAAAGTATTAAACTCCACATAGGCCATTGTGTCGTCTTGATTTTAAAATGTTGAGGACAATTGTGCTGTAATAAAAATAGAAAACGAATAAGAAAGCTAACATAACAGAACTTTTAAACCTATTGAATATCTTTCGACGTGCTTTTTACCGTTTCCAATAGTATGCAGTATTACATTATTGCTTGTGTTTGCATATACGAGATGATGAAACACTTCAACAAAATAAGATAAACCTAGACTATTCTTCTTATGCTTCTTCTCATTATTATAAAACTCCTTGGTGTAGGGGGTAGTAGCCTACTTACTTGGAAGCCTTGGGTATGATTCTCGGCGTGTCCAAGAATTATAGTTCTGGACTGAGGGCCGGAGTGGGGTACACTCAGGTTGTCAAGACAAACCGAGGAGCTGTTGATAAGAGAGGCAGCTGACTTGGTCGCGAAAGCCAGGCGATACCGCTGAGGATGTCGTCACGCTGCTCTCATTTCTCTCACATACCTGCAGGCCATCTGAATGGGCAGCAGTTGTCTTGGTAGTCCCAGGGCCGTAATAGTCTGTTGCACTGTGAGTTTGTTTGATTATTGTCCTTCTTCTTCTTGTTCTCCTTTTAAATTCATAGTTTTGTTAATATCTGCACTTATCTACTTATTTTTGAAATTCAGTTTGTTACCTGGTAGAAACATTAAAAAGGAATGTGCAAGCATTGCTCCTCCTAAGGTTTTCCCATTCGTACTTCTGATCCGTTTCAAATGTGTGCGTTTTTATTCCACCATGCTGCCACTGAAACAAGATGCAGCATATAGAAATGTTTCTCGTTCCCCTTTTGACTCCCTTTTTAATCTGGGTATTATTGTTCTTGTAGCTCGAGTGTGGAATATGTTTGACATATGTAATTTTTAAACAGATCTTACTAGTGTATCATATCGAAAAACGGTAATATGAATTCCTGTGCAACGTTAAGGATAGTGTGTTGTTCTCCGCCCATGCAGGCCGTTGCTCCAGGATACTAGTTATTGAATTTAATGATGTGTTTTGTCTCGGAAGGTAGTTGTTTTAAATACGGCAATACAGTATGTGTCTCTGTTATTCGTACAGGCTTCAATTTCTTATGAAATCTCGTATATTCACATTTACGATTGAAAAATTGAAATAAAACGTACTTTACGGGTAAAAACATGGTTTGTCAATGATAATTCGTTAGTGAAAACCATACTTATTTCCATACAGGCAAGAATATTTGATATGAATGTGCCGGATTCGACAAATGCGTGTACCAGTTGTATTCGTACACATGGACAGGATGATAACGAATTTTTGTTTGCGTTGCACGGAGAAGTCTCAGTGACGGCATGCGTCTGGTCAAGTGCATTAGTCTTCTTCCTAGTGTATCTGTGGTGGACATGGGTACGAGTGCAGAGTTAAGTACGGAGCTTAAGAACACTATACTTACCGGGCGAGTTGGCCGTGCGCGTAGAGGCGCGCGGCTGTGAGCTTGCATCCGGGAGATAGTAGGTTCGAATCCCACTATCGGCAGCCCTGAAGATGGTTTTCCGTGGTTTCCCATTTTCACACCAGGCAAATGCTGGGGCTGTACCTTAATTAAGGCCACGGCCGCTTCCTTCCAACTCCTAGGCCTTTCCTATCCCATCGTCGCCATAAGACCTATCTGTGTCGGTGCGACGTAAAACCCCTAGCAAAGAAAAAAAAAAGAACACTATACTTAAAGGATTTTCATTACGAAAGATTGAACAGCTGGTTAATAGAACACATTACACGACGCAATATGTGGTTGAGAAATTTAAATACAAAGGCACTGTTAAGAACAAGGAAACCCAGGAGAAAGTGTCCAAGTGAAAGGGAAGAACGGTTTGTTGTTTAGCTGATAAAGTCAGATTCCAAATTAAGTGCACCAATATTGAGGCAACTCATGGAGGAACGAACTGGAAAGAAAATTAGCAACTCCACCATCCATCGGATCCTGTATCTGCATGGGTACTGTGGAAGAATCCCTCGGAAAAGGTCATACGTAAGTAGATAAAACAGAAGGCTTATACTGACATTCGCTAAGGAGCTGATAAATAAGGAGAACGAATTCTGGAATGATGTTATCTGGTCTGATGAGACAAAAATAAACCTCTTTTGGTCAGATGGCATCCACAGAATATGGAGAAAAATTGGTACGGAGAATGATGTGGCGAATACACTCCCAACTGCAAAATACGGTGGTGGGTCTGTAATGCTTTGGGGCTGTATGTCGGCCAGAGGTATGGGTAACATACATATCATTGACGGAATAATAAACAAGGAGTGCTATAATGCAATCCTGAGGGAAAACGTGAAGCATAGTGCCTGTTTATATGTTCCAGTATGATAATGACCCAAAACACACGGCTGATATTAATAAGACATGGTTGATCTGGAACATTCCTAAGCAGATTAGAACACCTCCACAGTCTCCGATTTTAAATCCCATGGAACATCTTTGGGCTACGTTGAAGAGGAATCTACGTAGGCAACATGTTCGTACGAAGGAGGAACTTAAAAGTGTGATTCTTCAGGAATGGCAGAAAATCAGCCCGGACATGTGCAAAAAAATTAGTGTATTCTATGCGGCGACGATGTCAGTTATAAAGGCTAGGGGACATTCCACTAGATACTAACATGTTCCAGGAACCCTGTATTTTTTGTTTGTTTCAAGTGTTCAATTTGCTTGTACGAATAGGAAAGATACAAGACTATGGGCGCGCTTTTCTTAATTCGAATCTGTATGTTTGGTTAACATGATTGCAAACAGATAAAGTAGATATATGTTTTCTGAAGGCTTTGTTGATTATGTGTTCGGTAAATGAAATCCTTTTCAGTTTATTATTTTCTGGCAGTGCGTTGAAATACTAAAGCAAACAGCCCGTACGAATAGAATAGGTACATACTGTATCTCTCTCTCCCTTTTGTAGACGACTGTTTACTTTCGGAAAAGAGAGAGAGAGAGAGAGAGAGAGAGAGAGAGAGAGAGAGAGAGAGAGAGAGAGAATGTGTGTGTGTGTGTGTGTGTGTGTGTGTGTGTGTGTGTGTGTGTGTGTGTGTGTGTGTGTGTGTGTGTGTGTGTGTGTGTGTGTGTGTGTGTGTGACACTTGTTTGTTTGGTGCACCCATGCATTGAAGAGTTCTTGTCGCAACCGCTGTCATTTTCTTACTGGAAATTATTATCACAGCTGTTGTTATTTTTATCATTTCTTACTCATGTTTTGTGTTGTTCTAACCACCAGTTTTTACAGCACCTTCGGCTCTTAACGACAACAGTCTCGAGATTTATGTTAAGCTCATGCACTCTCCCCATTCAACAGCATAGTCTAGTGTTTATCTCATTGTTCAGATGAGTATATGGATGATGTCATGTAGCAGTTACTGTAGTAGAGAATCCTCCTTTGTTTTGTGTTGTTTTGAAGCTGTTAACAAGTGAAATTTCTTGTGCACATAAGGAATTGCTCCATTATTCTCTCTGTTCTTGCATGACAATGCGTTGAGAGAAACATTTTTTTTTTTTTTTTTTTTTTGCTAGAATTAATCAAAGTGGGTATATTCCTCTGCAGATGATTGGCTGAATACCAGACTCATGATCCCTAGTTCGCAATTTCAGTTATGGCCTTGGCATTCGATGTTTGAAGGGCAGTCACAGATCTTAGCACACGATATCATAGTTGTTGGTATGTTAACGATCCCTGCTGGCACTCTCAGCATCACCCGATTAAATTAACTCAGTCTTGGGAACACTCCAGTAAAATTCCATTTTCGGTGCTAGATAGCAGCAGAAATGGAACATGGAAATTTTTATGCGCTTTTATGACAAACCTTCCGAAGGTCTACAGTTCAGTATTTGAGGTTAGATAATAATAATAATAATAATAATAATAATAATAATAATAATAATGAATGAAAAAGCAGCAATTCAAGAACGTGCAAGAACGATGGAAACTGCATTTAGATTATGTCAAAACACCTACAAATCTAAATCACCCTCCTACCAGACCAAATTCAAGCACTACAGCATGTTAGTCAAACGTGAATGTTTATACGCAGCTGAGAAAATAGCCACGAAGGGACTCTCAGATTTGGAAAAGAAAGAAAGGAGGTTCCTTTGAAAGATTCTCGGACCCAGAAAATTATCAGACAAGTTTACGTTTCGCGTGAGACCAAACCAAGAACTATACCAACAATTTGAAAACATCACCACCACAATGAAAAAGAGGAGACTGATGTTCTACGGACATATTAAAAGGATGGGATCAGAGAGACTCGCCAACAGGAGCCTCACCTTCCAGGAGAACAGGAAGACACAAGTCCCATGGGCAAAAAAGTCCACCGAGATTTAGAAAAATGTGGGATCACGGCAGAAGATATAACAAACAGAAAAATCTTCAGGCAGAGAGTTGCGGAGGTGAAGGACCTAGCTGATGAGAAAACCAGTAAGAATAATCTCGGCAGAAGAACGAGCACGAGCAAGCCAACGGACGAAGGAATACTAGCGAAAGAGGAAGGAGAAAGCAATGGAAGTTGCGTAATCGCAGCCCATAGATGGCTGAAACAATAATAATAATAATAATAATAATAATAATAATAATAATAATAATAATAATAATAATAATAATAATAATAAATAACCGTTTGGGATTACTGAGGACCACGGGGCTCGTATCTTCTCGTCACTTGGGTCCTCTGTTTTCTCCTCTTCTAGTATTCTTTCGTTTTATGGCTGTGAGCCTGCTTTCTTTTCACCGTCCACATAGGTCTGCTGGTTCCTATGTTCTTCCTACTCGTGACGTTGTAAAAATTCCCAGCTGAATGGCTTGTCGAAACTGTGGACGGTCTATGGACTCATGCGGGATCCGCAATTGTTCCAAATCCGACTACGGAAGAGATCCACTTGTTCTTGGATGCCTTCCCTCTATAATACCTGCCTCAGCGAATATCCTGTTGGTAAATGTGCAGGGGTTCATGAGGGCTAGGTTCCCATAGAAGACCAGCCGCCTTTTTGTTATATAAATAACGATGTTTTTCTGATGTTTGCATAGCTCATAGTTGTGCCGAAATATGTAAGTGCCTCCCTCTTCTCTTACGGGTCCCATTATTCTCCTTAGGATCTTCCTTTCTTTGACTTCTTAAGTTCTCTGAAAGTGCCTTTCCGGGTCATCTCGAGACACTCAGAGGCGTAGAGAACAGATGGTTTTACTACCGCATTATAATGGCTGAGTTTGAGGTTCTTGGTTAGTTACTTTGGTGCGTAGATGCTTCTTCAGGAGTGATAGACCCTCTCAAACTTGATGTACCTGATGTCTATGGCTAAGTTCTCACTCTGGTTTGCAGAGATCCACTCTCCTAGGTACTTGACCGCCAGCACCTTTAATATGGTGTCCTCTAGTGGTATAGTGGAAGAGGCTTCCTTGATATTGGTCACGAATTCAGTCTTTCTGATCTTGATTCTCAAGCCAGCCCTAGCCGCTAGAGTATGAAGGCTCTGAAGGTGGTGGGTAGCTTCCTCTATACTGTGAGTTAGTATGGTGAGGTCGTCGGCAAGGTTAGGTATGATACATTAAGGTTGTCTTTCTTGTACCTTAGTTATGTCGTTTCGGCCAGCTGTGGACCATGCGATTTCAACCGTTTTCTGTATTGAGCTTTAACACTCGCCCAGTAATACCGCATCCTTCTTCGGTGAGCTTCATTCCGTTCTTCGGCCCACGTCTTACTATCTTCAGTTTAGGTTTTATTCGAAAATTGTGTAGACCTTCTAGTTTCTCCTTTAAAGGGTCACATTGTAAGATGTCATCACGTAATATCCCTAATTCTTGCAAATTCTTTTCCATCTCGGGGAACCAGACCCCTTTAGTTCTCTGATTCAGAAAGTAGGCAAAGATTCGTTCATTCTGCAAGCCTCTGTTAATTATCTCAACGCCTCCACAACCATTTATTCGCCGCTAGCTCCCAGACCTATTTAGTTGACGTGTAGAACTTTAAAAGGGGCTGCCTGACAGAGGCGGTAAAGGCGTGCTCGGTTCCCCAAAAGGACGTGGGTTCGAATCCCCGCCAGGAAGTCGTAAAATTTAAGAAACGAGATTTCCACTTCCGGAGGTGCATATGGCCCTGAGGTTCACTCAGCCTACACCAAAAATGAGTACCAGGTTAATTCCTGGGGGCAGAGTCGGCCGCGCGTAGAGCTAACCACTCTATCCCATCACGTGCCGCGGTTAACAATGGTGGAAGCCTTTACCTTCCACTCCTCCAAGGGCCTTCATGGCCTGTACGGTGGTGACTTTGTCTTTTTTTTGTAGAACTTCAAATCTTTAAATAATTAAAAACGGAGCCTAACCAAACTCTCCTGGGTCTTCCTCTGCTTTTGTTGCCATCCCTGACCGATTATACTATTCTTCGGGGTAACCTTTTCTTCCTTCGTTTGTCTCACATGATACCACCACCGTAGTTGGTATATAAGGACAGATTCATCCATAGACGTTGCTTCCCACTTCAGAATAAAAATATCCAGAGTCCACCTAGTTCTCACTCCCATACAGCAAAATCGGTGGGAACACAGATATTTTCGTCCGAGAGCACACTTCCTTCTCACAAAATACTGTTGGATTACAACAAGGAAGTCTTTGCGTTGCCTTTGCCACGTAACAATTTGATTTACGTCGCACCGACACATATAGGTCTTATGGTGACGATGGGATAGGAAAGGCCTAGGAATGAGATGAAGCGGCCATGGCCTTAATTAAGGTACAGCCTCAGCATTTGACTGGTGTGAAAATTGGAAACCACGGAAAACCATCTTCAGGACTAACGACAGCCGGTTTCGAACCCACTGTCTCCTTGATGCAAGCTCACTACTGCGCGTCCCTAAACGCACAGCCGACTCGCCCGGTAGCTTTGTTACGTTTTAATTCGGTTTCGTTTACTATACTGCGATCCTGGAAGAATACACAACCACCGAGTGCGTTGGCCGTGCGTTTAGAGTTGCGTAGCTGTGACCTTGCATTCGGGAAATGGTGGATTCGATTCCCACCATTGGCAACCCTGAAGATGGCTTTCCGTGGTTTTACATTTTCACACCAGGCAAATGCAAAGACCACGGCCGCTACCTTCCTAATCCTACCACTTTCCCGTCCTTGCGTTCCCGAAAACCTTCGATGTGTTAGTGCGAGGTTAAACCACTAGCAAAAGAAAATAAAAAAGTAGATAACACAACCTAAGTACTGTACTTCAAATGATCCACCTGTTCCAGTTTTGTATTTCCCGCTTAACTTTCAATCCTCCTAAGTTTCTTCTCAAATGACATCACTTCCGTCTTGGATTTTATTTATTTAGCGTATGGCTGGGGATACAGCGTCTATTATTGTAGGATCTACATTATATACGTATGTCCAAGTTGCTTATATAGTCTATAGCCTCTGGAGTGGCAAAAGCAAAGTCACTAGCACTGACATTGTATTTTCTATTCCTGCATTCTTTGATGATGTGCTTCACTGTCTGTTGTGTAGCGCCACAGTCACACTCAGGCGTTGGGATTCTGTTCCACTTGCAGTGAAAGGCTGCACAGTTCTCGTGGTTTGTTCGGATCCTGTTCAGTGCAGGCCATAGTCTACGAGGGAGGTTGAAAGCAGGTGGCGGCGTCTTCTTCACAGAAGGCATTTTCGGGCAGTATTTGTCGTCGAGTCTCTTCTGCCATTCAGCGGAAGTTTGGTAGTTGCTGTTCCACAAGTTCATGGTATCTCTAGTTGGTGGTTTTCTCGAACGCAGACGATTAATATTCGCATCGCCGATGTTATTATGTATCGGGAGTTCTGGGTTATTCACTGTTTTACTGAATTCTCTTAGGAGAGCGTCTTTACGTCTGAGATCTGGAGGAGGGATATGACTTAAGACGGGTAGTCACTGGGTGGGAGTAGATTTGATTGTGCCAGTGATGAGACGCATTGTAGTGTTCAGCTTGGTATCTATGATGTTTGTGTGGGCACTATTTAGCCAAACGGCAGCACAGTATTCAGTATTCTTACCATACTTGCATTTCAAGCTCAAATATGGTATATATCTACCTTTCAACACAGTCTGCCATAAATATCAAGTCGTTTCAGATAAGTTGGTACTTTGACGATGCTTCTGGAATGCTGACGTTCAGTTCAGTAACCGAAATTCAATTCCGACTACCTATGCAGGGGCACCACGAGCAGCAATCGTGGTCTACATGGAAGAGTCTGAACAGGCTACGGTCTGGGGTCGGTCGATCTAAGAACAATATGAAGAAGTGGGGTCTGTCTGAAGAGTCAACCCTCTGTATCTGAGGTGAAGAACAAACTATGGCACACCTCCTTAATTGCAACTCCTGCCCTCTCGTTTGCACCATGCAAGATTTAGTGAAGGCCACACCAGATGCTCGAGATCTTGCCAAATTCTGGTCTGATTTGATATAATTGTTACTTTGAATGTACCTCTAATATGTTTTTTACCAGTTAGGCCTATTTAATTATTTTTTATTCTTAACTAATAATTTATATGATGTATTGCTTCTCATACGAATAAATAAATAAATAAATAAATAAATAAATAAATAAATAAATAAATAAATAAATAAATAAATAAATAAATAAATAAATAAATAAATAAATAAAATAAATAAATAAATAAATAAATAAATAAATAAATAAATAAATAAAGTCGTTCGTACAGGCCATGCTGCTTACTGCATTAGCGTTGAAGTAATGCTGTATTCCTTGATCACCTATTCTACACAGGATAGGTTTACAGGATGACGTAGTCAGAGCACGCCATAAACTGAAACAAGTGAGTCAGCCCCTTATGCATCACTGAACAATGCCTGTAGCGAATATTTTTAAGGGGAAAGAGGACTTTGGTAGGAGAGAGACATGGATTAAATTTGACCGTGGAAATTTCATTTTTCACGCGCTGCTATTGTATTACTTTGGGCCCGTCACTCAACTCCAACTTGGGTCAGAGCGTATCACTTAGGGCACATTTCATGGAATGCACGGCGTAAAAACACGGCTGTGTGTATTGTTCTCTGTTCACAGGCGGGTTTAATCAAGAGCGGCTTAAGCAATCTTCTCCGCGGCGAAACAAGCACACATGCTCCTCCCAACCCTCTAACAACCCCCTTTACCCTCACCCTGCCGACTTCCAAAATTTATACAACCCTGGTGGCGAGCGAGAAAAAAGAACTAATTTCACATGCAATCGATTTTTTTTATTTTCAAGCACTCCGATATATTCTTTTGGACTACCCTTTCTTTCCACTTCACCAGCTACCCGTGTTCTCCTAATTCTAATCTCTAAAGACCAAACCACACCCTGGACCCACCCTCCATGGAAACAGTAACAATAGCTTGCTTCGCTCGCGTTTTTTTGTCATTGTGATTCTGTTTTGTTCCCCTGACATTATTTCAGCCGTGTATTGAGTTGTTAATTTAGACTTATACATATTAGTGAATGATGGATTAGATTCTGTCCCAGTGCCATGTTGTGTTCACGTAATAATGGGGTAGAAGTTTAATTATTATGTTCGTATGTCAAAAATGTCAAAATAATACTTCAGGGAAGACGAGTGTTAAAAATTATCCGTGCTTAGAAAACATATTAGCAAGAGAATTTGAAAATTCTCGCAAACATATCCGAATCAATGTATGCGGGAGCGTGTCTACGAAACATTCCAAATAGTGATTCCGTGAACAGAGCACTAAACCTAGGAAATTTTAAATTGAATCATTTATATTTCTAAGTCCGGCTCCATGGCTAAATGGTTAGCGTGCTCGCCTTTGGCCATGGGGGTGCCGGGTTCGATTCCCGGCAGGGTCGGGAACTTTAACCTTAATTGGTTAATTTCGCTGGCACGGGGGCTGGGTGTATGTGTCGTCTTCATCATGATTTCGTCCACATCACGACGCGCAGGTCGCCTACGGGAGTCAAATAAAAAGACCTGCATCTGGCGAGGCGAACATGTCCTCGGACACTTCCGGCACTAAAAGCCATACGCCATTTCATTTTTTATATTCCTAACTGTAGATTCGATGCTCATAACTTTTTTGTTCAAATGTTCTTTTCCAATGCAGCAATAAATATGTCAAGTAATGCAATGTTCAACATGAATTAAACAAAGCAACTGGTTGCAATCTTCTAGATTTATCAATTTTACTTGTCGAATTAATGCAGTACAGATATTGTTTATAAGGAATGTTTCGTAGTATGGGCCCATGCAGACACGTCCTAGGTCACAAAACATAGTCAATAACTGGATAGTCGAGTGATACTGAATGTTCAAATATCACTTATTATCTAATGGGAGCGATTATTTCGGCATGTTCTGTCTGTCTTTTCGCAATGTAACCAGTGCACAGATACTCACTTAAAAACTTCACTGGGAGCACGTGTACGCAAAACCAGAAATCAGATTCAGAGGAATTTGGTGAAAACGCTTTGGATCTATAACAGTGATAGAGTTTTACTTTCATTTGACAGGTAATCCGCCAGATCGTAAAGTTTTTACGGTCTGACCCCTGGTTAGGTGGTTCGAGTCCTGCTGGTGGAAACACAGTGTTGGCCGGCAGGGTAGGTGTCGTGGCGATCACTAGATAGCGTGCCAGAAACCTGAATTCCAAACCTATCCGCAGTGTTCATTTGGAGTGAGGGAATATGATGCTGTTGATAGTGATTGGACAGGAAGAGGGTATATGCCGACACCAGGTTTCACCCTTTTCTTGCCTAATCACCGTCACAAACCACACACACACCACCACCACCACCACCACCACCACCACCACCACACCACCGTGCTTGCGCAGGTCGCCCATAGGTGTCAACTAAAAAGATCTCCACGATGCCTCTCCGGAGGCAGCGCAACATCCATCATTTAACAGATAAAGGCATTCTTGGATGATGATTAGATCATTCACAGAGATTTGTTAGACGGTATTGAGCATACAATAAGGGGAGATGAATTAAAATTAGTGATAATAATGGCGTGTGGCGTCCGGAAGAGGCCTGGTGCAGGTCTTTTGATTTGACTCCCATAGGCGACCTGCGTGTCGCGATGAGGATGAAATGATGATGAAGACGGCACATACACCCAGTTCTCGTGGCAGGGAATTAACCAATTATAGTTAAATTTCCGGATCCTGCCAGGAATCGAACCCGGCACCGCTATGACCAAAGGCCAGCACGCTAACCATTTAGCCGTGGAGCCGGACATGTAATAATGGTGGTGATGTTTGTTTTATGGGGTATTGCAACTAAGCAACCATCCCCAGATAAAATGTATGTGTGTACTTACGAACGTACGTATTGCCATAGGATATATTTTCGACCACAGACCATCATACGTAACTAACCGTATATCTACAGTAGAACAGCTAAACCTAGGAATGTTCAGTGTTTTCAGCATTAGTAGTTATGACATTAGGATATTCAGACCTGAAAACTGAATTCAGTAGAATTATTTACTTAGCATTTTCGCTGGTTGATAGATACTAAAATGGACGTATCTCGTTAGCCGAAGAATTAAAGACCACGAGTGGTTTATAAGAAAATAATGAGTTCAAGGGAATTTTTGCTTGCAATCTTGAAATTTGATGTAATTATTGATATTATGATCTTAGCCAAGGGGTCTCTTGTTTTACGTGAAATTCAGACCACCGGGACCTACGTGCACTGACCGGGACTAGTGAGATTAACACAGCTGTCACCGGCTTTCCATGCAGATGACCGAAATTCGGATCTCGATGGATCCTAGGGTTGAAGTTCAACTCGAAAAGTCATATGGTTCTTGCTATTTGCTTTACGTCGCACAGACACAGATAGGTCTTATGGCGACGATGGGATAGGAAAGGCCTACGAATGGGAAGGAAGCGGCATGGCCTTTAATTAAGGTACAGCCCCAGCATTTGCCTGGTGTGAGAATGGGAAACCACGGAATACCATCTTCAGGGCTGCCGACAGTGGGGCTCGAACCCACTTTCTCCCGATTACTGGATACTGGCCGCACTTAAGTGACTGCAGCTATCGAGCTCGGTAAAATCATATGGCGTCAAGAAGAATATTCGACCTTAAAACTCCAACCTAAACCCAAAATGAGCCAGAATGTCTCCATTGACCCCTAAAATTGTTGTAACATTTTGAAATATACGTAGTAGGTATACTTAATGCGAAGTAAGTCATCCTCTCCTGGCTTAGAGGTAATTAAAATGAAATTAGAATAACGGATTCCTAGAGATTAACTCGGTACACTGAAATATATTAAATTCATTAGATTATAGTTTTTCGAGTTAGTTATTTTTACCGTAAGCAGTTCTAACGGGTGTGGTGACTGCCTTATCTTTCTCACTGTTCTCTTTCTTTACCATTCACTTCGTTTTTTCTGTATTCTATTTAGAAGGACACTTCATGTCCTCTTTTTACATGAGCAGACAAATTGGATCCAATCCATCCCTTCACTCACTCCAAGAGCAGCCGCGACTGAAAGTCAAGATGCACTTAATGAAGATGAAATTTTGACAGTTTTAAGAGGCTCCCTGTGGTGTAATATTTACCTGACCGTGAGGGACAGCTGCTTCTCTTCGAGGGTTTTAGCTCCTGGGGCTATCCTTTGCAGAGACCGTTGGCTCTCAGTGTGTTTTTCTTTTAAAGCAAAGGTTCACAAACTAATATGAGATTGTACCACTCACTCATGGATAAAAGTTACTTGTACCCCACGAAAATATCCCTAAATGATGGGTTTAAAATATGAGTACCTGGCTAATTATTAAGGCATTTTTAATTGATTATAAACCTTTCCTTTAAATACACATTGTTTCGACCGACTATTCAACATATCGGACACACATTAAAAAGTTCATTTCCATAGGTGCACAAATACAAGCTGATACAAGTCAAATGGGCGATCAGATTGCCCTACACGAGCAGACACAACACATCACTCAGTATCATCATCATCATCTGTTTACCCTCCAGGTTCGGTTTTTCCCTCGGACTTAGCGAGGGATCCCACCTCTACCGCCTCAAGGGCAGTGTCCTGGAGCTTCAGACTCTTGGTCGGGGGATACAACTGGGGAGTATGACCAGTACCTCGCCCAGGCGGCCTCACCTGCTATGCTGAACAGGGGCCTTGTGGAGGGATGGGAAGATTGGAAGGGATAGGCAAGGAAGAGGGAAGGAAGCGGCCGTGGCCTTAAGTTAGGTACCATCCCGGCATTCGCCTGGAGGAGAAGTGGGAAACCACGGAAAACCACTTCCAGGATGGCTGAGGTGGGAATCGAACCCACATCTACTCAGTTGACCTCCCAAGGCTGAGTGGACCCCGTTCCAGCCCTCGTACCACTTTAAATTTCGTGGCAGAGCCGGGAATCGAACCCGGGCCTCCGGGGGTGGCAGCTAATCACGCTAACCACTACACCACAGAAGCGGACCACATCACTCAGTACGTGATTTAAATATTTATTACACATGAATAAACGCCACATATTTACACATATGTACAAAGAAAATATAGAGATACACCAAGATGCGTGCACGACTGCCGGTCGCCATGTTCAGTCTGATGAAGATAATAAAACACTGTGAAAATGACGAAATGAAATGCTGCAGGGAAGTGCCAACACAAAAGCCGCAATACACATCGTAAATGAGACGAGATTGTGAATTTAAATACATTTTTCAAAGATCACAAGCATTTGAGAGTCAGTGTCTCTATCAAGTAAAATGCAATGATAATAACGTAACAAAGGATATACTGTTTGTATGAATGTTTCACAAAACGCTAGATTATAGCCTCATAATAAAATTAATAAATAAGGATGAAACATTTTCTATCTTAATTCTGGAATTCAGACATTGCTGACCATCAGAATTTCAATGGGGTGGGTGTGTTTTCATGGCGTGACAGTTTTCTGATATGTCGAAGTCCAGGTGAAACTTTCAAACGAAGCGTGGCTCCATATATACATACATATTTAACGTTTAAAAAAATTTATTTCCATGTTTCAATTGTTTAATTTTTTTCCCTGAAGGCTGCTCGCGTACCACAGTTTGACAACCACTGTTTTAGAGGAATGTTTCATCAAACTCGAGATGAAATGATCTCTGACGACTTGCACCAACGAGAGAATACTTAAGGACTTCTGCGGAACAAAATCTTAATGTTAACATATGACATGTCATTTCTTTCATTTTATTTCATTTCTATTGTCGTAAGTAGAGCAAAATACAGTATTGACACGTTCGTTATACACTGACTGACAGAGCAAATGCAACACCAAGAAGGAGTTGTTCGAAAGGGAAAAAACAGAGACGGCACGGACGAATAATTGATGTTTATTTCAAACCGATATGCAGGTTACACAATGCGCACGGCATCGACTCAGTAGGATGTAGGACCACCGCGAGCGGCGATGCACGCAGAAACACGTCGAGGTACAGAGTCAATAAGAGTGCGGATGGTGTCCTGAGGGATGGTTCTCCATTCTCTGTCAACCATTTGCCACAGTTGGTCGTCCGTAAGAGGCTGGGGCAGAGTTTGCAAACGGCGTCCAATGAGATCCCACACGTGTTCGATTGGTGAGAGATCCGGAGAGTACGCTGGCCACGGAAGCATCTGTACACCTCGTAGAGCCTGTTGGGAGATGCGAGCAGTGTGTGAGCGGACATTATCCTGCTGAAACAGAGCATTGGGCAGCCCCTGAAGGTACGGGAGTGCCACCGGCCGCAGCACATGCTGCACGTAGCGGTGGGCATTTAACGTGCCTTGAATACGCACTAAAGGTGACGTGGAATCATACGCAATAGCGCCCCAAACCATGATGTCGCGTTGTCTAGCGGTAGGGCGCTCCACAGTTACTGCCGGATTTGACCTTTCTCCACGCCGACGCCACACTCGTCTGCGGTGACTATCACTGACAGAACAGAAGCGTGACTCATCGGAGAACACGACGTTCCGCCATTCCCTCATCCACCATGCCAGGCGTGCACGTCTATGCTGTGGAGTCAATGGTAGTCTTCTGAGCGGACGCCGGGAGTGCAGGCCTCCTTCAACCAATCGACGGGAAATTGTTCTGGTCGATATTGGAACAGCCAGGGTGTCTTGCACATGCTGAAGAATGGCGGTTGACGTGGCGTGCGGGGCTGCCACCGCTTGGCGGCGGATGCGCCGATCCTCGCGTGCTGACGTCACTCGGGCTGCGCCTGGACCCCTCGCACGTGCCACATGTCCCTGCGCCAACCATCTTCGCCACAGGCGCTGCACCGTGGACACATCCGTATGGGTATCGGCTGCGATTTGACGAAGCGACCAACCTGCCCTTCTCAGCCCGATCACCATACCCCTCGTAAAGTCGTCTGTCTGCTGGAAATGCCTCCGTTGACGGCGGCCTGGCATTCTTAGCTATACACGTGTCCTGTGGCACACGACAACACGTTCTACAATGACTGTCGGCTGAGAAATCACGGTACGAAGTGGGCCATTCGCCAACGCCGTGTCCCATTTATCGTTCGCTACGTGCGCAGCACAGCGGCGCATTTCACATCATGAGCATACCTCAGTGACGTCAGTCTACCCTGCAATTGGCATAAAGTTCTGACCACTCCTTCTTGGTGTTGCATTTGCTCTGTCAGTCAGTGTATTTCAAAGCTGTGAGAGCGGGATCATAGCCACGGCGATGGGCATGCGTGGCTCTGGTTCACAGAAGCAGGGTTGCCAATTAAACCAATATATGGATAGATCTGACCATTTCGAGTATTAAGCTAGCCACATATTTTCGAAAAATCCACTAGTGGAATCTTTGGCTTCTTTTCCTAAATTGACAATTTCTAACCATATTTACTTTGGGAATATTTAAGTTATTTTAATTTTCAGTGTAGTTAGAGATTTCAAAACTGAGCATTTTGTTTGAAATATTAATGATAATAAAAGTAATAAAACATTCATGTTTCACAAATAAGCGCCAAAATCCCGATTGAAATTTTCTTACATGTTCGTCTTCCTTGACTGCATAGCATGTTTTTGTTATTTAGTTGAGAATGAAATGAAAAATTCCAATTTGTCACATGATACCAAAGAAACATTTATGCGATAAGTGTGTACATTTTACAAAAAAATGTTGGTGAAAGAAATTCAAAATCGGCTGCCTGATGACATCCAAATTATCCGAGAAATGGCACTATGAAAGAAGTCCTGAAAACAGTTCAAGAGCCTATCACAGACTTTTCTTTAGGATTTGAAAGGTGTATTGACTAATTTAGGATTTGAAAGGGGTATTGACAAAACTGAAAATCTATGGAGGAATGTTTCATAATTAGGTAAGCAGGTTCTCTACGACTGAATTCTGGCTGGAATTTATTTAGTATAACGTTTCTTCAGTAGTAATTTCCTATTTAGAATGGCCTCATTGTTCTTTCGCTCCTGATTTTGCCTCTTTGAAATATGGAAGTTGAGAGTGTGTTCAGTCAGAAACAAATTGAAAACAAAAAAAAACTTGTCAGCTATTTTGAGCGTAAGTTATGGATTAGGCATTGTGGAAAAATGTTGTTTTGCTTTTGAGATCCCGTCGAAGATTCTTGAATTTTTTGGAACAAGCGCAGCTTACTGGTTATCAGAAAAATCAGCGGACACATCAAGTGAAAGGGGTAGTTGAGGAGGGGTGGGAATGATGATGTATATTTTTGTTAGGTGAGTTCATTATCATGTAAAACAAATTATACGTTCATTTCACTCTGTAGGGGTGGAGGCTACTTCTTTTTCTGTCACTTGAACCGTGATGTACTGAACAGTCTCTCAGAAAATATATACATACATTTTTCACAGCTAGTTTTCGCAGAATTGGGAACTTTCTGTTTATTTTCCAGTAATCTTAAACACTGGAATGGGGGGATAGCAGATCTTTTTTCAGGTATGTGGTGATTTCATCTTCAAACGTGTTAACTGACAATGAATTTGTCATCATTTTCTTGAATAATGCTGTCGTGCAATCGCCACGTACCAGGAAATTTTCCTGGCTCCGAATGGGTCTTCTGAATTAAATAATTAAGTGAAACTCATTATTTCGCCAAAGATTTAAATATACAGCTTATAAAAATGTAATTACATGTAAATACGCAGTCTTGAGAATATTTGTGGGTTTTGGGGAATTTTAAAAACTTTGTTTTAATTTTCTACACAGCGCAATAAAACTATCAGTATTATTTGAACTGAAAAGTCCCTCGTT